>NW_022900948.1:27637840-27702236 GCF_012274545.1 Fukomys damarensis | reverse complement strand
CTCCTCCTCCTCCTCCTCCTTCCTCCTCCTCCTCCTCTCCTTCCTCTCCTCCTCCCCCTTCTTTTCCTTTTGCTTTTCCTCCTGCACAAGGGAATTAATAATACTCCCCCTTCCTCTGAAAAATCTCGTTACCCCTATCCTATTAAAGCTTGCATCTGTTTAGCCTTAAAATTGACACGAGATTGAGGTGATCCTTGTAGTCTGACCTCTGCTAGGTATTCCCAGACCAGGTTATCATTTCCATCTTCTCCAAGGACCTGTGAGCACCCGCTGTACTCTCATTATGCCTCTGACAAGTGGGAAAAAAACAACAGAGGCGGCAATGTAAGTGGCGGCCCCTTTGAAACTTGTTTTCATGCAAAGCTAGTATTTTACAAAATTTAAATTGATTTTCCCCCAAATCATACCATATATTTTTTTTAAGCTTTCATTAAATCTGTTCTACTCCACCTCTGGGAACATTCAAAAGTACTCTCAATTGCTAAGTCTTTTTGATGCAGTGACATTTCGTCTGAAGTTAGTGACTTTTAGGGGACAGGATCATTTCAAATGCTCAGTAAGGAAGGCTGTAATCTGGGCAGAATAACTGTATCATTTTCTCTGGGAAGCCTTAAGTATTTAACAAATCACACCACTTTTAAAATTTAATTTGAATTTGTTTTTAATGCCTACGATTGATGTGCGATCTTACTGTTCTTTAATTTTTCCCTCCCTTCCCCTTCCATTCCTTTCTTTCCCCCCCTCATTTCTTCTCTTTTTCCATATACCCAGTCATCGTTCTCTCTTCTTGGTGTCAGTATGCCCTCACACTCCAGGAATACAATTTATTTTTTAAACGGAGTATGATGTACTAAAAATGCAAAGGTGAACTCTTGGTTTAAAGTCTGGTAGTCGGATCCAGCCTTGTTAAATTAGGATCTTACTACTATTTGAGTTCTTATTTTTTACATGTTACTCCTGAGGCCCCTATTGTGTTATTATTTAAATATCTCGTAGAGAACTATTAAAGATATCTTAAAAAGTTGGGAGAAGAGAAAAATTCAATTAGATAAGTAAGCATTGAATGTTTTCTATTGTAACAGATACAACAGAAACAGATGAAAAGAAGGTTTTGGAAAGAGCTGCAGTGTGGGGGGTGGGGGGAGATGCAGCTAACCAGGGTACAAGAGGTGATCAAATTACGTCATTAATGTTTACATTTTAAAAATTTATCACAGTGAAGACATCACACTACCGCTCCTCCCAATACAACCTTTGCATCAAACATCCTTATCCTATCATTTTTGCCACTTTCTGAAGCAGTTCTGAAAGTCCTCTTCCGTGAGTGTCTTCAGGAGGTGTGATGAAAAATATAGCGAATGCTTCTGCCAAGCCATCCAACAGAAAGGCAGGCTTGTAAACATGTTATGCTATGTCCTCATCCACCGTCTTCCTTGTACCTGGCACCATGAGACTTTTGTATCTTCCCCAAAGTCAAAATAACCATGAAAAGTAAATGTTTTTGATCAGCTCAGGACATCCAAGTAGCCACAGCAGTGTAATTAAAGACACCCATGAAAGAGGACTTTCTACAGCTGCTTCAGAAAGTGACAAGAATAAAGGGATAAATGTGTTGGAATCCAGGGGATGTTCTCAGGGCAATGAGTGGCAGTATGTCTTACTGTAAGAAATTTTAAAAATCCAAACATTCATTGCCTGTTTCAATCATACCTTGTATATTGGGTAGGTATATATGTACATGTGTCATGTGTCATAATTGTGTGGTAATTGTGAGGTGCCAGAATGTTGGCGTGCCAAGGAATGGAAAAATTAAGATCTGACTCTGGCAAAGACTTCACAAACAGCTGGAAGGATGATGCATCTCTTAAGAGGTGCATGGTGGGAGAGTGGAGACCTATTCTCTGAAGGTGGATATGGTCAGAAGCCACAGTGATGAAAGCTAGAAATTGTAAGATAGTCTTTAGAGGGAAATTTGGATGCTATTTTACGGAGTTGTGCTACAGGGATGGGGAAGTATTATTTGACCTCAAGATGTAAGAAGAAACTGAGTAACACATTTTGGGTCAGAGTGAGGGATGGAGTGACAGAGGGATGAAAGGGCTTTGGACTTGGTTGCCAGTTTATTCAGTTTTCTTATATGAAGATTTTAGAATAAACTAGTATGCGATTTTTCCCCTCTTACTCCTTCCAAATTGGTGATTTTCTCTGTACTTTTGAGAAATTCAATTTAGTAAAAAATTGTTGATGTTACTGTGTTATATCTGGGCCTTCTGGGGCCTTTTGAGCATGTGTGTTGAACTCATTCTGCGGCCACAGAGCTGACCATACAACATTTTTTTCTTTTTTTGTTTTGTTTGAGGAAGGGCTTACTGGTTAATGCAAATATAAACATGACTCTTCTGGCAACTGGCAAACTTGACCCTGTTTATGTTGTACATACTATGTAACCACAGTGGTAGAATATTTGCAGCAGAGAAGAGAAAGACTTGCAGTACTTTTGGTTTGGAAACAGGGCTAATGCCCCTGTGAAGGATGAGTGGTGGGTAGAATTCTGAGAATCTTTTGTGAAGTTTAACCTCCAATAGAAGTAGCTTCATCAGTCCTGTAGAAGAATACTTCTTTAAGAACTTCTCCCCCCCGCCTTTTTTTTTTTTTTAATCCCTGGAGCTAAAGTATTTAGCTCATTATGTTCAGGAAGAATCTCTGTGGTAGTAGTGGCTAGAACCTAATGCATGCGTGCTATTTGTTTGTTTTATTAAGACAAAAGATGTTAATGTGTGAGTTCTTTTTTCTAAGCTAAAAGCTTTAGGTTTAATTGCAGCGTTGGCACTGCTTTGTAATAAATAAGTGGGCTTTAGATTACAGTGTGGGCACTTGTCTGTAAAAGCTTCACCAACACTTGGAAAGATCTTTAGGTTCCCTCTCTACCTGCAAAGATTCTGTGTTAGAGGTGGGAGTGGGCAGCTTTTCAGCTCCTTGCCCAAAGTGGGGCTGACTTAGGTGAAAGCTGTGAACGTGAAGATGCTAGACTATTAAGGAGGCAGATAATTAACAAAGGTTAGGTAAGTTTCTTTATGCTTTCTTATGGATATAATTTGAGTTAAAGATTCCCTTAGTAGGTTTTTTTTTTTTATACCTTCTGGGAAGGAACCAGGTTTGGCAAGTTTAATAAATTAAATTAGTTAAGATGATGGACCCTTATGTTAGTACTATATACTTTATTACTTAGGAGGTAGTTTAGCAAGGGGTGTATGTGCATGGGGAGTAGGGCGTTGTGGACGGGGATTGTCTTTGAATTCCTTAGTAAGTTAGTATGATTTCATGTATTATTGACTTGCTGGGAGAGGCCCAAGGAAACTGTAGTAATACTCAGATGTTAGCCTCAGTCATCTGATGAAGGCTATAGAAATTTTAACCCTGAATTTCACAGAAAATTCAGGTTTTTCCCCCCAGAAATGAAAGGGGACTATTTTACTACATCAATGGATTTTGAAAATTCTTTTCCTTTTGGTGGTACTGTTTTAAAAATGTAATGTAATCATGGGGCAGACTCTTTACTCCCGTGCTAAAACAAACATGTACGTCTGAATGAGGTAGATCTCTTTATCTAAATGAAAACCGGGAAGTTTGACTAATAATACCATCCTTATTTAGGGTGGATGTCCAAGGTTGCCACTATTACTTAAAGGATATTTTGTCCATTATGGCCATTATATGTGCCTACATTTGCAGAGGTTTATCATACACTGTACAGAAAATGCTCCTGTGAACCATTCTTCTTTAGCATGTTTTGCTTTATTCATTATCTTAAGTGTTGAAACAATGGACTAGACTAGGCATTGTGAGAATCTGCTATACTGTTGTCATTCCCTATGTCCAATCCCTAACCACATGCATTCTGAAATTCTTCCGACGTAGAAGATTATACCAGGCTCTTTGGTAGGAGAGCTGAATGGGGGCAAAGGAGACTTGCTGTGTGCAACCCTGGGGGTACTTAAATTAACTGCCTGCTACCCATAGGCATTGTGCTAGGTACAGGCAGGAACTCTACCCTCCAGGAGGGGCCCGCAGATTTATTCACAGATAACCACCATTCAGTGGAACAAGATTACGAGAGAGGTAAATTCCTGGAACTAGTTGAGAATGGGGTGGGTTAGGCAGAATACCTGACCAGGTCAGGGAAGGAACTAGTGGATTAGATCTGGGAGAACCTTGGAGATAAATGCAGCCTAGAAGAGGAGAAAAGGAAAATAGAAGGAGGGTCAGGAGTTTCCTGTTTCCAGTTTTGTTATGGCTGAATAGATCAAAAGCGCCTTTCTTTCTGCATCTCTAAAATAGGAATGAGAACTGATAGGATCTGTTTGACAGTACTAGTCTTCATTTTCATGTTCTTGAATTCTTTATATTACTAATTCATTTATTCAATCCATATTTGACAAGTATTTGTTGGACCTCCACCACGTACTGGGAGAGGGACAGAAAAGGAGACATGTAAGGGCCTCTTCTGTCGTGGAGCTTGCATTCTGTCACGTTCTGTTAATAAATGAAGTTCTTTTGAAATGCTTTCCAGGATGGGAGTATGCCTGTTGGGTTTGTCTGCACCTTGAGGAACTTTTAGCTTAAACTAGTCTCAGTGCTTTCAGGTCAGACAGCTTTTTCCCTTTAGTAGACAGAACTTGGTATTCTCACCTTTGTTTTATAAACTTGTACTGTTTTGCCAGGATTTACCTGTTAGCTGTAAGACTCCAGAGAGCAGCACAGCTGTGTTTTATCTGTAACCTTGGCTGGCTTCCACCTCACTTTGGCTATTCCTGCTTTGGACCCAACTCGTGTTTCAGTGTCTATCTTCAGTTTACGGCCTACTACCTACAAAAAAATCCCAATCTGGTTTTGTGGGAAGTCAGATTTATTTTGAGATCATGCTATGGCTACGCTGCGCTTTTTGTTCATGCATTTTACTTATGTTCTTGTCACTGAAGAATACAGACACAGCAGGAAACATTCCAGCCAGAAGAAGGTAGCAGCATTCTTATATAAAAGTAAGGGGTTTCTGTGATTATTCAAGCACTATAGATACAGGTACCTCTGAAATAAATGAAATAATCTCCTCACGCATCTGGCGTGACCCTTTGGCCATCACTTTGTTATGTAGCCTTCCATTCTTGTTCTTTGCTTATGCAAACCTAGAAAACGGTATGTGTTTATGTTTCCACATACTTACGCACACATTCGAGCATGTGTATCTGCACTTGCCTCTATCTCTCTTGTTACAGAGAGGCTGTACCTGAGGCTGCAGTCCAGGGTAGGAAGTTTGACGTCAGAAAGGCCGGCATGGGCTCTTCTTGAATTGCCGCTGCATGATATTGCTCAATTAAGACTCCTTGTCATAGTGATACGAATGCCTCGTCGCTGTGAACGGGAAATAAGAAAAGTATTTCCAGCTGCGTGACAATCAAGATGACAAATATCTTTGCAGAGACTGTTATTTCCATAGGGGCTGCTGCATGTAGGTCTCAGGCAAGGGGAGGATGGGAGTTTTGGAACACAAGTTCAGCATCTGTGAGCCTTTTGTTAGGTAGACAACAAAGCGTGAGTGCAAGGCCTATTGATCGCTTGTAGAGCAGACAGGTGAAGTTAGTCTGTTATAGGCAGGTTTCATTGTGGGAACATTAAGTAAAGGTTCCCCCTCCCCCAGAGGTCCGTAATCAGAAAATGATAAGGATGACGCATTCTTACTGAGGGAGTAACACAGCTGAAACAGAATTGCCTTTTGTTAAGGGGCTGCTCTGCCTTCTTGGACTGTGATTTGTTGGGAGAAGGATTATTGTCATGTCAAGAAAATGAGGCATTCATTGTATCCGCAGTATTTATTGTAGTCCCGCAGAGAACTGCTTGAATTACTTTCTGAGAAGACACAGAGATGGAAAGATTTAAAGACTAGGGCAAGGGCTAGGAATTTAGTTCATTGGTTCTGCTGCCTACCTCCCAAGCACAAGGTCCCAAGTTTTATCCCTGGTACCTGCTGTCTGTCCTGCAAGTACAAAGTGCGGAGTTCAATCCCTGTTACCCCAAAAAGAAAAATAAAACAAAACAAAACAACAACAAAAACCCCAAAACAAAAAAACTAGGGCAAGATGGCTGCTTTTTCCAAATTCAGTAGGATCTGTTCTTTGGTCACTTATGAGACCCTATCAGTTCACTTTCACGCAACTAATATCTTGCCATACTTCTGTGTCCTCATGGTTGGCTGGAAACACTAACAGGACAAAGAAAAAAAAAAAAACGCAAGAAATGAGCGACCAAAGAAACATGGTCTCTGCTCTTGAGTAGCTTAGCTTATAAACATGCAGAGACATGGATACAAATGACTAAGATGAGGCAGACAGTGATAAATATTGTAAACCAAACTTTAAACAAAGCTGTCTGCATGTAGATGAGGCTGGATGGAGAGGGTAAGTCAGCCTCGGAGTAGAGAATGAGGTACATGGCAGTAGGATGCTGGCTTCAGATTTGAGCAGAAGCTCATTCTATTTAAAGGACTAATAAGGAAGGCCCAGCGTGGACATAGGAGTGACAGGCTTGGGGAAGGGTGCCTTGAGTTTATGCTTTCTGCCAGAGAATTGTAGTGCACATGGAGATAGTCTTCAAGGTCGTGGAGGATGCTGGGTACAAAAAAAGGGGGGCATGTTGATGCTATCGACAGACATAAGAGTATGAAGATTGTTGCAGTGAACTTAGTTTTAGACATGTCTAAAAGCCCACAGGCACAGCTGGTATCTAGAAATTTGAGGTTGAAATCTAGCTTAGAAGTCACAGTTTATCATGTTCATTAAGAATTGTATGTTGAACAGTTGCTACATGTAAATGCCAGTGAAATTTATGTGATTAGCTGGAGAGAACTCTAAGAGTGGAGAGTGACAGATTCAATATTTTAAAAAGCATATGACTTGGTTTGATTCTTTAGGTTATTTTTCTTTAGCTGATGATTAAAATATTTTGTGGGTTATCAAGCCCTCATTGAGCATCTATGGTGGCTTCTCTTCCTGAGCTGGCTCTGGGATGATATAAAGCAAATGGCATGGATTTCAGCATAACGTTCCTGTGGGGTGAACAAAAATCCCTGAGACAATCCACTGTAGCTGCTCTTACCTGAATAATATCCTCATAATTATTGGGAGGTTGGTGGTAATTGAGGGCTAAACAGAATTGAAGATATAGTTTTAACTTGCTGTAAGACTAAGAGCAGGTGAATGTCACATTGCAGTCACTACTATAAGACAAATAGATTCTTTTAGGAAAGCTTTGGAAATTGTAATAGCCTATAGACCACATTATGTGGAAGTCCATCAGAATGGAGGTTTTAAAATCTGGTCAGTCATTTTAAGCTTTCCTTGCCTAATGAAGATTAAAAAGTAGGATACATCACAACTTGGTTACTGACCTGCTTCTAATTAAGAATTAATTACCATTTTGGGTAACAAAGTTGGCATGCTTCCTTGCAAATAAGACAGAACACAGTAAACTTATTGTTCTCTTTAAATGTTTACAAATTTTCAAGATTATGCTAATTTCCATTTAGTAGTAAAGACTGTAAATACATGCTCATTTTGCAGCATTTAGAATGTATCGGAGACCATTTGTAGCTTTACCACTCAGTAATAACTTCTTCATTCCATTTTGGCATAATTTCTTGCAATTTGAAAGGGTTTATTTTTCTGAATATTTAATAGCATTTTGCTTTGTACATACGCTGTTTAAATTTTTCATTGTGAACTTCTAATAATGGCATAGTTTTCACAATATGTAACATGTATCATGTCTGATTACTCATCCCTATTTCTCCTTGCTTCTTTTCAGCCTCTTGATGGTTTTGCTTTTTTTGCCCATCTTTAGGCGCTGATGTTCTAGAGTTCTAGGCTTACGTCTTTACGCAGGAGCTTAATTACTCGGGGACTATGGTCTCCAGATCTTTGCCATTAACTTTCTGCTCTGAGTGGAGTGCCATTTTGTTAGGTATCCATTCTCATTTTTATATCTTAAAGGTTGCCACCTTCTTGGAGAAGCCTTCTGTGTCAGTCAGCACTTACTAGAGAAACAGATACAACACCAGAAATACAATATATATGAATTTACAAGATTGGCCTACAGTGGCCACCCGCAGTTGGATGACGCAGAGTGCAGAGGGTCTGTCCAAACACTAGAGACTGAAGGACGCAGTTGAAAGTCTGGAGCTCGCTGCAGTGACCCATGTGAATCCATATCAGGAGGCCGAGGGCCGGGGAGTTAGTTGGAGCACTGTGCTTGCCTCGCAAGCAATCACAAGGTCCTGAGTTTGATCCCTTGTACCTCGCTCCCCCACTCCAAAAAAAAGAAGACCAGTGGGCCTTCGATGGAAGCCAGGAGATGATGTCCAAAGTGAAGGCAACAACTGGAGCTCCTCTGAAGAGACAGAAGTAAATCGTTCTTCCTCATTTGCCCTTTTTAACATCCGAAGGATGAACCACCCTAGGGTGTGGAATTGCTGAGAAGGTTTAGTTAAGCTTTTCAAGTTGACACAACCAATCAGCGATCACACCTTCTGGCTTCTACATTTAAAACTGCATGATCTTTCCGGATTATCTAGCTTGCCTAATACATACTTTGTCATTGTACTTATCTTCCCACTTCTTACATGAGGGCAAGGATTTCTTTTTAAATTTGTTTCATTTTTGGCTGTTTCTCCCGCATTGCTCAGTACAAACAACTTGTACATGGTAAAAACTCAAAGTTTTAAGGAAAATACCTGAATGAACTTATTCTTTTTTTAAAATTGAGTTTATTGGTACATTTTAGGTATACAGTACAGTTACATTCATCCTTGATCTTGTACCTCACAAGGTCCTGAGTTTGATCCCTTGTACCTCGCTCCCCCACTCCAAAAAAAAGAAGACCAGTGGGCCTTCGATGGAAGCCAGGAGATGATGTCCAAAGTGAAGGCAACAACTGGAGCTCCTCTGAAGAGACAGAAGTAAATCGTTCTTCCTCATTTGCCCTTTTTAACATCCGAAGGATGAACCACCCTAGGGTGTGGAATTGCTGAGAAGGTTTAGTTAAGCTTTTCAAGTTGACACAACCAATCAGCGATCACACCTTCTGGCTTCTACATTTAAAACTGCATGATCTTTCCGGATTATCTAGCTTGCCTAATACATACTTTGTCATTGTACTTATCTTCCCACTTCTTACATGAGGGCAAGGATTTCTTTTTAAATTTGTTTCATTTTTGGCTGTTTCTCCCGCATTGCTCAGTACAAACAACTTGTACATGGTAAAAACTCAAAGTTTTAAGGAAAATACCTGAATGAACTTATTCTTTTTTTAAAATTGAGTTTATTGGTACATTTTAGGTATACAGTACAGTTACATTCATCCTTGGGATCTTGTACCTTTACATGACAGGTCTTTTTTTTTTTCTTTTTATTGAGTTTACTGGTATATTCTAGGTATACAATAGAGTTACATTCATTACTGGGATCTTGTACCTTTACATGACAGGTCTTGGTTCTCATTTTTTCCCCTTGTCCCTGCCCTCCCTTCACCCCCTCTAACCCTCCCCATTTACAAACACTTTATTTCCATTTTTTCATTTTCTCATATTTTTTTCTTTTCCCTTGTTACCTTTCTACTTCCCACTTTCCCTACACCTTTAGCCCTTTTCTTCCTATTTCACATTGTCAGTTATCTCATTAGGATCTTATAAATGAACTTATTCTTGATCAGTATTTAAATAAATGAAATGAATGTTTAATATCTACTAAGAATATTATAATAAATAAGATAGGGCTGGGGATTTAGCTCAGTGGTTCTACTGGCTGCCTCACGAGCACAAGGACCCAAGTTCTGTCCCCGGTACCCTGCTCCCAAAAAGAGTGAACTAAGTAAATAACATAAATTCTCCACTTCATGAGATTTGTGATCCAGTGAAGGAGACACTCAATGACTACCTGCCCCCACGTGACTAGCATTAGGTAGAAGAGCAGGGTGGCCTAGAGGAGTCCAAGGTCAGGGGTTGACCTTGTCTAGTGTCTCTGACACCGGAAGGGTGAGTCAAGTTAGCTAAATGAAACTGGGAAGTGAGGGTGGAAAAGGAGGGAGACTGCTTTATGACAAAAAGAAAATCAAGAAAATAGACATGACTTTGGTTCTCATTTCTTCAGTCAAACTTAGGTTATTTGTATAAATGAAATTATGTAAAGGAGAGAAATTTATCAACCTTGTTTTCACTTTTGATGGTCAGTGTTTCGTTTTCAATACATTTTAAAATAATTTTTATTTAAAATTTTGAGTCAATGAGGAGGAAGTGCCATCTGAAAGTGACACTTTTTAAAAATGGGACTAGTTTTAATTCTGTATTATGCTAATGCTAATCACTGTAAATTTTAAAAGAGTGCAGGGAATGTGAAAGTTCTGGGTACCTGACTACATTTGGAATGCTGCTAGTGCTTATGTGCTGGCTAAAGATTGCTTTATTGTTGGTGCTTTATATATGTGAATTTTGCATTAATTATTAGTTTTGTTCATTCTGGTAAGTGAAGGTGGATTATTGTATTTGTCACCTATAGAAAACCATGCTTTCCAAGCATTCAAGAAACAGAAACCTACTTCTTATGGATTAAGGGTTTTGGTTTCCTGTATGCTTAAAAGGGACATTTTTTTCTATAGGTTAAAAGTACAAGGTATATTTATTAGCTTGGCCACTACAATGCCATTATTATATACACTCTGCCCTGTTTTCTACTTGAGTTATTATAGACCAATAATAGTCCTTTAGTGTGTCTCTACAAATGGGCTTCTGTCAATTTCTTTCTAACAGTCTTTATATGTTAAATAACATAACATGAGCTACATAAAGCTTCCAATTCAGCCTTTGTCATTTTTCATTAATGTAAAATAACTCTGTGCATTTGGATCTACATTGTTTTTGGCTGATATCAATGTTGCCAATTCTCTTTTGTTTCTTCTTTTTTGTATTTGTCTGAAACGATGTCATTGGTGCTTCTGATTTTAGACTTTGGCATCATTTATATCACATGTCTGCTGGTAAGCAACATTTTATTAGATTTTGTTTACAACTACCTTGCAATAGGGAAACATTACTTTTGCATTTATTGCTATGAATGATCCATATGATATTAATTCTTCCTCTTAAATTTTCTTTTTGGTGTGAAAGGTATTACAGCTTCTGTAAAGAACACTGGCTTTGAGGCCATACCTATTTTAAGGCCTCTTCCACTGATACTTAGCTCCTTGGCTGTAAAGTACACAATGTCTCTAGGATTAGTTCTTTATTTGTGCAGGAGCAACACACACACACACACACACACACACACACACACACAATTTTCAATTAAAGTTTTTCAAATAATGCCTGGTACACTGAATGTATTACCTGCCACGAATATTATCATTATTGATAGGTTGAGTCACATAAAATCCATGGGGTCTGACTGTTGTTCTCTTATAAAAATGGCAATTTCATATGGTTCTATCTAGTATACTTTTTGGCCTTTTTCTTATTTATTTGTATATTTTTTGTGTTGCATATCAGTAGTCTTGTAAAATGGCCAAATGTAGCTTTTAGTTTTAGTGATTGCCTATGTTTTCCAAATACATTCATAAAGCTATGCTTCTCTGATTCCCAAAGGCAAGAGTAAATCATAACTTTAATCCTATTCCTGTGCACATTCAAGAGTTGAGTGTACCATTGCTTTTCTTGTTCCTTCTCAATTTCCATTGCGTATGTAATTATCTATTTATTTTTCTCACTAACTTGTAAGTGTAGACCTTTGCATTGTATTTTATAATCAAATCTGTGGTAAGGCTTGTTCTCATTGGCACTTGGGGACTTTCGGGCTTCTTGTTTTGATTATCTTAAATGCTGGAAGGGGGAAAAACAGAATGAGGAGACTCATCTGACTTTGAGTGATTTAGGTTTTCCTTGGGGAAGTGACATTTGATTAGGTCTGCAGAGATGGCTTGATGTTGTGAAGAGCTAAGTAGGAGTGTATGTGTGGGATTGTACAGTCATGGAAGAAGTGAGCAAGGGAAAAAAAACAGTGCTGGAAATGAACAACCAGTGGAAGGTCATCTTTTTTGTTTGATGAATTGGCATTTTTTGGCTTCCTGTTTGTGGCATTATTCCCCCTCACTTGGGAAAAGTCAAACAGAAATAGAAAGGATTTGGGGGAGAGAAGGGGGAAAATTAGAACACTGAAGTGTAGCTTTTGATAAGTGAGGACCAAATTATTATTTCCTAGTTTGTTGGTAATTTTTAATAATGGTAAGAAGTATGGCTGTGCTAATATTTTCATTTTTAATTTATATTTTTACTACAATATAACTTTAGGGTTCATTTACTCCAATTTTAAAACACCGTGTAAAGAGTTCTAGATTTTTTAAAAATGGAAATACATAAAATAAGTTTGAGATGAAATGAGACAGAAAACCATGATTCAATGACATTTTTCCCACTTCTGCCCATGGAGGCTTTGAGAATATTGAACTTTTCTAGGCCTTGGGATTCTTGTTTGGATTTGGAATCAGTTTGCTCACATCATTCCCCAGTTTTAGTTCAGTGGCTGTATGTTTTGATTTTCAACTGTTCTGGCCATTTAATCTTAATGACTTGACTTCATGCTGTTTAGCTAATCTCGTCCAAGAAGCTCAAACAAAGGTTGGGAGAACTCCAAGTGTTTGTATCCTTCTCTGTTTTTGTAAGGTAAGGATCAGGTAGTGTTAACACCTTTCTTTGGACTATGCTCAAAGCATGGAAGAATGGGTGAAAATTAGAATTTCCTGAGCCAATCTTTAAAACTTTAAACTGCAGTTTGTAGTTTGACAACATTTGACTTTAAATTTTTAAAAAAATATCTCGGGTTCAGTGAGGATGGAAAATAAAATATTATATTAGATTTATCTGCTGGATGCTTGCTTTGAAAAATGTGAGGTATCTAAGTTATGTATAATCCATATTTATAAAACTCACTGAACAGTGGGTGATATAACTTCAAAGAGATTTAAAGAGTTAAGGCATCATTCAGAGAACAAATTCAATTCAATAGCTAGTCCAAGTTTAAATGTTTTGTAAGCAATAGGCTTTATGTAGAAGGAAATAAATCAACTTTTATTTTCCTTTAACCAGCTTTATTGAGTTATAATTGGCAACTATGTTGAAGTATAATTGTAGTTTTAAAAATTTTACAAAATGATGATTTGATGCACATATGTGTTATGATTACCACAACCAACAAGCTAGTTAATACATTTGCCATTCTACATGATTGCCTTTTTTTGATGGTGAGAACACTTATATGCATTACTGTATAACTAACTGTAGTCACCATGCTGTATATTAGGTTTGTAGAACTTACTCACTTCATAATTGAAAATTTGTATCCTTTGACAAACATAACCCTATTTTCCTCACCAAGTTGGCTTTCCTCACCATTGTGTTAAATTAGTTTGATTCAAATACATTTCAACATTATTTTTGTCATTTGAAATCTGTAGTCTTTCAATTTTATTTGCTATAGTATGAGTAGTTTGTCATACTTTTTTTTTTATTTAGAAATTAAAGAGGAAAGTGTGCCTTTTCAGTTAGGATTCTACCTAATTCCTCATTCATAATAAATATTTACCCAGGAAGTCCAGGTAAGTGTGGGATTTCACTCAGTATGTTGTAGCGCTGATTTATCAGCTTATATCTCTTTACTTGCTATTGAATATCTGATTATTGTGTGGAAGCTGGCCAGGACTCCAGGCTCCTGATCTTGGAAAAGGCAGGGGCATGTCACACTGGCACAGGTTTTTGAGATCATACAATGTCTAGGTCCAAGTGCATAATAGGCATGAGTCTTGGTTAGAAGGGGATGGAGTCATGGGGTTGGATTAGGTTTAAGGCAGATAGAGCCAGAAAGAAGCACAGAGCATTCTGACTTTGAGGAAAGCATTTTGCTTAGGTTTAAGGGAAAAATGAGGTAGAGAAAAGTCTAAAGCTACTTGGAGAAGTTTTGTTTTCAGAGCTTGAAGCATCAGTTTCTTCTTGGCTTGTTCAAGGGAATCTCAACACTCAAGCAGTGCTTTGATATTGAGAACTTGGGAGACTGTCTTGGCTCCTCCTCAAGCACTGGCCATCTCAGAGTGAAGAAACACAAATCCTCATCTGACTAGGAGTAGAAATCTTATTGCATACTATTTCTCTAGAAGCAGAAATCAGCCCAATTTTAAATATGTTATTCCTGTGAGAAATTTATTGTGAAACATATTCAACCTTTGCTGTGGATTGACCTGTGTCACCTCATCCAGGTATCCCTACGTTGATGCCCCAGCCTCAGACACGATATGTCTATGTTGGAGACAGAGCTTTAGAGGGTTATTCATATTAAGTGAAGTTATAAGAGTGGGGCCCTAATCCAATAGGATTGATAGTTTTAGAAGAAGAAGAGGGAACTTTCTTCACATCCGTGCTCTGAGAAAAGGCCACGTGAGCTCACAGTGAGAAGGTTTCCTTTGTGCAATCCAGGCAGAGCGCTCATTGGACACCAACCTCACTGACAACCTGTTCAGACTTCTAGCCACTAGAGTTGTGAAAAAAATCAATTTCTGCTGTTTAAAACTACATAATCTATGGTAGTTTGTTATTTTCGTCTAAGTTCACTCATACAATATTTCATTAATTTTGATTAGGAAAGTACGCATTAACTCTGGCTGGTAGCCATCAATGGCAGAGACTTGGGACCTAACTTGGGCTCATTCCGATACATGGAAAAGATACAGAATCATTTACTTGACTGTCTCTTCCTTTTCCATTCTTCAGTCCATTTTAGTGGCAGAACACCTCAGTCGGTAAACACACACATACACACACACATTTAAGTGTGTTTGGTAAACACACTTAAAACATATAAAACCATTTAACTCATTTTAAACTATTTTTTATGTGAAGTAAGACAATGTATTCTTAAAAATATTTTAAAAATTATTTTGAGGCCATGTTATGATAGTGTTCCAATTTTAAAAAACGCTCCTATTTACACTTACCTAATGAATAATTTTTTCATTTAATAATGTTGGTTTTATGTCCTGTTTCCATATGGTTCATTTTATGGCTTACTTACTCCTAGAGGTGACGAGTATGTTTTTGTTTCTGCAGATCATTTTTTTAATGACAGTATATTTAGAATGATGTTTGTAATAGCCTGGTAATAATCCATTAAGCTGTCAAACTATTCATGTAATTGTTGTATTATGTTTGGATATTGAGTTTTATTTCCCATCCCATTGCCATTTAAAAAAACATTGCACCTATAGCTTTCCATATAGTTTTTCTAGACTATTTAAAAATGGAATCAGTAATTTGAGAGTAATATCATTTGATTTCTCTCTCTCTCTCTCTCTCTCTCTCTCTCTCTCTGCCTCTCCACCTCTCCCTTTCCTCCATTCCTTTCTCTCTGAAACAAGGTCTGGTTAAGTTGCCCAGGCTGGCTTTGAACTCACAATCTTCCTACATTAGACTCCCAGGTAGCTGGGATTTAGGCAAGCAACGCCCTAGGAGTCATTCATTTTTCAAGTAAACTTAGAAAAGGTACTTAACTGTTTTCGCTTACAAAAATAATACATATTCATCATAGAAAACAAACACATAAAAAGGTAGCTATAATCTCCACCTAAAGATTGTGAAGTTTACTGGATGTTTTCTTTTAATATTTTCTCTGTGCAGTTTATCTAGTTAAAATCCTGCTGGGCACAGTATCCTGTCCCTTCTCCTAATGGTGTGTTATAACTGGAGGGGGCCTTCATTCCACTGGGTAACTTCAGTGAACACTTTTGTGTGTATGGCTTGTTTTGCATCTCTGGTGATTTCTTCAGGGTTCCCAGTAACAGAATTTGTTGCCTCAGACTGCAGGGATGATTTTTATGGCTAGTGATACCCATGGTGAAATGTAGTCCTCAAGCAGTGATACCCCTTCATGCTTCATGCAGCAGAGTTTGAGAAAAACTTGAAGATAGAATTGGTGGGAGTGAAATATGGATTTGTAAAACATGGAAATGCTTGGAGCAAGTTTTGGTAATAATTGGTCGTGGATAACCCTGACCTCTGGTGGCTGAGCTCACCAGTGGGTGTTTTTTCTGCTGTGGTGACACCTTTCTTTTACCCACACTTTTGGATTCTGACTGAGAACATCTCTGAGGCTCTCTTGGTCCTATACCCTTTGTATGCACTGACTTTAAGATGCTATGAAAAGTTCTCATTTATTAGCTGATGGGAGAATATTTCTGGTAAGTGTGCTTCTGTGAAATAATGGGTTAATTACCAGAAAATGACACAGGTACCCTAAAAAGGAATAGTAAATAAGTCATAACTGAAGTGTATGTCTGTCTCCACTTGTTCATTGTATGTTTTTCACATTGGTCCCCATAAACTTTATTTTCTTCAGATGCCATTGTATTTTAGCCAGGGGCCACTTTACTGTTTAGGGGGAAATAAAATAAGCTTCCTTCAGAAGTAATTTATCACTTTATCCATTACTAGACGTAATCACATAAAAAGGAATTAAATCTGACATCCCACTAATGATTGCTTTTTAGACCTTGAAGGTACAAAAGGAATAAGATGGAGGCCTGTCTTCAGGAGCTCAAAAACAGGTCAAGATGAGAAATGAATGAAAATACTGTGTAATGTACGCAGTGTTAGAAGTTTGTTGCATGTGTTTTTCTTCAGAATGTGATGAAATTTAATAGGCACGGGAAGGAAATGTGGAAAGAGGAACTGAGAGTATGAGTTGAAGCAGCCACTGAGGGTCCATCTCAAGGTCTGGGCCATGTATTCGCAAAGGGCCACACACTTTACTGTTCTTTCATGCGGTGGACTTGATCAAGGGACACAGTCAGCTATGTGACCTAGAGAGCCTATGAGGATAAGGACTAACGGGGAAAGGGAAAAGGGCATGGCTCTTCACAGTGCTGGGAGGAGAGAGGATTTTATCTATGGTTCTTCAAGTTTTTAAAAATTGTAATTAAAAAAACGTTTATTTAAAAAAATTTATTTGTGCATGTTTACGGTACCTAATGATTATGTATTTTAAGTAATGAATACTGGATCCAAACACAATCATTACAATGAAAGTAACAGTGGGGTTTTTAAAATAATGTTATTTTGAAAATTATTTTATTTTGTTTTTTTGGAGGCAGGGTCTCCCTGGATGGTTCAGGAGGGCTTTGAACTCGCTATGTAGCCAAGGCTGGCCTCAAACTCATGGTGATCCTCCTGCCCTGGCCTCCCAAGTGCTGGGATGATAGGCATACACCACCATGTAAAGGAGGGCTTTGAACTCGCTATGTAGCCAAGGCTGGCCTCAAACTCATGGTGATCCTCCTGCCCTGGCCTCCCAAGTGCTGGGATGATAGGCATACACCACCATGTTCAACTAAACAATGTTGTTTAGTGTAAGACCATGGCATAATACCAAAGCTTTTCTCAGAAAAAGCAATTCTGTGAGAGCCAAAGCAAGACGGTTCAGAACGGTAGCTATTTGCCCTGTCCGAGGATAGACATTCCACATTCCTTGTAGAATGGCAGGCTAGATATCTTTGAGGATATTACCTAGATATTCGACAATGTGCAAAAGAATATCTTCAATAATTACTAAGTAGCAGGAACTTCAAGGTTATAAAACTTGTAGGTAGTGTGAATCTGCGTGCTTTAGGTGTCAGCTTTGCTTGAGTGTTGCCATGAACAAAGATCTGCATATGTTTGGGAGTCTTTTCACTTCAGAGAATAGAAGATAAATGAAGGCCCTGACATTTTATGCCTTCAGCCAGCGTTTGCAAAATGCGTAGTTTAGTACTAAGTGGATTTGGCTTTAGGGTCAAGGTTTTAAAAGGTGACAGACATGCAGGCAGTATCGTTGGTCCTAGTACAAGGATAGTTTAAACCTAAAACATGCATTTCAAATTTGTTTTCCCCAGGCACTCTGTGCCTTTATGATACCCGGTTCTTGTGGGTATTTAATGTCTGTGACACCTGCCGGCGTATGGCCACAATGTACAATGTGGAAGTTTCAGAGGCAATACCAAAAGAGGCAGTGATTCATCTGCAGTGTTAAAGATTTCGCTGGGAGGTGATTCTGAGGCTGGGACTAGCAGGATGTGTAGGTCCTCGCCAGGACAGGGAAGTGTATCCAGAAGCATACGTGCAAAGGCAATTGTGTGGCTCAGCATTAAATGTGAGGGAGCTCTGAACCGATTCAAGGTGCTGCAGCTTAACAAGCAGACCGATGGCTTACAGCTGAGACAGGAAGAAGCACAAGAACTCAGTCTGCTGTGCTGGAGGAGACTGGAACTGTGGCAACTACTGGCATGGAAGAGTTCGAACCACATCAGTGCCACGCTAAATTTGTGCTTTGGGAAGATTACTCTGCATATAGCCAAGAGAACAGGCTGCAAGTGGAAGGGTGTGGAGTATCTTTTTTTTGAAATTTGTTGATAAAATGAATTTTTTAAACAAGTGGTTTCTAAGAATTAATTCTTTTTCTCAAAAATAAATACATTGATAAGGTTAAGAGGAACATACAGAAATGAAGAGAAAGGTAAAATATCAGTTCTCTGAAATTATTTTTGTTTGTAAAAATGATAAATGCTTATGATCATAATCATAGAAAAAGTCAGTCACCTGAAAAAAAATCACCCATAATTATATTACTGAGAACTGTCCATAGCTTATGACTCCAGTAAGCTATTGCTATTTTAAAATCCAAAGTTAAATAACTTAAAGAACAGTTCGTTATCACCTTTCATTGCACTGTGGGTTAGAAATTGAGGGAGAGCTCTGCCGATGTCCCTCAGGGTCCCTGGTTACCATGTGGATCACCACATGGCCTCTGATTCCCTTACTCACTGAGGGAAAAGGGAGGGGAGGCTGATTTTTTTTAAGTCCTTTTTCTGCATTTATTGAGATGGTTCTTTTTTCATCTTTGATTTTTGATTGACAAATTGTAATTATACACAAACTTGGGGTACAGTACAATGACATATGTGTATATATGATGTATACGTATTGATATATGTGCACAGTGCAAAATGACTGAGTCAAAGGGGTTAACATACTCATCACCTCCCTTGCCTTTTTTCTGGAGAGAGATTTGAAATTTACTGTTATATTTTCAAATATATATTATATAATTATTGGAGTCACTGTAGTCGCCCAGCTGTGTGATAGATCTTAACATCTTTTCTTCCTGTCTTTATGAAGTTTTGTGTGTTTCAATCAACAATTCCCCATTCCCTCCCTCTCCATTGTCCCTGGAAATGGCTGCTGTTCTCTTCAGGGGAGCTGTGAGCTTCATGGTGAGCATCACTTCCTGCATCCCTCAGCCCGGTGGCACAAATCCTTCATCCCACTGGTGTAGGTTTTCTGGCTTCCAGCAGTGGCTTTTGGGCCTTCCAGGTGCAGATCTTTGATATGGACAAGCATGAGACATTGCCGTGGGCTCTAGGCCATTGGCTGGAGTCGTGGAGGACGTTGCCTTAGAATCTGTCTTCAGCTGGACTTGTGTGGGACATTGCTATGGGATCCAGGGCCTTGGCTGGATTCTTTGGGTCTCTAGGGTGTGGTTAGATCTCTTGCACTCCTCTTCATTTGCCTTTTTGGGTGAATATTATAAAATAACCCTATAAATTATGTGTCCTGTATTAAATATGTTTCCCTTGCAAACCCTGACGACACCAGGCAATGAGAGTAGATTTGGATGGAATAAGATCTTTGGGAGGAAGAATTGATATAATGATGTCCAAAGATGACCACATTCTGAAACACTAGGAGTTAGAACTTCAACATATGAATTTCTGGGGAATACAGTTCAGCCCATAACAAGAAGGACGAGGTGTTTGATACATGTTGAGTTTGAAGCGCCTATGGGACACGTAGAGGTGTTTCTAAAATGCAGATATATGAGAACACAGCAGAGAAAAGAGCTTAAGATTTGATATTTAAAATCATAGGGGTGGGAAGGTTGTCTTGGCCAGTAATAACTAACCTTAGTTTAGTTTATGAATCATTTGGGGTTGGGATACTTTTGAAACATAATATGAGCAAAGGCCTCACTTCAGATAGTTTGACTTAGTGTTTGAGAGAGACCGGCACAGCCATCTGGTGAGTCCAGTCTATGTCCGGGCTCGAGAGTGAGTTTAGGGTGCCTGCGGTATGCAAACTACAGAAGACCTCAGGAAGAACAGCCCAGATCATTCCAGTGGTGGGAGGTAAAAGTGAGACGGAGGTAGCTGGGCTTTGTGGTGCACACCTGTAATCCCAGTACTATGGGAGCCTGAGGCAGGAAGATCACAAGTTAACTTAGTGACTTAGTGAGACCCTGTCTCAAAATGAAAAATGAAAAAGGGCTGGGAATGAATCTCAATGCGAAGGCCCTGGGTTCAGTCTCCAGTACTGCGAAGAGGGAACAGGAGGGAGAGTGGAGCTCCGAGAGTGGAACTCTGAGGAGCTTCTTATTGGATACCAACTCCCTTCTCCGTGATGGACACGCAAGGCTGGGGTTTCTTTGAGGGAAGCAGTGACATGAGGAATGGAGGAGGGCGGAGGGAAACGACAGCATTCATGGCTGCTTTTATGGGCCCAGGGAAGATTAGAATGCACTGACTTTTAAAATTAAGTTTATTGGTATATGTTAAGTATGCATTATGATCACATTTACCATTGGGAGTTTGCACCTGTACATGATTTATATTGGTTCTTCTCTTTTCCCCATTCACCTGCCCTCTGTTCCCTCTCTTCCCTCCTTGACCCTTCCCTATTTACAAATGACTTTGTTTCTGTTTTTTCCTTCTTTTCTCATCACCTTTCTCTCCTTTCTTTCCTTTTCCCTATCCCCCCTCCCACTTCCCCTTCCCCTTTGGACCTTTTCTTCCTATTTCTCATTACCTATTACACATTTTGGCCCTCCTTTACACCTTCAGTCTCTCACACCAGAGAAACGATTCGGTATTTACACACGTGTGTCCTATTTATTTCACTTAAGAGTATGGCCTCCGTGTGGAATGCACTGATTAACAGCAACAGTTTTACCTTGTTTTAAAATTTTCTCTGGAAATGGGGCAGAATAGGCAGATTGGAGGTCAGTGAGGACGGCAGTGTCAACGCGCAGATTGGCAGAAAGGAGTGTGGGAGGCAGCTGGCTGGTGTGAGGGGAGCCCTGGGCTGACTGGTGCTCAGGCTGGACATGTGCAGCACTGAGAGTGGGTACAGCTGAGGAAAAGGGAGGTGTGCAGGAGGGGCAGGGAGCCGGATCATTTGGTGTCCATGGGCAAATTTAGTGTATGTGAGTGCAAACAGCTGTATGGACGTACATTCCCAGTTACCAAAGGGATGGCGGGGGATTGAGGTGTTACAGGGCAATTCTGGGTGATGCGGGGCTAAGTAGGGCAATCGGTTGAAGAAATAACTAAGAGGTCGGACTGTTAGATGTGTTGAAATTGCCCTTGGTTGATGACTGAGTTGTTCGGTGCAAAGAGGGAGGGTAGGGGGGATTTACTAAGCACTTTGAACAACCCTTCCAGATTATGATCTAAAGCAATGTCATTTTTGAGGTCAGTGTTCTTTCCTCCCCACTAATGCACTTGCTTTTAATCAGAAGAATAGAGGAAAACAACCTCCGAACAATCCCATTTTTATTGATCCTCTTGTAATTGTAAATGTTTGACAGATTATGGCCTCTTTAAATGCTGTGGGAATCCATTAATGTGTACTTCATGGAGTTCACCTGGGGTCAAGAAGTGAGTACCTTGGTTCGAAAATTCTTTCTCTCCACCACACAGATGGCTTCTGAGGCCCATAATCAGCAGTTAGGGCAGGAAGGGAAGGAATTGCTTAAGTTCTTTTTAAGGTAACATTAATTGGATTCATCTTTTCCCACATAGTGAGGGTCATGGTTATTACATTTGCCTTTTGGAATTTGGCATTTAACCTCTTTATTGTGGATCGGACAGTCCTTGGCATTTTCAGATTTCGTTTTGTGGTAGGATATTTTGTCTGCAGGTTGTATCTGTATCTGGAGCTCGAATGAAGTACAATTTTTAAAACTAGGATCACCCCCCGCCAAAAAAAACCCCAGAAAAGATTGTAGGAGCATATTTTTGCATTCACATTTGAATGTTTTCTTTTTTTCTCTTAAATTCTTTTATTGGTACATTTTATGTATACAGTACAGTTACATTCATCATTTGGATCTTGTGCCTTTACATGATGTATCTTGGTTCTTATTTTTCCCCATTTTCCTGCCCGTTCCTTCAACCCCTCCACTCCACCCTATTTTCAAAAGCTGTGTTCCCATGTACTTCTTATCTCATATTTTTCCCTTTCCCTTCTTTTCTTATTATATGAAGAAGTAAATTCAATCCTCACCTGGAATACAAAAAAATGACTCTTCAGTTTTTATTTTTTTGGTGTTCTTGACACAGTAAATACAGCTATCCGCTATCCAGGCATTAAACTTGCTTATTTGGGAAGAATGTTTTTGAAATTGTATAAAGCTTAGTACTGATACAAGAAAATATGAAAATTGAACTTGTAAGAATGACTTGTTAGAACTTT
Source organism: Fukomys damarensis (assembly GCF_012274545.1). Lineage (NCBI taxonomy): Eukaryota > Metazoa > Chordata > Mammalia > Rodentia > Bathyergidae > Fukomys > Fukomys damarensis. The sequence goes on along the minus strand of NW_022900948.1, from coordinate 27,679,597 downwards.
CCTAAAGCTACTGGCTGAATCCACTGGTCTGCCCTGTATATCCCCTGGAATTCCCCTTTCTATTGCTCGAGGTTTCTGTCCTGCCTTCCTCTCTTTTTCCTCTCTTGGCAATCTCCTCCAGATGAAATCGTTTCTCCATTTTTCTTACCACCCATCTTGAAGGATGGAGCATGAGTGAATAATGACTTTAGGTTATTGATTTCCCCAAATTCATCCCTAATTTACTGTCTCTTTTCTCATCCTACCATGATCAAGATAGCATCCTCTTCAAAAAGGACAAGTTTGGACTGGAATGAAAAGATGTGATTATGAGTGCTCCGTTCTAATCTCCGCTGTGTCATCCACTGTAAACGTTGGATTACTCTTGTCACTTTGCTTCTGCCTTTGTGGACAGCTAGGGGATGCAGTGTGTGTTCATGCACATGGGCGTATGTGTATTTGTATGTTAGGTAGTAGCAGTTGAGCAAACATTGGGCAAGGCATCAATTCTCACTGTTTACTGTTCCTCAGAATCACCTGAGAGGAGCATATTTAAAAGGCTGAGCCAGGTCTGCTCATTGGGGTCTGCTACAGGCTGGGAAGACTCCTGGACAATACATTTTTTAATAAACTATTGGTGGGTCACATTTTCTTCAGAAAACAGTGGATCTGAGGACTTCAATTCTTACAATTTCCATCTCATTGTAACAGCACTTTTGAAGTTGGATCTATTTGAAATGGTCACATTTCATTATAATGTGTTCTCTAACCACCTCAAATAGGAACAAGTGAGATATCGGCTTCACTGTGCTCTGTATTTTAGATATCATCCTTTGGTGATAGAATGACTAAGCTGTAGCGTTCTCTGTGACTAGTAGAAAGGAGCTGTAAAGGGTCTTTGAAATAAGAATTATGAGAAAGAGGAAGAAAAGAAACAGTTGATCACATCTCTGTCTTCATTGGCCTGATAAGTCTCATTGTGTTTCGTCACAATTCAGTCTGGTTATGGAAGAGCACCTGGGTCCCCTTTGTGGGATTTTTAGTCAGGATGATTGAAACTACATTGAAAAGAGAATTTGTAACATGTGACTTGCCAAGGACTTCCTGGCTGGCCTTGGAGGCTAATGCACTTCCTGTTATTGAAGTTATTCCTCCAGATACTACAGAACAGAGATTCTGCAGGGATTAAAGCATTGGATAAGAAGTGGAACTAGATAACCTGAGAAGTTTCCTTCCAATTTGGAGCTGCTATAAACTTTTATGAATGTCACGTGTGGACTCTAGGACACTCTCCAAATATCCAAGGCTGAAATAAGAGTAAACTATACTTAGTTTATTATTAATACCAAATGCACATGCACGTGCATGCGCATGCGCACGTATACACACACACACACACACACACACACACACGCACACGCACTCACCAACACATGTATACACACAAATGATAAATGCCAGGATAGTTTTGGATTGCCTTTGAAGTTTATTATTTGCAGGTGTAGAAGCTCTTAAGTTCTGGCTTATAATGTTTCTAGAAGTGAAACTCTCTCTTGAACTGTCTTTGATGATCTGATGCTTTTACACTGTGTCTGCTGTGGATTTGGATAGCACTACAAAATCACTCCCTTAAAGATCAGAGTAACACTAGATACAATAAATTAAGTTTTCTCCTGATATTTATATTCTTGTTCTTTGTCTAGTGTCTGCCTTTGGAGGTTTGTTTCTGGAAGGAGAGGAAAAGTCATGACATTTTGTGAAAATTAAACTTGGCAATGTGAGGTTTTCCTGTCATTAATAATAATAATAATAAATATAGATATAGTCACATTAAAGTGTGTAGCTTATGATCTGAATTTTTATTCCTGAATAAGTTAGAGATTTAAATATGTGTTCAAGGGTATTGTAGCAAAAGCCCCAAACCACAAAAACATATATCTGATGTAGGTTTTGATATCATTAAGAAGAGAAGTGGTAGTAACTGAACATAGTCAGCTTTGCCTCCTTTTTTTTGATCTCTTGGTTCTTTTCCATTATTAAAGATATAGTAAATTTTAACTCTTCCCTTGTGATTGTCAATGACTGTAAATTTTAATCTGCTTTAAGATGGGTAATTTTAGTTCCTCCTTTATTTTATTTATTTTATTTTTTGGTCCTCTTGCTTTAACTGATCAGGTTCCCAAGAATAAAAATTGAGGCCAGATGTGTGTCAACATCCAGAAACCTCTTATTCTTTCCTTCCCCAGATACTAATGCAAGAAGGAAACTGGGACATCAGACCGCTATTAACATTCTGCTATGAGTTTTGTCTGTTATCCCCTATAAGTTTTTAAATATGAGATATGTGTGTATTTTTATTCTGTGTTTTAAAATTCTGCCATTTATTGTTTTGGTTTTTTTTGGTACCGGGGATTGAACTCGGGTCCTTGCGCTTGCAAGGCAGGCCACCGAACTGCTGAGCTAAATCCCTGGCCCCTAAAATTCTGTCATTTAAAGGCATTGCTTTCTCATGACTTTGTAAGTCTTTGAATGCCCTGCATATAAATCTGTAGACACACTGCATATTTGTTTTCAAATATGTCAGGTAGGTCTCTTGCCTGCCATATGTTAGACCCTGAGTGTTATCCCCAGAACTGCAAAAAAAGTAATTTATATATAATTCAGAACTATTGCAAAATATAAAAAAGAATAAACAAAAAGACTAAAATATTTCCACTCAAACACAAAATGTTTCTGTCAATTCTATACAATGTATTCTTATGTTTATAAACCCATACTTTTTAAAAGTGAAAAAAATGGCCTGAGTATATATTGTTCTGTGTGTATATGTCTCTTTATACTTAGAAATAATCAAACATTTTTGTGTTAATAAAAGTAGTATATAATTCAGTGTGGATTATTAAAAACATTTGATCTTTCTGTTTTTGGAAGCTGAGGATTCATTAATTATTTCTTTACTCCTTTTGGTTTTGTGGCTCTGAATCTTCATTTAGATGTTTACAAGTCTTTCCCAGTATTCTTCCTGCCTCTGAACCTCACTTTTGAATTTCTTCTCTGTGTCCCTCTTCTCTATCCTATGTAATTTCTTTTTCTCATTTAATTTAATTTTTTAAATAATTTTTTTCCCGAAAAGGTGTTTGTTTGTTTGTTTATTTATTTATATCAGAGATCAAACTCGGACCCTTGCACTTGTGAGGTAGGTTCCAGAACCATTGAGCTAAATCCCTGGCCCTTGTAGTTTTTTGATACGGGGTTTCACTGTGTAGCCCAGGCTGTCTTCAGACTCACAGTGATCCTCCCACCTCAGCCTCCAGAGTGCTGGGATTGCAGATATACTACTATGCCCAGTGTAATGCCTTATATCAGTGGTCTGGCTTACTAGTTGTCTCTGTAGTTTCATCTGGTGTATTATTCACCCAGTGAGTTTCTAATGTGAAATACTGTGTTTTTCATTTCTAGAAACTCTTGAATTTTTAATGTTGTTTGAAGTTTTAAAATGTTACCTTTTATATAACGTCTTCACCTCATGTCCATATCAGTTTAAATACTTAGCTTGAGATTTTTGGGTGGCCATATATATGTGTGTGTGTGTGTGTGTGTGTGTGTGTGTGTATACATATTGAATTCAAGATCCTGTTTACTGGTGGTAGGTATCTAGATATAAATTCTCAGGGGAGACTTTTTCTTACCACTTTGCTTACCATCTTGTTATGTGAGAAGGATCAGCATTTTTTCCCTAGTTTACCTGTTGATGTCCCATCTTGTTGCAGGGATCTTTGATCTGACTTCCACTTTCCTTCTGATTTCTGCCTGTAAACACCAATACTCAGTTTCCTGGGATTGGAATATCACCACTGGCCGATTCGGTACTCTTCCTGACACTGGTTTCTTAACGTATTTTGCTTTTTGGGAGATTCATTACTTTTGCCAACTTGGCCAAACACTTGCAAAGGTAGGACGTGCAGATGTGCATTTGTATATGCATACATGCACCCAGCAGTTTTGGATGCTTTTGTGTTGAAATGGTTTTCAGGGTGTTTTGTCCCTAGTATTCCTGGAAAAGAAGTCTTGGGTGTGACTTGTTAAATAACAGGACATGTTTCATCTTTTGAATATATCACTTACACAAGTAATGACTTTCTTCGGAACTTAAAAATTGCTTTCAATTTTGCTATTACAATCAGATTTGCAGTGGATCCCTTATACAGATATTTCCTCATAAATTGGTGTTTATCTCCCTATAGTAAATGTCTTCAAGCAGAGTTACTAGGTCAAAGGGTGTGCTTATCTGATTTTCTTTTTGTTGTTGTTCTTTTAATGGTGTTGGAGATTGAACCAGGGCCTTCACAATAATGAACGTCAAACCAACCCTTTTCAAATATTTTATTTTGAGACAGGGTATTATAAATTGGTGAGTCGCCCAGGCTATAACATGGTGATCCTCTTACCTATTCCCCCCAGAGTGCAGGGATTATAGGTGTGCACTATCACACCTGGCTCTTGATGGTTTTTTGATAGCTATTATCATAGTCATCCTGAAGGAATAGAATGATTGTGGCCCTCACAGTACTCAAAAGTAGAACAATTTCTCTAACAGTACTGTACATTAGGGAAAAAAATGAGCAGATTGAGGGAAATAACATTTTGTTAAAAGTTGTGTTTCTCTGATCAAAGAGTTCAGTAAAAATTTTTCTTATGCTCACTGACCATTTTTATTTTTCTTATAAATTTTCTGTTCATGTTTATTACTTTTCTAGAGCAGGCTCATTTTTAGGTTTCTTTTTGTTTAAGATATTAAATAATATAGTTCTTGATTTTAAAATTTAAGATACGAACAGTTTATCATGTGATATGAATCATTTTCCCATTTGTGATTTTTTTTTCTTGAAGTGTGAAGTATCAAATGTTTAGGTAGTTAACCTTTATCAGTCTTTTATAATTTTTCTTTGGTCCTTATGCTAAAATAACCTCCTCTCATTCAAAGATTATATAAATATTCCTTAATATTTTCTTTCCGGTGTCTTAAGAGTTTATTTTTCATATCTAATCATAATGCACAAAAAGTTTGTTTATGTGATATAAGGATTTTATTTCACTGTGAATTTATTTGAGTTACTGCCTGTGTACCTATTTGGAGGGGTGATTTGAATAAAGCCCCATTATTTGGGGATTTGTGTGCTGAGTTTGTCAGCTTTTGAACATAGAATCGCTGTAACATGGAATGGATAATATAGATGTTTATGCAGACAACTGTGAACTCCATGATGAAAATTCAGGTGAGTGTGTTAAAGAAGAAGAAATAAATTAAAGGATGTGCTAAGGGAGTGGGTTGACTATAATAATTAACCTTTTTATTATTATATGTTTGTGATACATCATAAATACATTTATCCTGGGGAATTGGAATATAAACCTATCACATCTTGATCCTTTTTGGAGTGATCTTCCCACCAACTAGCATGTGTTTCTTTCTCTTCTTGATGGCCTTTGGGAAAGGAATGTATGGGATTCATTAGGAAGGCTCTTGCACTGTCAGGATTTGCTGTAACTTGAGAAAGCAAGGCACACTGTCACCAGCACTTTGTGTCTTTTGTATGCAAGAATGAATGGACATGCACTGGTCAGGAGACGGTTAAGTTGTGTTCAAATACCCATGCTTTGGGGTAAGCCAGTTGTTTAGTTCATTTCTCATTCTCATAAGACCTGTGTCTTCATTCCTATTTTTGTTATTCAACAAACCTTGAGTGAGGACTACGGATATGCCAGGTTCACTGAGCAGTGAGATTAAAGAAAATAATTATGGTGCTGAATTTATCCTTAAGAAGCTCAAAGTCCAGTAGTTGCTTCATAAATGAATAGTTTAGTGTGATGAATGTTATCACTTATGTGCAAAGTGCAGAGGTGATGGAATATAGGAATACACAACCAATGCCTGCTGATCGTGACTGTGGCATTGATGAAGAAGGAGATTTCCAAGACTTCAGCTGTGTCTTGCAGGAGTTCATTTTGTGTCTGGGAAAAGATTCATTTTAAGATTGCATTTTAATCCTTGAAAATAGAATATGAGACATGAAATGGCATAATGCTTTTAAAGAACTCCAAGTAGTTTTGTTGGTAAATAATGGTAGAATTTGCTAGTAGGCAGAGGGCAGATCAGGGGAGGTCTTAAAGATTAACGGTTTCCACTCTTTTGTTAGATGGTGATGAAAGGTTAAGCAGAAGAGGAACAGAAAAGTGAAATGAGATTAGATAGGGATCTTTGCAATTGTTGAAGGGGGGTGACCTGAACTAAGTAAATGACAAGAGGGATTGGAGAAGAGATCATAGATTGGACTCTATGGAAAAGGGCAGTCAGCAGGATTTAATTATATATTCAGTGTAGAAAAGTAACCAGTTGGATTTGAGATATCTTTAAATTTGAGGTCCTTAAATGCAATACAGTTCAGCTGGAATATGTTTTGAAATGGAGATGCGTATTTAAGAATCATCAACCTGCAAGTGCCTGTGAATTTGGTGATGAGGTTAAGACTGGCCTAGTGATCAGAAGCAGAACAGAAAAGATGAAGCAAAGAACTCAGGGGTGGACTAAACTTCCCCAATCATTGGAGAAAGAAGATCCTGCAAAGACGCTTAAGAAGGAGCTATCAGGAAGTTGGATAAAAATCAAAAGCATGGTGTCATGAGTAGGGCAAGTGTAAAATAAGGACAGAGAAATGTCCTTGTGATACAGGAAAGTTTTCTTAAAGCTTGAGAAGTGGGTATATTTGTAAGGCTGCAAAAACAATAAGCACAATTTCTTCAGTATCCTTAAGTTTTAGACAGAGGATAAGGGGAGTGGGCATGGACAGGAGGAAGAAAAAGAAATTGAGGTCAATCAAATAGTTTTCTTTTCTTAACAGGAATTTCAGCATGTTTATATTCTGAAGGAGGAGAATGAGGGGGAAATACAGGTGAAGTCATGGAAGAGAGAATAATGAAATGGAGAGTAGTTTAAAACTGGATAATGGCCAACTGAAGACTAGGATGGACAGGAGAAATGTCTTGCAAAGTCATTGTTGGCCAATTAGTGACTGTGACTATTATGAGAAGATCCAGGTTTTTGAGACAAGCATTTTACAGATGTTTCTCAGCACAAAGAATTATGACAGCTTCCTATGGCATGGTAGTGGTGATTATGCTCTCAGAGAACAATTAGTCAGATGATTTCCCTCATTCTGCATTATTGGTATAAGCTTAACTAAAATAGTAAATGTATCTCTGATACTACTAACAGTATGTGAAAATTACATGTCTGTTGAAACAGTGGTCAAAAGTGATACAAGTAAATTTACTTTGAGTTATTAAAGTTTAGCCGAGTTCTTCTTTCCATTACATTCTTGTCTGTGTGAGCCACATAAACATGAGATACAGTCAAAAGTTTTGGGGAGAATTCCTAAGGTTTGGGATTCAGAATCTCACCTTCACTTCCACAAGGACTAGCTTGGTTTTCATAATCCAGCTCTGTGGCATGGTGCTCCTAAGAAAGAGGAATCTTCTAACTCCACTACACTGTATTGCCACTTAGGTGAATGTGCTCATTTGTGATCACTGCCTCCCTGTTTAGTCTCTGAATCCCAAATAGTTCACCCTTACCCATCCCACTTCCTCCAAAGAGGATACTTTCCTGTCAGGCAGGAAAAGTGTTTTAGAACCAATGATGGTCTTCTCTTTGGGTTTGTGGTTTCTTCTATGAGGGGATTTATCTGAAGAATACCCAAAGGATAGGTTCCAGGATGATTCAGTGCTTCTCTGATGGTTTCGCTCATGCCTTCGTTTACTTATGATGTGAATGTGACCTAGGGACAGGACTCTCTCTTACCTTGGAGTGTTTTGGCTTGCTCACCAAGTTCCAAGGATGGCGACAGCAGTAATCCTTCCTTCTCTGCTTGAGACTGAATCTCTGTAGTTTGAATACTTTGCTATTGTCCCCAAGGTACCAAGAGATTCCTATTCTAAATGGACTCCTAAAGACCTTCCAGAATTGCTGTAGTTCCTCATCTAAGTATGCACATTAGGCTTCCTGGAAGCAGCTCTTTGTTTTAGAAAGAAGTCATGCATCTGTAGTGCTTCAGACTTTGGGTGGACTCCTCTTTTTGGAGCCTGACATGATTTTATGGGCAGTTATAACTGCTTTATTCTATTAGCTTAACCAGGAAAAAAATCCCAGCATTATTCATGGTTTTTAGTTCCTGGCTTTAGTCTAACTTTGATTAGGATTAAAGTAATACCCACCTACCTAACTCTCCAAAAGTGATGGACCTTGCAGCATGTTCATCCCATTGTTAGTATACATTGCATGACAATTTTTTATTTTTGTACTGAGGATTGAACTCAGAACCTTGTGCTTACTAGGCAGGTGTGGCATTTTCCCAGTTAAAGATATTTTTTTTCAGAAATTTGTTCTCATATTCTTTTGTTGTTGTTGTTATGAACTTTGGCACTCCATGAGTATTGTCTGATAAAATTAAGTGGTTATTTTGCCCTAAATTGCTAAAATGCATATATACATATTACTGTGATGTATTATTTAGTATGCAGATTAGGGGTTTAGAAGTGAGTTTGAACATTGTTTTCTCAAGGGAGTTGGTTTAGTAAAGAAAGTATAATGGATAATTATAATGATTAATTTTAAATAAAAATTAAACTTTTATTGTGATTGGATTTTATCAGTGATCATATTTAAATTGCCTCTGGAACTGAATCTTCCTGCCATAGTTGTTTTCATTGTTGTTAATCATCTGAAATATCAGTATTATTATAAAGTGAGCTACAAACCTAGAACAAAGTTAAGACACAACTTCTAAGAAATACTAACAGTCTCACATATTGTATGTAATTTCCAAATTAGCTTAGCATATATTGAAAGTTGATGACTGTATTCGTGAGTTTTTATATATGTTTCTATCCCAAATATTTTTGTCATTTGTTCATGTATTCTTTGAATAGTTGTATATCTCATTTTAAAAATGGAATTCTGATAGGTTTATTATTATTATTATTATTATTATTATTATTATTATTATTATATTATTATTTTGTACCAGGGATCCAACTCAGGACCTTGTACCTGCAAAGTAGGCGCTTTGCCACTGAGCTAAGTCCCTGGCCCCCTGAATAGGGTTTTAATCTGTTGGCTAAATCAGGAACTTTCCACGCTTCTCTTTGGAGTGGAAGGAAGTCAGTGGTTAGTTTTAGGTTGTCAAAGAAATCTTCGAGTATGATCAACGTTTTACTTCTTGTTTCTGTATCATTTCAGGAAATAATATGCAGGCTTTGCCACGTGGGATTTTAAACACAGAATGACAGTGGAAAGGGTCAGAAATGAATCTAGAAAGGAAGGAAGAGATAGGCATGACCTTGGTGTTTTCCTAGGCCAGCCAATCACAGTCAGGTTTATAAACCAGTTGGATATTGTTTCTGTGTATGATGTAATGTTGGGGTCAGATTATATACATTTTTATTTTTTGCTTGAAAATCAGATTAGTATACTACTGTTATGTGTCCAACATAATGTCACTTCTGTCACATCTGTGTGGTTCTTTGTTGAGACACTGTGCGCCTCTGTATATCTAGTCCTAAACAAATGCCACATCATCTTGATTATGAGGCTTTTCATACAAGCCTTGCTCTCTGGAAGCTCATGTTCTCCCCTTCTGTTCTCTTCATTTGTCTTGGCTAATTTGGTTCTTAGCATTTCCCTTTGAAATTTAGGATCAGGCTTGTCTGTAGACCTTTTCAGATTTTGAATAAAGATAATTATTTTTATCACAGAAAAGGACAGTTTAACTTCCTTTACATTATTTTCATGTTACTTGTTGTTGTCATATCTTAATGAATAAACGAACTAGTCTGTCCAGAACTGTGTTGAATAGCAGGACTAATAGTGGGATTCTTGTTATTATTGATATGAATAAAAATACTTCTGTGTGAAACCCATTCTTTTTTAATGAGTGTTATTTAAAACAACTCAGAATTTCCATGTGTTTGGTCTTAATATATTTTAAAGAATTTTTTATTTGTACATATTTGTAGTAAATTATAATATTCCTTTTTGGGAGTTGATACATGCACATAATGCATTCAAATTCCTTTATTTTATCCCCTTTCCTTCCCTCCTCCTTTCCTCCATCTTTTTCCTCTCCCCACTTTTACATTTATAAAGAAATAAAATAGTAACAAATGGTATATAGGCTATGGGGGAAAAGGAAGCCTTCTGCACTGTTAGTAGGAATGTAAATTAGTACAACCACTTTGGAAATTAGTATGGAATCCTACAAAAACTGAAACTAGAAAGTCCATCTGACCCAACTATGCTCCTAGGCATCTTCCTGAAAGAGTTAAAAATATCATATTGCAGGACACATACATACCCATGTTCATAATAGTTAAATCTGGTAAGTAGCCTATAGGTCCATAACCAAATGAATGGGTGAATAAAAAATGAGTTCTTTACACACAAGAAAGTGCTACTGTATCATTAAAAAAAGACAAACTTGAGCCATTTATAGGAAAATAGATACACCTTGAGACCATAATGTTAACTGAAATAAAAGACACACAAGCTTAAATATCACATGGTTTCTCTCTCTCCTTTTTTTTTTGTACTGGGAATAGAACTCAGGTCCTTGTGCTTGCGAGGTAAGAAGCAGAACCACTAAGCTAAATTCCCAGACCTTTTTTTTTCTTTTCTTTTTTTTTTTTTTACATGGTTTCTCTTATATCAGAAACCCAAAGTATAAATAAGACAGGTGATAGAAAGTAGGGAGGTTGATCTTTCTCTGAAGGGCAAGGGGGTCCATGAACTGGAAGGAGAAGGGAGGGAGGGGAAAGAAAAAGGAATTAAATGTTTTACGTACATGTACCAAGTTGACACGATGAATGGTTTTAACATGTTGAAAAATGCAAAAGAACACAACAAATGGAGTTAATCAGTAATTACTGTAATTGCCTTAACGTTTACATTGTTTTAGATGCATTTTGTTAGATTTAATTCTGACTCCAAAATGACAGAACTCTGGGACTATGTTTTATAGGATACAGTACCTCCATTTTAACTGAAATACAAAGTAGAAAAGCCTTCTTCCACTTCACATTTTTTCTGTGTACAGTCTTCTAGTGCTGTTTAATAGAAATTTTTGCGATGATGAGACTGCCCCCCCCCTTTTGGTACTGGGGATCAAACTCAGGACCTTGCACTTGTGAGGCAGCACCACTGAGCTAAATCTCTGGCCCAAGGGAATGTTCTATTTTTGTACTGTCCACTTAGGAGAGTTACTATCTTATCAGATAGTGGAGGCCTGGACTTTGGAATTAAAACTGTGCAGCATTTTCTAGCTATGGAGCCCCTACCTGCTTTCAGAAGCCACCTTCTCCTTCTTCTTCTCCTCCCATCCCCTCTGTCGCCCTATCCCCTGCTCTTCCCTGCCCCCCCCTCCTTCTTCTCTTCTTGTCTCACTATGTAGTTCAGGCTCACCTTAAACTCCTTATGCAGCCCAGGCTGGCCTTGAGCTCATGGCAATCCTACTACCTCAGCATTCTGAGAACTAGGATTATAGGCATGCACCATCTTGCCTGGCTGAAGCCTTATTCTTTTGGACAAGCACTGCTCCACATTCTGGTACACAATGAAGAGGTGGTGCAGCACCCATCAGGGGTTGCAGCTCTGGCTCTCTGCTTAGCCTGGTGCCCTTGTGTAGTGAGCAACCAGCACCATCAACAAAGGTGATACCTGTGGCAACCTCCAGAGGCCCTGTATCCTGACTGCTGAAACAGGAGGAGACTCTGGCCCCATTCCTCAGATAAAGCCGCTAACTAAAGTGGGGCCCATTGTTTGCTGAGTTACAAGCCAGTACTCTGGGACGAGGCTAGTGATAAGGAAGCTGTTCATGTTAGAATTCTTCTTGTACCCAGATCTTCTGCAACTATACTTCTGTTCTCCTGTATTCAAGAGGCCATGAACCAACCAATGGGTTATTTATTGTGCTTTTAGACTTATGAGAAAACTTTGTTCTATAGAACTTCTGAAAGTGACAGGAGAAAGGGGGAATAGTAGTATTATGGACTAATGTTTGTGGGCTTTCCATTCATATGTTGCAATCCTAATCTCCGATATAAAGGTGTTAGGGGACAGGGATTTGTGGAGCTGAGTCGATCAGGAGAGTTCATAATTGGGGTCAGTGCCCTTAGAAAAGAGAATCTGAGAGCTGTCCACTCTCTCCTTGTGAGGATATGCTGAGAAGACGGCTGTGCTACCTGAAAGAGGGCATCCAGGAGGACCCAGCTTTTACAGGACCCTGATTCCAGGCTTCCATTCTTCAGAACTGTGAGAAATACATTCTAGGCCACATAATTGATGGTGATTTGTCATAGCAGCTCAGAGTGATGGAAACAAGTAGCTAGCCATTCGGTTCTTTGAAAAAGTGGAGCTGCATAGGGTGACCCTCTTGGTTGCACGCTTCAGGCCTGTATTCTATTAAATAAGATAGAATGGGGCAACTTTGACTCTGCTAAGTAAAGTGATCGCTTTGCTTATTGAAAAAGAACACTGATTACATTTAATTCAGATTCATGTGCCCTGTGGATATTATTCCAAAAGTTCTTATAAATGGCTGGGTATTACTTTTGGTTTCAAAGCCACTTCACATGTTTGTCTTTTTGCTTGCCTTTACCTGTATTTTAACTGGAAACTGCATGGGGACATATGGAGAATTTGGGTGGATGTCATCTTTACTTATAAGTCAGTTTATGTCCATTTGCAGGATTTGTTAATTTAATCATAGCTTTTAATCCTAATGAAATATCTCTGGGTGGGATTGATCTCAAAGATGTTAGACTTTAATATTTCTTAAAAGTTTTGATATAGCTATCCAAAGAATACTGTAGCACATAGAAATTATCTTTTGACAGATCACATTACCTTTGTAAATATGTCCACAAATCTCTGCCTTCTTTTAAAATTAATATTTTAATACCTTAAAAATCTTTGTATAAATTAGGCATGCTTTTCTAGTTGAGCTATGATATGATCTTATGCTCATGCACAGGAAATGAATTTAGAGAGCCTCAGACTTGTTGGCCAATTCTTTTCTTAAAGGAGAGCTTGCTATTGACTTTGTCCAAACTAAAGCTGTTGCATTTGGCAGAATCCTCTATCGTTCAGATGGACAGCATTGAATAGCTTCGTTCTACAGGTCAATGCATATAGTGATGTGGCAAGTACGTTTTGCAGCTGTCTTATTCTTGCAGAAACACATTATGATGAAATACTGTTAAAAATAATATGTTCTTAGGTGCTTCACATGATTTTTCAATGTCTAAGATTTATAAGTGATAACAGTGCTCTCAAGTCTGTTATTCACTGGTTTGTAGAGTTTTAGTTAGTCTTTGCTGAATAATTAAAAAATTCTCCTAAGAAGATTGTTGGTGTCCTAATTGAACAGGTGAAATGGCTTTCAATTTGGATTGAAGTATAATTTATTTTGGATTTTTAAAGAAAATGTCATCCTTGCCTTTTATGCTGGGTATCAGAAGCACATGAAACTGTTTTAAGCTGACAACACTGAATACTTCAGACACCAAATACTTCAGTCCTGAATTATCTACTTTCTTAGTCTATCAACAGCTACTTGAAATATTAGTAATTATTCACAAATTTTGGCCCCAGGTCCAGCATCACTGAGAACTTGATAGTAAATGCAGATTCCTGGGCCCACCCTAGACCTACTGGGTCAGAAACTCATGGGATAGGGCCTAGACACGTGTTTGAAAACCCTTCAGTGAATTCTGGCATTTGAGAATCACTAGTCTAAGACAGTAGTTAGCACACCTGATTTCCAACATAGACCCACTTTGGACCATTGTTAAAATACAGATTCTTGCTTTTCACTGGCTGTTTCAGTCAGGCTTGGGCATAGCCCAAGGAATCAGTGCTTTTATATTTTCTGGTAAAGCTTACTCTTCTCTCACCTTATACCCTATTTAATTACTCAGTAGCTATAAATGTAGAATATAATAATCATTTGTTCCCATACAGGTATCTTTAAAAAGTTCTGAATTAAGTTAATGACATATAATCAAAGGTTTGCCTCAGAATAATTTAAGGAGACTAAAAATACAGGTGTTCAGAGTCTACTAAATCAAAACCTCTGGTTAAATTATGGATAAATCTGTTTCTGTTTTGTGTTTAAAGTTAATGGGTGGTATACGATCCAAGAATACTGTCTTTTTGTCTTCAACTTTTACTGAGTGTAGATAGAATAGTCACAGTAATGACTTTGTATATTTTGTAGTACATGATAACTCTTACCAAGATTTATTAGTAGAAGAACCCCTTCCCTTGTTAATATACAACTCTCTTGCTGTAGTTACCAGGGAACTCAGACTAAATTTTTGCGATCAATTTTTATATACCTATATCCATTGCCCACTTTAATTCATTATGCTTCTTTCTTCCTTTTTTTCTAACTTTATGTACCGTGAGTGAAATTTGTTTTGAAATTGAGGCGCCAAAACTAAGTAAATGGTAGACTATCTTATCCCAAGTCTCTGCCAGTGTCCCTGTTGTTCGCTGTCTTAGCCTGACTATGAAAGAGTTAATGTTTCCCAATACCAGGCACTGACATAGGCAGCAAGGGAAATCTGGTTCATTTTGTTTCAAAATACTCCATACCTCAAATAAGTACAAACAGCTGCAGTGTGGGCTTGGGGCCAAAAGAAATCAGTGTGATGCTATGAACTCCAGCTGAGAGGAGTTCATGTAACATGAATCTGAGAGCAGGCTCCATCCCAAAATCTTCAGACCTCAGCAGACAGAGAGTCTTTGCATATCACTCTGGTCACGTCCACAGCTACCACCCGAGAAACGAGTAGTTCTTTGAAGAGGTAGCCTTTTCTTAGTTCCCCAGTCCCTTGCAACCACTTTTCTGCAATGGATTGAACACATGCATTTTGTCTTTTGCAGCCAAAGCCCCAAACTAAGATACTGCAAAATGGGGAAATCTGGGAATATAAAGGGTTTATAGATTTGCTACCTGCTCATTTTATCTCTATGACTTGACTTAAAGGAGCAATCATATTAACCCTGGCCCTACAGCAAGCACACTGCTTCCTATCAAAGCCTTGGGGAAATTTTTGGTCAGATAGAAACTATTGATCCTATTAGGTTGTTTCTTCTTCCCCTAATTCTTAAAGATAATATCAGTTTAGTTAAACTTTTTTTTAAGTAGATACCTTTTTTTTTTTTTTAGACCAGAATTCCATTTCTAACTTTGTAATGCTGTATCTCTTCAGGGTGGTCACCAACTCCCTTTATACACTAGTTAGAACTTTTCTGTATGACAGTCTCCATTCTCTGCATATTTGGAATATCCCCATGTGTTTTTCTGGACATGTAGAATGGCATCTTCCAGGCTGATGTTTAGAAGTCTTTAAAATGGGGCCTCACAGCTGTTTTTAGGTCTCCAGTTGGTTTTTAGGTCGTGTGTCAGGCATAGGAGATTTGTGGCTACTTTGTGGTTTTACTTTTTTTTTTTTTTTTTTTTTTTTTGTTTTTTTTTTTTTTTTTTTTTTTTTTTTTTTTGCAGTTTATCAAAAAGGGCTTCCTTTCATTTCTATTTTTTGCTGCTTTCTTGATAAATAGCCTCAATAATTATTTTAAAAGGTGCCCGCTATTACATTGAGAACCTTTTCACATAGGAAAATAGGAGTTAGAAGACCATTCATTTTAGAGAAGCCCTTCCCTTGTTTTCATAGTTACTAAATCACTGTGAAAAGAGAGTCATTTAATTTTCTTTGCTTCACTTTTCTTATTTCTTCAAACGAAACAGAGTGGTCGTGTTTGAAGTGTAGCCCATAGAATTGTTACATTAAAGAGGGAGCCCAGCCTTATTGACTCTTCAAATTGATAGAATTATATATGTGAATTCTCAGGATACTACATAGCCAAGCTGGGAATAATTCATCTTCTAGCACAATACCAGTTTTCTTTAAGTTCCCTTCGATACTACCGTGTCACAGCAGTATTGCCAAAAGGGATTTTACTGAAGATGGGTGCAT
Organism: Fukomys damarensis; assembly: GCF_012274545.1. Classification (NCBI taxonomy): domain Eukaryota; kingdom Metazoa; phylum Chordata; class Mammalia; order Rodentia; family Bathyergidae; genus Fukomys; species Fukomys damarensis. The sequence goes on along the minus strand of NW_022900948.1, from coordinate 27,663,526 downwards.
AGTGGGAGGAGGAAAAGGAAATGAAATCGGATGTCTCATTATTTTTCTCATGTTGAAGTAGATATTAGCATTGTATTTAACAGGTACATTTTTCCCCCTTAACACTTTGGGTCGGTTTTATAAGTCTAGACTTAAGGTTGCATTTAGATTTTTTTAAAAGCTTTTATTTCTAGTTTAATTAGAGGTTAGTGAGGGGAATTCAGTTTCTTATTTGGCTCCTGAATTTTGAAAATAAACTGCAAGTTAGTATTTTTGAGTAGCACACTGTGGGCCAAACAACACCTGGAAGAGATTGTTATCACTAGTAGGTAGAAGAAAATTCATAATGTACCATCTTTAAAGAACATAGCACCTTGTCATATTTCTCCTATCTTCTGGAAACAAAAGTAGTATTTAGGGTGTTGTGGCTGGAGCATCTGTCCTTTGTTTTTTACATTGAATGTAAGTATATCTAATGAGGTAGTATTTCTGAAGCTTTTGAAAATACATCAAAACTTGGTGGCATGTTGCTGCCTGCACTTTTTACTGTGGTCCAGACTTCTCCTTTTCAAAAGACCTATTAGACTTTTGACAAATTGCCTCTCAAACTTTGTGATTTATCTGAGACATCTTTTCCTGTCTTCTCTAAGACCAGGTGCATTGTATGTCTGTGATACTAGTGTGATTTGTAAAAAGAACTTATGCCCAGATTTTGAAAGATTTAAATTAAATATATTCTTGGGCATGTTTATTCTTGAAGTTAGTAGTGACATATGAACACTTTCTTCCATTTAAAAAGATTTTATTTTAGATGTTTCTCCTCCCATTCCTGCTTTTTCTTTTCTCTTACATATTACAAATTTACAGAAAAGTTGCAAGGACAGTACAAAAGTGTGAAGGACCTTTCATTTCACCAAGTGAATTTAGAGTGAATTATCCACATTTATACCCTACAATATCCTCACATATTTTTTTATCTTTATTAAGTTTATTGGAACATTTTAAGTATACAGTACATCATCATTGGGATCTTGAACCTTTACATTACTTATTTTGGTTCTTATTTTTTCCCATTCCCCAGCCCTCTCCTCAGCCCCTCCACCCTTCCCAGTTTACAAAGACATTATTTCCATGTTTTTCCTTTTCGCATATTTTTTCTTTTCCCTTTTTACCTCTCTCCTAACCCTCCCAATTCCTCTACTCTTTTAGACCTTTCTTCCTATTACACAATATCAATTATACATTTTGATCCTCATTTACACTTTTAGTTTTTCACACCAGAGAAACTATTCAGCATTTACACATGTGTGACTTAATAATTTCACTTAAAAGTATGGTCTCAATGTGAGTCCACATAGCTATAAATATCTCTAGTTTCTCATTCTTTATGGCTGAGTAATACTCCATTTTATATTAAAAATCTTTATCCAATCACCAGTTGATGGGCAATTGGCCTGTTTCCAAGTTTTAGCTATTACAAACTGTGCCACTATAAACATGGGTGAGCATGTATCAGTGTGGTATGATTCTTTTAATTCTTTTGGGAAGGTACCCAGCAGGGGAATAGTTGAGTCAAGTGGCACTTATATGTCTAGCTGTCTGAGGTATCTCCATACTGATTTCCATGATGGTTGCACCAGTCTGTATCCCACCAACAGTAAAGAAGGATTTGGCCAGGGATTTGGCTCAGTGGTTCCTCCCTTGCAAGTGTAAGGATCTGAGTTCAGTCCCAGTACAAAACAAACAAACAAACAAACAAAAAACAAAAAAGGAAGCAGAAGGGTTCCTTTCTCTCCACAACCCTGCTAGCATTTGTTATTGGTTGATTTCTTGATAGCAGCCATTCTTACTGGGGTGAGATGAAATCTCAGTGTTATTTTTATCTACATCTCTTGAATGACCAGTGATGTTGAACATTTTTTCATATATTTATTTGCTGCTTTTACTTGTTTGCCTGACAAATGTCTGTTCATTTCAGATGCCCATTTTTGAATTGTGTCTTTATATTTTTGGGGTGGGTCTGATATTTTGAGTTCTTTCTGGATAGTAGACCTCACAAATTTTATATTTCTTACAAAGAAGGATATTATTCTACATAGACACAGACCAACTATCAAATCAGTAAGTGAACATTAGTGAACATTATCTTACTGCCATATTACTTGTTTTCTCAGGTTGTCATAGTATCCTTGATAGCAAGAAACTCAGTTCTTGCATTATGTTCAGTTATTCTGTTTCTTCTCAGTCTCCTTTAATATGGAATAGTTTCTCAGGTTTTTGTTGTTGTTTTGCTCTTATAACTTTTTAAAATTATGTACCAGTTATTTTATAGAGTATTTTTGAATTTGCGTTTGTCACATGTTTTCTCTGGATTAAGTTTTGATTTTGCGCCTTTGACAGGAGTATCATAGAAGTGATTGTCTCATTGCATCCTATGACACATGATAAGAATTCTGTTACTGGGGATGTTTATTTTGATTATTTGATTAAGGTGATGTCTTCTAGACTTCACTACTAAAAATTACTCTTTTAGCCTGTGTAATTAATAGATATTTTGTGGAGAAGTGTTTGAGTCCATCCATTTTTAAAAATAAAACTTTTAATTTATACTAAAATGAACTCATTAATTCCTATGTCTTTGAAAGAGTTAAATAATTCATCTAATTGGTACCTTTTGAATGAGCTTTCTTGTTATTTTAACATCTTTCCATAATTGTTTTGTGTGCTGCCTAAGCTCTCTGCATTCTGCATATGATTTTCTAAGGCATCACATGCTTTCCTGGTGTTATGGTTTATATATAGATGTATTCCCAAAGCCCCATATGCTCATAGGTGGGACTTTTGGGAAGTGCTTGAATCATAGGGGTGTGATACTCATCAGTGGATTATCCCACTGATGAGTTTATAGGTAAATGTGGTGTTTGGAGGTGAAACCTAGTTAGAGGTGGTGAGTCGCCAGGAACATGGCCTGGAAGGGTCTATCTCTTCTCTGTTCCTCCCTTTCATCTTTCTTTCTGCTCCTGACTGCCACAACATGGGGTTTTTCTCTTCTGTCATGCCCTTGTGTCATACCACCCTGCCTTGGAGCCAGCTGACCATGGATTGAAACTTCTACAAACTGTGAGCCAAAATAAAACTTTCTTCCTCAGATTTGTGGTGGTAATATCTCAGCACTGAAAAAGTAACTGAAATAAATTTTGGTACCAGAAGTGGGGTCATTGCTTTGATGCTACCTGACCATGTGGTTCTGAAGCCTTTGGAACTGGCTTATAAGAACAATTTGGAAAGGTTTGGAGATACTGGTTTCATGTGGGATAGAAAAAATAAAGCTAAGTAGAAAGGAGACAAGGAAATTGAGATTTCAAAAATTGTACTTTAAAGCAAAACTGTAGCTTCAGAACACAAGCCTGGTTTATTTACTTTTTTTCCTTCTCCAAAAACAAGCATGGGAAACTCCCTTTCAGTAGCAAATAGGCTGCTATTCACATTTACTTGCAAATGGTCCTTTTTAACCCATGAAAAGACCATTACTTTGGCATTTCCCATAGGAATAAATCATTATCTCACAAGGGGTGGGCTATCTTCTCCCACCCACTAAGACTAAGACTATAAGATTAAGACTATAGATTATTGAACACAACAGAGTTTCACCTCCCAAAACACATAAAAGATCCCCAGTTCCCAATTGTATTGTGCTTCATTTCTTTGAGCTCTTGCACTCCACTCTTGAGTGCATCTTATATCTACTTCTAATAAATCCTTCTCATGCCTCTTTTACTGACACATCCTGAAATTCTTTTTCCATGATGGAAATCAGAGAACCTGTATACTTATGTTAAAGGGGTGGACTAAGTTATTTATTACAGCCTGCAGGACCCTCAGACCTAGCCTGTGACATCTTTTGTTCTAAAATGAAGAGTTGAGCTTGATGGGAGATACTGGTCAGAGCTCAGAAGAGCAGAATGTTCTGCTCTGGCAGAAAATTTGTTAGTATTTTGCTCATGTCCAGAGACTTCTGGTGATTGCGACTAAGGGTGGTGTACTAATTAATCTGGCTGAGGAAATTTCAAAGCAGCCAAATGTTCTGGTTGTATAGTGAGTACTGTTATAGCTAAATGTGGTGTTGGAAGGTAAAGCCTGGTTGGAGTAGATGTGGATCCTGGAAGGATCTCTTTCCCACTCTTCCCCTTGATCTTTTCTGCTTCTCAATGCCATACCATGAGCTGTTTCTCCTCGGCCACGCCCCTCTGCCATGCTGCCTTGTCTTGGAGTGAGCTAACTATGGAATAAAACCTCTACAAACTGTGAGCCAAAGAAACCTTTTGTTCTTAAATTTGTGCATGTCTGATATTGTGTCTCAGTGACAAAAAGTAATGAAAACACTTGGCCTGAGAACTTGACATTTCTTCAGAGAGCCTAGTTCTTTTCAGTGCAGAATGGTATTTAGACCAAGATCTAAGTGCTAAGTGTGCTCATTAATTTTGAGACATGGCTGCTCATAAGCTTCTGACAGTGCAACACATTTACAACTGTCATTGTTGCTATTTCTACTGGAATACATTAGACTACACCTGTTTATCCTTTGCTCCTAGATTTCTCCTAGCTGACATGTGCTCCCTCTCATGAGGACATCCTTCTCCTTATCTCAGTTTCAGACACCCTGCCTTGGGCTTCCCTTGCTTTGTTACAACCATATGCTTAAAAAAATTATTCATTCATTATTAGTGGTCAGATTTTCTTGCAAGACAGATTTTCCATTTAAGGAGGATGTTATACAAATTTTGTCTTGAACAATCTATAAAATAGCATTTTAAAATTGTAAGACTTTTTGTTTTTGGTATCTGGGATTGAACTTGGGATCTTATGCTTGCAAAGCAGGCAGCAGAACCACTGAGCTAAATCCCTGCAGACATGTTTTCTTTTAGTAAAATTTTATTGAGGATAAATATAAACATATTTAATGTGTACAGTTTAATATGTTTTGATATGGACGTACCTGTGATATCACAATCAAGAGGGTGAACATATCCATCACCTTCTGAATTTTCTCCAGTTTGAAATCTTTCCCTTGTATCAGCCCTTCCTTTGTATTTCCGGGTAATCACTCATCTATTTTTTTGGTCACCAGAGATTAGTTTGGATGTTCTATAGTTTTAATGGAATCAATGTAGAAAGGCCTGGGTTTTGTCTAGCTTCTTTTCACTTGGCTTTATTGCTTTTTAGATTGATATATGCTATTGAACATATTAATAATTCAGTTATTTCTACTGTGAGTTCTGTAGTTTCATTGTATAATTATAGAATAATTTTTTATCCATTAATTTATAAGTTGACATTTGAGCTGTTTCCAGTTTTGGGCTGTTACAGACAAAGCTATTATAAATATTTGTACTCAAACCTTTGTATAGACATATACTTCTCTTTACTTTTTGGTAGATACCTAGGAGTGAAGTAGCCAAATGGATGTTAAATATGCTTAATAGTTAAGGAACTTTATTTCAAAGTAATCACATCTTACATTTCTAAATCAGTTTGTGAGAGTTTCAGAATCTTTATATCCTTACCAATATTCTGTATAGTTAATCTTTTTAATGTTATTCATTTTAATAGAGGTTTATTATTATTTTATTGTGGTTTTAACTTACATTTTCCTATTTGCTCTTCTGAGCTTTTCTACCATCTGCATATTATCTTTGACATGTGGAAACCATTTTAAGAATGGGTCTTTTTTTTTGCAGAATTTTGAAATTTTTTTCATACTTTTGATATGAGTCTTTTAAGAGATACATGTTTTGCAAGTATTTTCTTCCAGTTTATGCCTTGCCTTTTCTTTTGCTTAACAGTGTCTGAAGAGTATACATTTTATTTACTTATATATTTTTTCTCATCCATTTTCAAATACTTTTTTTCTCTCATTGAGCTTATTGGAAGCTTTTAGATATACAGTACAGTTGCATTCATCATTGGGATCTTGTACCTTTACATGACAGGTCTTGCTTCTGAATTTTTCCCCATACCCCAATTTTTATGAAGCCCAGTTTTTAAATTTGTGCTTCTAACATCATGCTTTTGGTATCTTATCTAAGAACTGTGCCTATCTTATGAACAAACATTTTCTCTGATTTTTTAATTTATAAAAAGGAAAACCTTACTTTGGCTCACAATTTTGGAGGTTTTAGCCCATGGTTAGTAAGCTCTGTTGTTTTTAGAACTTATGGCAGGACACAGGGCAAAGCAAAGCTGTTTGCCTCATGGTACAGAGCTTCTTTCATGTTTTCTTCTAGAAGTTTCATAGCTTCAGTATAACATTTTGATTTATGATCCATTCAGTGAATTTTTGTATATACTGTGAGATATGAATAAAAGTATTTCTTTGGAATGTGGCTATCCAATAATTTTAGCACAACTCAAATTATACCATCATGTTTAAAACTAGAGGAAAAAATAATGTCCTTTCTCCACTGAATAGCCTATTTTACCTGTGTCAAAAATTTGTTGTCATATGGCTGAATTATCTGTTATGTTCCACTAACTTATGTTTATGTCCATATTACACTGTTTTTATCATTTCTTAGCCTAAGTTTCAATGTCTGTGGAATCTGTAGTGATGGCCTGTCTTTCATTCCTGATATTAATTTGTGCTTTTTTTCTCTCTTTTTCCTGACCAGTATGGTGAGAAAGGATTATCATTTTCTGGTTTATGAAGGTAAAATAAATAATAAAGTAATTTATTTGAGACTTTTCTTTTTTCTTGCTATTGATATTTAATGCCATAATTTTCCTCTTGGCCACAAATTTTAATATATTTATTTTCCTCTTCATTCAACTCAAAATACTTTTTAATTTCTTCACTGATTTGTAAGATACTTGGAGATATGTTATTTAGTTTTCCAGCATTTGGTAATCTTGCAGAAATCTTTCTGTTTCTGACTTCTAATTTAATTCAAGTGTGGTCAGGGAACCTATTTTCTATGGCACAAATCCTTTAAAATTTATTGACATGTGTTTTATACCCCAGACTATGACCTATTTTTCTACAAGGGTCTCTTACACTTCAGAAGAATGTGTGTTTTGCTGATGTTGGGTTGAGTGTTCTCCATATGTCATTTAGATCAAGTTGGTTGTGTTGTACAAGTCCTTCATATCCTCACGAATTTTGTGTTCTGTCAACTAATGACAGGGGTACTGAACTCTAGCTGTAATTGTGGATGTATTTGTTTTTCCTGTCATCAGCTTTTACTTTGTATATTTTGAAAGTCTGTTATTAGATGAAGACTCTTTTAGGATAGTTACATCATTTTGATGAATAGATCCTTTGTCATTATGAAATGACTTTCTTTGTCCTTGGCACTATGTTTTGCTCTAAAGTCTACTCTGTCAGATATTATAATATGGGCACTTCAACTTTATTTTGTCTAGTATGAATGTGACAATGTCTTACAAATTTTATTTTTAAGCTATTTGTGTCTTAGTATTTAAAGTATGGTTCTTGCAATGAGCCTATAGTTGGGTCTTGCTGTTTTATCAGTGTGAAAATCTCTACCTTTTAATTAGGTTTCTTATACCACTTACATTTAATGTGGTTTGATATGGCTGTGTTTAAGTCTGTCATTTTCTATTTGTTCCATTTTTCTTCTTTGGAATTTGGTATACTTTTTGATTTCGTTTTACCTTGTTGGCACATTAACTAATTCTTTTTTGTTGTTGTTGTTAGTGGTTGATTCAGTATTTATAGTAGACTTTAATTCATTCTAGGAAGCTTCTAGGCATACTTTTTTATAGCATAAGAACCTTAAAATAGTGTACTACATTTTTCTTTCTTAGCTTTAAAAAAATGTTACCTTTGTAGTAAGCCTTATTATTGTTATTTTTATTGATTTTGTTTCTTAGCAGCTTTGAGATGTAATTCACATATGATATAATTCAATCATTTGAAGTATAAAATTCAATACATTTTCATAGATTCAGAGTTAACAATTATTACCATAAACAGGTGTAGAAAATTTTTATCACTCAAAAGGAAGCCCTATATTATCAATTACTCTCTATTTCTCCTCTTCCAAGCTCCTGGAAAACGTGAATTTATGTTCTGTCTTGTAGGAAATTTCATATATCCTGAGCATTTTAGGTAAATGGCTTATATAATATGTGGCCTTTTGCATCTCGCTTCTTTCACTTGATGTTAATATTTTCAAGGTTCAGTTGTGCTGTAACATTTATCATTGCAGTGTTTCTCTCTATTGCCCAGTAATATTCTGCTTTGTAGAAATATCATATATAATTTTCATTCACTCAGCCATTGATAGATTATTGGATTGTTTCTATGTTTTGGTGATTTAAAAAAATTCCTTTGTGATCATTCTTGGAGAAGTTTTTACGTGGAAATATATTTTCACTTCTCTTGGGTACATGAATGAATTACTGGGCCATATAGAAATGGTATGTTTAATATTTTGAGGAAACGTCAGATTATTTTTCACAGTACCCATACCATTTCACATTTCCCACCAGCAATTTCTAAGGGTTTCAATTTCTCTGCCCCAGGAATTATAACTGCCCTAGTGATTATGAAGTAGTATATTATTTTGGATTTGAGTTCCCCTAATGGCTAATGTTACTGAGTGTCTTCTCATATGCTTATTGGTCACTTGTACATGTTCTTAGGAAAATGTCTATTCAGATACTTTATCATTCTGAAATTAGATTATTTATCTCTTTTACTATTGGGTTTTAAGAGTTCTTTGTATATTCTGAATACATCTCTTATCACATATGCATCCCCAACCCCTTGTTTATTTGTACATTTAGAGATAGAGTCTTGCTAAGTTGCCCAAGCTGGGCTCAAACTTACAATCCTCCTGGCAGACCTCCCAGACTGCTGCTATTACAGGTGTGTGCCACCATCTGGTTATGCTTTAGGATCTTGAGGCACATCATGCAAACAAACATATATCCAGAATACATTCCAAAAATATTATAATTGCACTTATATAAGAAATATTTTTCAGTGCTTATTTTCCTACCTGGTTTACAAACTAACCCATCAGAAAACTGTCTTCCAAATATAACTTTGCTGTGCTGAGGTACACTTTCTAAAATCTCTACTTTTTGATTCAAGAAGGCCAAATTGATTTTCAAGGTTTTTTTCCCAAAAGCCCTTGAATTTGAAGCCACTTGAAATCTTAATAATGGAAGATGCCTGTCAACAGAACTTTCTGTGGTTGAAAACTCTCATTCTAGGCTGAATTGCTGTTCTTGCCACACCACAGACTTCTATATTCTGACCAGCTGTTTTGACACTTTGTCCCTACCACATTCAGTCTGCCTTTCTCTCTCTTTCTCTTCCTCTTATCTCCACCTACATGAACATGCACATTCATTCTGTTTTGAACCATTCAGGAACTATGTCTGATGTCAGATGCATGCAATACTCTTAGAGGGAACATCTTCCAAGACTCCTGCATTCACTCTGGTTAGAAGAGTCAAGCTTAGCTAAGGCTTGGTTATTGAGGTTGTAATTCTCCTTGTCCTGGAAACTATTGACTGAATTCACTCCAGCTTGGTTCAATGGCTCCCTCCTTGAACATTCCCCAATAGAAGTGTATCTACTGTATCCTTTAGTAAGGCACTCCCTCCTGCTGGATGAAAATCTTAATTTCCATCCATTCTGTATTCTTCAAGGCCCCTGTGCAAATGGTTGTGAGCCATGGTATGTAGATACTAAGATCAAGGCATAGACTTTGTGGTTTTGAGCTATGGAAAGAAACAGGGCAATGTTTATCTCTTACATCTAAAGGAACTGTTTTTTTTTTTTTTTTTTTTACTTTCAAGAATAGGGTTTTTTTAGTCCTTTTTATTGACTTCTTTTTCTTCATTCCCCTTTAAAATGTAGATCTCATCTCTTCTCTTCTCACTCTCTCCCTTCATGACTTCACTTAGATTTCATTAACTCAGAAATCTGTAGTTCTAGACCATTCTTTTTTTTTTGGTAACTTTGTCTGCCATCCATGCAGCATTTAACACACTAGTGTTTGTTTAGACCATTTTTTATATAGTATTCCTAAAATGGAGATTCTCCCCATTGTCTAAGCATAATGATGAGGGGAACAAAGTGACTTTACCTTGACATTAAATAGGTTTGGCTAAAACATCCTTTGGCATCATAGTAACTACAGTTCTAAGATTATTCCATAAATCATGTTTTATAATTCCTAGTTATGGTGAGGAGTTTTTAGACAGCATTTCATTCCATCAGGAACTTCTGATATGGAAACTGTATGCCTGTCCTTCTAGTCTCCAAGTCAAGACAATAAGTTTATATGATTTTTTGCCCATTTTTTCACTTTGTAGAATACTGGAATCTGAAATGATAACATACAAGTGAAAGAGTGCAAATATGGAAGTTGTGTTTCTCTTTCTGAAGTTATAATCAGCAAGATGGGCTGGCTCTCTTCCTCACTTTGAATGTATCAGCTTTGTACCATTTGGAAAAAGAATGAGAAACTCTTAGACCAAATGAATAATATCCACTTGTCAATTGATGGGCAGTTGGGCTGTCTCCAAGTTTTAGCTATTGCAAACTGTGCTGCTATAAACATGGGTGTGCATATATTGTGGTCATATGATGCTTTTAGTTCTTTTGGGAAGATACCAAGAAAAGGAATAGCTGGGTCAAATGGAACCTTTAGTTTTGGGTTTTTGAAGTATTCCCCTACTGATTTCCACAGAGATAACACCAGTCTACATGCCCACCAGCAATGAGCAAGGTTCCTTTTCGCCAACAGCCTGGTCAGCATTAGTTGATTTCTTGATAGCAGCCATTCTTTCTGGAGTGAGGTGAAATTTCAGTGTTTTAATTTGCATCTCTCAAATGGCCAGTGATGCTGAATCTATTCTTTATCTGAGAAGTGTCTTTTTATTTCTGATGCCCATTTTTGCATTAGGTCTTTAAATTTGAGGGGTCTGATTTTTTTGTGTTCTTTATATATTCTAGGTAATAGTCCTGTATCTGAATAGCTGGAAAAAGTTTTTCGCACTCTGTGGGATATCTTTTCACTCTGTTGGTGGATTCTCTTGCTGAGAAAAAGTTTTAATAAGATGAGGTCCCACTTGTTGATTCTTTGTAGTATTTGTCATGTGGGCTGGATTTTGTTCATGAAGTCTTTGCCTACTCCTATGTCCTCAAGCGTTCTGTCTAATCTCTTTTCTAGCAGATTTAGTGTTTCTGTTTTAATATTTAAATCTTTGACCCATTTTGATTTTAGGTTAGGGTGTGGTAAAAGATATGGGTCAATTTTCAGCATGTGGAAAGCCAGTTTTTCCAGCACCATTGATTAAAGAGCCTAGCTTTCTTCCAATGAAGGTGTTTGGCTCATTTGTCAAATATAAGGTCATTGAGTATGTTTAGACTTGTTTTTGCATCCTCTGGTCTCTTCCATTGATCCATAGGTCTGTTTTTGTTTGTTTGTTTGCAGAACTGTGCTGTTTCTATCACCTTAGCTTTGTAGTATAATTTAAAACCAGGGATTGTGAAACCCCCCGCTTTGCCTTTGTTGCCCAGAATTGTCTTTGCTATTCTAGGTCTCTTTTGGTTACAAATAAAGTTTAGTATTTTTTTTTCTAATTCTGTGAGATATCCTGTTAGAATTTTAATTGGGATTGCATTGAATCTGTATAACAATTTTTGAAATATGGTCATTTTCATTATTTTGGTTCTTCCTCTCCAATAACAAGGGATATTTTCCCATTTTCTGATATCCTCTTCAGACTCCTTTTTCAGAGTACTGTAGTTTTCAATGTAAAGGTCTTTTACTTCTTTCATTAGATTGATTCCTAGGTATTTCATTTTTGGGGGGATGCATTGTGAAAGGGATTATTTCTCTAATTACTCTCTCCATGAGTCTGTTATCTGTGCACAGGAAGGCTATTAACTTTTGAGTGTTAACTTTTTATAAGCTAAGCCACTGAATTTGAAGTTTTTTTGGGTCGTCTATGTAGAATATCTGTTCATTCACAAATAATGGTAATATAACTTCTTCCTTTTCTATCCTTACTTCTTTCATTTCTTTTTCTGGTCTATTTACTCTGGCTAATGTTGTCAGAACTATATTGAACAAGATTGGTGACAATGAAGATCCTTGTCTTGTTCCTGATTTTAGAGTGAAAGCTTTCAGTTTTTATCCATTTACTATGATGTTGGCTGTTGATTAGTTGTAGATGGCTTTTATCAGATTGAGATAAAGACTATCTATACCAATTTTCTGTGTTTTTTTATCACAAATAAATATGAGACCTTGTCAAATGCTTTTTCTGCATCCTTTGAGTGGGTCATACAGTTTTGTCCTTGGCTCTGTTATTATAGTGTATTACATTTATTGATTTACACTTGTTGAGCCATCCTTGCATCCTTGGGATGACTCCAACTTGGTCATGGTATATAACCTTCTTGTTGATTTGCTGCATTCTGTGTGCCAATATCTTATTGAGGATTTTTGCATCTATGTTCATTAGGGAGATTGGCCTGTAATTCTTTTTGGTTGGATCCTTCTCTGGTTTTGAAATCAGGATAATTCTTGCCTCCAGGAATTAATTTGGGAGTATCGCTTCTCTTTCAATTTTGTTAAAGAGTTTGAAAGTAGTGGCATTAGGTCATCTCTAAATTTCTTGTAAATTCAGTAGTGAATCCATCAGGTCCAGGGCTTTTCTTTTTGTTGGTAGTTTTTAAATTACATACTCAATTTCATTGGTTGATATTGGTTTATTTAGAATTTCTATATCTTTTTTATTCAGTTTTGGTCATTCCTATTTATCTAGGAATTTGTCCATTTCTTCTGTATTTTCCATCTTTTTAGGATACAGTTTCTTTAAGTAGATAGATACTGATGATCTTTTGGATCTCTACAGGATCTGTTGTGGTTCCACTTTTTTCATTCCTAATTGCATTGATTTGAATGTTTTCTTTCCTTTTTTGATAAGGTTGGCTAAGGGTTTGTCAAATTATTAATCTTTCAAAGAACCAACTCTTCAATTCATTAATTCTTTGTATTGTTTTCTTAGTCTCCATTGCATTAATTTCTTTTCTGATTTTTATAATTTCCTCCCTCATGAGCTTTGGGCTTGACTTGTTCTTCTTGTTCTAAAGCTTGAAGTTCAACATTAGGTTGTTTGTTTGAGCCTTCTGTTTTCCTGATTTGGGAATTCACTGCTATAAATTTCCCTTATAGGACTGATTTCATTGTATCCCATAAGTTCTAGTATGCTGTATTGTGATTTTCATTTAATTGTAGAAATTGTCTGATTTCTTCTTTAATTTCCTCTGTGGTCCATTGGTTGTTTAGAAGGGTGTTGTATAATTTCCATGTGTTTATGAAGTTCATGTGGTTTCTTTTGCCATTGATTTCCAATTTAATTGCATTATGGTCTGATAATATGCATGGGATAATTTCTTCCTTTGCATTTAATTAAGCATGTTATATGAGCTAATATGTGGTCTATTTTGGAGAAAGTCCCATGTGCATCTGAGAAGAATATGTATTCTGATGTTGTAGGGTGGAACACTTTACAAACATCAATTAAATTCATTTGTTCAAATGTTTAGTTCAATACTAATATTTCATTGTTGAGTTTTTATCTAGTTGATCTGACTGTATGTGACAGTGGGGTTCTGAGATTCTCCCATTACATCTGTATTAGTGCTCATATGATTTTTCATGTCCATTAATATTTGTTTTATACATTTGGGTGTGCTGCCATTTAGTGTATATATATTTAGGATTGTTATCTCTTTCTCTTAGATTGTTCCCTTTACCAGGATATAGTGACTTCTTTGTCTCTCTTAATCAGCTCTTGTCTGCAAAGAGAATAGCTACCTTGCTTTTTTCCAGTTTCCTGTTGCAAGGAATATTGTTTTCCATCCCTTGACTTTCAGTCTGTGAATTTGTTTTTCAATTGAATGTGTTTCTTGTATGCAGCATATTGTTGGATCTTTCTTCTTGATCCATTTTGCCAGTCTATTTCTTTTGATTGGTGAATTTAGAGTTTTACCATTGATGGTTATAACTGATATGTATTGTCTAATCTCTGCCATGTTATTTTCCTGCTGTTGGCTTCCTTCTTTCCTTTTCTGTTTAATTTCTTGCCTTGCCTGTCATCTGTTGGGGTTCATGGAGTTGTAATCTTTATTGTCTCCTTCTAGAATATTCTTCAGAACACTTTGGAGTGCTGAGCTTGGAATTTCTTCAGGTATTCTTTTTCATGGAAGTCTATCAATTTTTTTTTCTCTGTTTGGGAATTTTTCTACCATTACATTACATTAAATGACATTAAAAAATGTCATTTGCACTATCTCCTGCTTTTTCACTGACTGAAATCAATCTTATGTTATTCTTCTTTTGTGTCATGTAGCAGTTGCTGGATTGATTTCTCATGATCCCTTGCTATTTTTAAGAATTCTCTCTTTTACTGATTGGCTAACTACAATCCTATCTTCTATATCTGATATTTTTTCCTTGCATTGGCTCATTTTGTGTGTATAGTTTCAGTGGAGTTTTTAAATGCTTGGATATCTGTTTGAATATGTTTCATGGATTCCATTTCTTTCCTGTGCTGGGCATTTATGGCTTCCATCATGTTCCTGAGCTCCTGTATTTTTTAACTGTATCTATCATTCTGGTCACCATGTCTGTAGTTAACTGGGAAATTATTTCTGCTTTGATTTTTTTTCTAGAGCCTTGGTCATTTGCTTTGTTACTTCTGCTGTTACCACTTCAGAGAGTCCAGGTGGCTTTGGATTGTTTCACCTATGACATTGCCCCCAGGGTTTTCTTTTGGTGAGCTGAAAGTCTTCAGGGGTTGCAACTTGTGTAAGTGACTTCTCATTTTTTATTTTTTTAACTTTGATTTCTGAGTTGATGCTTCCAAGTTGCTTATGGTGAGTAGCTTTATTGCGAGTTTCCAGACCCCCCTAGAAATGACTACTTTTCAGAAGTGTCTTCCAGGTATAGCTAGCTTTTGAGTTTTGAGTCTGTTGCAGGGTCCTACCTCTTCAGTTTATTGGGGATGAGAAGTTTCTGTCTACTTGGGTTAGCTACCAGTTCTTTGGCACTGGCTTGTAGGTTTTTTTTACGACCCTTAGGCAATTTCAGTCTTGGTATACCAGGAGGAACAGCTGGTTAGCACAATTATCTTACCTAGGCTAAAGTAGTACAGTCAACAATGACAATAGCATCAAATACAGCCTAGAAAATGACAAATTATAGCCTTTAATATGATTTTTTCACCCTTAGGGAAGAAGACTTAAAAGGGGCTAGGGGATTAAAAAAAAACAGAAATAGAAAAAGAGGAAGAGGTCAGAAGCAAGGCTGGAGGACAAACTTTAGGAACTGTTGAAAAAGGTGGGAAAGAGAAAAGGAAAAAATAAAAACAAGAACAGAACAGAAAAACAACATAAAAACTAGAAACTGTGTTCAAAGAATCAAGAAAAGAGGAAAAGCAGAAAGAAAAAAGAAAAAAAAGGGGAAGAAAAAAAACCCCCTAAAATGTCCAATTCAAGTTGTGTCTCTGCTGTCACTGTTAAGCAATGTGGGAGAATAGAGTCCAGAGCCAAATTGATTAATCCCAGCAAGCTAGCTGCAGCTTCACAGTGGGATAGTGGATAATCCCACCCTTTAGTTCCTCTAAAGTTCAGGCCAGTTTCTGGCTATGAGGCTGGAACCAGATTTTTTGAGCCTACAACAGTCTATGTGTCTCCTGCTGGCTTGAACTCAGCTCCCTGGCCTCCTGTTGATTTGAACTCAGCACCCATATTGAGGCACCAGAAGCCACTAGATGGAGTCTGCGGGCAGCTGTTCTGAATTCCAGGCTCAGCTGGCCCCTATCCAAGATGGCTACCAGCCAATCGCCCTCTCCTGGGTGATGTCTGCCTTCATTTTTGAAATGCAGATCTTCTCTTTCTCTGGTTAATGAAAACTCTTTTCTGATGTCATGTAATTCTTTTCATGCCTGCCTACCCTACATTTAAAGAGGCTGCTGTGTCCTCAGTGATTTTATGAAGGTGAACTAGAAATTTTCTGAAGTTTTCTCTAATAAGTCATGTACTTATTTCTTAAGTAAATATTTGCTCTGATTCTCAGGTCTTCTCTTATTTTGAACTGTAGAAATATATTTCATTGGTCTGGTAGACTTGGATTTTTCTTTCTTACTTATTTTGAGATGGAATCCTTTGCCTATTCATTGTCAGGTATTGCCCTGTGTTTTTTCGGAAACATACATGAGTCACTGCTTGGCTGAAGTCCAGAAGAATGAAATAAGAAAAAGGCTTAAATTTGCAGTAGATTCATTTTCTAATTAGAAATTTATCTTTCTGTGAGGGCTGGGGAGGGAACCAGCATCTACTTCAGAAGTAATCAAATGAAAGTTTGCCTCAAACTAGACTTTATTTTAGGTATTTAGTTTGGCTCTCAGTAATTAGCAAAGTTATTGTCACTTTGCATGGCTGCACTCCTGAGAAGCCAGCTAGTAGCATTCTTTTCTTTTATGTTTGCTGAAGCTTTCTATAAATCAGCCATCTATAAATCATTGGTAAATGCACCCAGTGATTACTTACTCAATTTACTTTTGCCCCTTAAAGTAGTTATCCTATTTTGAAGTTACTCATCTCTCCCCTGGCTTAGTTCCCTCTAGCCCTCATCCCTTTGAAATGAGGGTGTTATTCCAAGGGGTCATTTGCTTATCTTCTGTGCGTGTAGTTGCAGTATCATATGAACAGAGCATTGTACTTTAGTCCCTTTCTTAACCTCCCATCCTGATTTTTTTCCAGTACATACTTCTGGATATTTAGCAATAGTAGGATCAATCTGTAGTTTCTAATGCTGATTCAGGATATGTCCTATTTTGAAACCAAAGTGGTCATTTCTCCAGTAATCTGAGACAGTGGAAAAAACCCATATAGCTTTATTTTTTGGTAATTGTACTTTTTTCTAAAATTGCACTTTTTTTGGCCTGTGGTGCTGAGATTTGAACCCAGTGGACCTCCACAAGTGGGGCAAATGCTCTACCCTACATCTTCAACCCCTCTGAAAGTGTACTTTTAAGTATGATTCTTCCTCATCCATTTTTGTTTGTATACATTTTTTTGTTATTTTAAGGATAGCTTAGACATAATTTTACATGACTTTTTAATAGCTTTCATATCATTCCTTATTTTCATGACCCTTGTAACTATTTTTGTGGTAAAATATACACAACATGAGAGGTACTGTTTTAGTCATTTTAAGTATACAATTCAGCAATACTAACTATACTTGCAATGTTGTACAACCATCACCAGTATTCATCTCCAGAACTTTTTCATCAGTCCAAGATGAACCTCTACTATTCTGAAACACGAACACCCCATTACTTCCTCCTCCCGGCCCCTGGTAACCCATTTTCTACTTTCTAGCTTTATGAATTTTTATGTCTGTGTTTTGTATATGTGATTTGAACTATGGGGGAGGGAATAATGGGATAATTTAGCCTGGTGACTGTAGGGGAATGCATGAAAAGTTCAGTGAATAAATAGATGCAAAACTCACGAGAATGACAAGCATTAGAGGTAGTTTGATGGTTTGCAAAGATGCTGTCGAGAAAAGGAGATGCTGAGGAAAATGAAAAGGAAGAAAAGAAGGGACAATAATCATGTCCCAAAGGCAGCTGGAGAACCTGATGCCAATAGGGTAAACCCACACTGCTTTGGTTTTCTGTGGCTGGAAAAGTTTTGGAGTTCAGGCAAAGGAAATGTAGCATTAGGTTGATGGCAATTTGGAAGAATTGCAGGAAAGATATCAAGTACTTGAAAGAGTTCGAAGAAGTATGCCTTTCTTTCAAAGTTCCTGGGCAACAATGCAGTTGACCATCTGGAGCTCTGGTAAAGCAAATGCTTTAGTGTAAAGCAGTTTTCTGTCTTATCTTTCCTCCCAAAAATATAAAATTGAAAAATCTGCCTTTATTAGGCATCTCAAGGATATGAAACATATATCAAAGCAAAAGGCACATTATTTAAGTTTTATACTGAATGAGGGCGGCTTGGGGTTCTCTGTCACAGGGTCACTGCAGGCCATCTGACTTGCACTTTGCTGTCTTTAGGACCACCTGAAATTTTTGCTTAAAAACATTCCATGCTCTTTTTATGTCTTTTCTCTTGGAGAGAAGGAGACAGGCCCCTGGAATCAGTCCAGGTTCAAGTCTCATTTCTCTCTCTTTCTGGCTGTGGAGATGTCTAATCTTTCAAACCCTCAGGTGTCTCATGAAGTGAGTTAAAAATCTGCCTCAAACTCTGTTCGATATAGATCATTCATTTTTTTCTTCTCTTATTATTTAATGAGAAGATGGCTTCTCATCCCATTCACCTTCCCTTTTTACCCCACTTGAAACTGCCTCTCTAGAACATTTAGCTGGCACCCAGCATAGAATTGAAACTTACAAAAATATACCTACTTACCATCCTTTGGGTGAATAATATAGAAGCCATAACTTTTAGATATTAGATCTTTCCTATGAATTTTTGTTTCCATTAAGCTAATATTTTGCAGTTGGTATAAGAGATTTTTGCTTCCTCTGGCCAATGGTCCTTCATTCTTATATGCTGGTCCTCTTGCACTAACTATGGTATTCCTTTCTTTTTCCAGGTGTACAGCTACTTCTAGCATGACTGTGATCTGATCGGCAGCTGCGAGAACAGGCTCCGTGTCTGGCACTGTGGTGCTGGAGCTTGATCACTGCCCACCACTATAGAGCTGTTATGGCTGCTGCCTCTACTGCGACCCCCGCCATTTCCCAGCCCCAGGTAAACGATTCAACTAGCAAAGGTTCGGGGGAATCATAGTTTTGTCAAATATTTCAGTTGAACTGCAGAAAGTATGCTTTTTTTCTAGGGACCATGTACATCTCTCAGATTAGCATTTGGTGTGTTTGAGATAATGGTGCTTTTCTGAGCGAGGTACCATTTAGTTCAGGAAGCAGCTGGAACAATGAACAAGTGATTTTAGTGAACTGGCCTCTGTTTCCAAGGGATCTCAGTTTTGAGCACTTAGGATACAGCAAACTCCAAATCAAGACAAATCAGTAGCAAATTTTTCTGGTTTCTCTTTCTTAGACTTTTTTTGGGGGATGGGATGTTTAATGAAATATCTCAGAAAGGACCTAATCTTATAACAAGGTTTCCAATCCTGCTGTGTTGTCCTCCTCTTATAATTAGTTTGCCTTGATCTTTTCTAAGAACCTTGAAAACAAAAAGCAATTCTAGAAACTTCTGAATTCCTATGAGGAATGTTTTCTGTGCACTGCAGAACCGTTATACTGCAGGCACATTGCATTTGGGCTAGGCATTCAGGCTCTCTTTCAGGCTCAGTAGTCAGCGTGGTGCAACGGAGGGAACAGGCTTTGGAGTAGTTTGGCCCTGCACCTTGGAGTCCTTGATAAAAAGCCTTATTCGTGCTAGCTGGTCTCAGGTTCCATTTCTTCTCATGTACTAGTGCTTCACACAGTGGTTGTATGGATTAAATGATTCAGAAAGTATAATTTCCCATGTGCTCTTCCTTTACCGTTCCTTAACCTCTTCTCTTTTGAGCATGACATCACATGTGTGACAATCATTTAAAGCTAAAGTTAAGGAAAAGGGAAAGCTGTGTGGATTGAAATTCAAATTTTGATGATATAGAACGTTGTCCAGTGCTTTTTTTTTTTCCTAAATCATTTTTGTAGACTATTACATTTTTTATGTATTTCATTCGAAAGTATCTGTTTTTAATAAAAAGAGTGAAAAAAGAGAGGGAGGAAGGAGAAAGGGACATTTATATTTCAGTTACTACAACTTCTCCTTTTCCCTCTAAAATACCTGCATATTTTATCCTTTGGGTAAGTCTTTGCAGTGCTTTCGTGTTTTTAGTATTATTTTCCAGGGTTATTTCTCAGCGTTATCCCCATTACCACATCATGTGTATTTCTCTTTCTTGTAAATGGATCATTGCCCTTCATTTACTTTAGGTGTTTGGTTTCCTTAACCTTCAATAGGTTTTTCTTGAGGGGGGGATTGTCCTGAAATACTTGGAAACAGGTAAAGAGATTCAGTGCCTGTTGCTTGAGGCCACCCTTTGACCGTCCAGTGCAGGTGTTCCCAGGTTCTTCTTCTTCGACTTGTGTGAAGTGTGTTAGATCCCGGTACAGGTTTTCTGGACAAGGAATTTCAGTGTCCAGTGACACTGTCGTGTGTCAACATTTCCCAGAGCCTCAAGTTTGTGCCCTTTTCCTCTTGTGCAAGCTACTATAAACTGGTGACTACTATAATGCTTTCAAAAGACTCATTTAAGTTAAAATACCACCCAAATCATGTTTTATGTAAATACTTGGAGAAATGTGTAGGCATATACATTTTCTGTGGTACAGCCACGTGGGAGTGAGGTGATAATTTCACAGTATGTATTAAAGCTATATACCTTTCACAGTCTGTTCCGATCTTGGTTTCTCTATTAGAAAAGCATTCACATATGAGGCCAAGGAAGAATGTGTAAAAATACTTACGAAAGCATTGCTTACAGACCAAGAAGTACAAAATTTGCTGAATATCTAATAGTACATTGTCATAGTAATAAATTCAGGCATGTGAATATGATTGTAATGTCATATAACAGCTCAAAATGAAGATATCAAGACAGCTATATTATGTTAAGACATCTTTTGGAGGGAAAGAAAAGTAAGATGTAGGATAATCCTTGTAGGAAGTTATCATTAAAATTATAAACTATGACTGTATGTTTTGGGGGATAAACAAATGGAAATGAATAGTGAAAGGCCCAATACATAAACTTTCAACAGAATGACCTTGCTCCCAAGAGGACCAGAACTGGATCTTGAGAAATGACCCCCTTGCTAAAGCTTAGGCTTACTTAACAATTCCTTAGTATTTAATTTCTCCATTCGAGAGAATTTTAATTTAATTAAAATTTTCTCCTTGAGGGCCAGGCCCCTACTGGACAAAAAGGTCAACGAACAGTTGTTTCTTGAAGCATGCACATGGCCCACAGGTCACACTGTGAAATTTTGGCTCCAGCATTTACTGGCTGACCCTGAGAGAAAGGTGATCATGCTCTCAGTGCCTTAATTTCATCCCCTGCAAAATGAGCAAGGTGATAAACAAGCCAATCTCATAGGTTGTTTTAAAGATGACATGAGAAAATATGTACGAAACTTAGAATAATGTCTGGCATATGTTGCCCATTTATGTCAGGAAGTGCTGTGATAAATAGGATAAGGAAGGCTTTTGTCCGCCCTGAGTTTAGAAATGTAACAGAAGATACACAGATAAGGACACAAAAATTGCAGTGGTATATCACAAAACTGTGACACAGAAAGCGTGATTGGAACCCCTGAAAAAGACTGGGAGGACCAGGGAAGGTGTTTTTCAAGGAAGACCACCAGACTGAGTGGCTAATGAGAGAATGAGTTATTTTGGCAAGGGAGAAGAAAGGGCATATATGAGGTTTGAATGTCCCATGGTGAAAGAGAGCATAGTAGTTAGAATTTAGTTCAGGATGGTTACACTATAGTGGGACATGTGGGATATTGTAGAGAGCTGTGTCCCTAGAGCTGCCTTCAGCAGTTCAGAAAGGCTGATTATTAAATTTTCAAGATTTTTTGTGTAGTTGGCTCCATGCTGGTAGCTTGAGATCAATCATGGTAGATTATTTGTACCACAGAAACAGGCAAATGCTAAGTACGCATGGAGGAGCTAGGTTATAAAGTTATGCAAGGCCTTGTAAGCCATCATAAAGGATTTCATCTAGATCTTAAAGATGCCTGCGTAGTTTAGTGGTTATCTAGGCTTTGGAGTCTTAGCTCTGGGTGCAAATGCTTTGTGTAGTATCAACCCTTTAATAGATAGAAGGCTTTTAAGGATTCTATTGAGCAAATTCTGTGTTAACATGTCAACTGGGTGATTGAGTCTCATTCTTACCATATGTTGGTAGTAGTAGTGACCTCTAGTAGTTGGAGAAGTAAACCCTTCTGGAAGAAGTCAGCTATGAACTGGGATTTTAGGTCATAGGAGAAGGTGGCTTACACCTCAGGAAAGATAATAACTCTCTTAGTTACTTTCTCATGACTGAGACAACAGACCCGAAAGCCACAAGTTAAAGGAGGAGAGGGTTATTTTTGCACACAGTTTTTAGAGTCCACAGTTGGCTGGTTCCAAGGCAGGCAGCATAGCACAGGAGAAACAGTTCATGGCATGGCAGTGCAGAAGCAGAGAGGGGTCAGCAGGATAGGAAGGATACAGAACCTCCAGGCCACACCCTCAGAGGCCCACCTCTTCCTATCAGGCTTCACCTCCAACATTATACCCAGGTATCAACACACACCATGACCCAGTCACTTCCCCAGGGCCCAATATAAGTACATGAGGCTTTTATTATAGATATCAACTATAATAAAGACCATTGCATCATTTGGTTTCATGATCTTCTGGTTGATTATCTGTCTCCTAATTATATGCTAACTCTTCCCATGTGATTTGTACAGTCAGATTTTACTTCGACACTGGCTTGGCCTTGTTGCTGAGTCTCTTTTTCTCCTATTAGCAATTTTCTCCAAGTTCATAGATGGTTAAAAGTATTTAAATGCAGCATTTCCTTAGGCAATGAACTGTTCACTCAATCAGCTTAGCCTGGTATTGTTGCGTACATGAACTTGATTTGCATTCTCTAGAACTGAATTCAGAGACCTCTGCAAAGATAAACTCACTTTTAAATGTGCAAGGCCTGAAAATTCTTTTCCACGGCAAGAATGACAATTTAAAACAACGCCTTTGGTTTTGTTTGTTTCTCTATTCATTTGGGAGCAAAGAGTATTTTCCAGTTAGGCTGCCTAATAGTAGGTATAAACTAATTAATATGAGCAAATAACCTGTGAGTGTTTCAAACAATAATAGAGAAGAAAGCTTTCATTGTCACTCCTGCTGGGATTGCTATTTAGTCAGTGAAAAGATCTGCCTTGTGCTTTGATGTGGGCCAAGTTTGCATTCTCTGTTTTACTCCCCCCTGAACTATGAAACAGATTTTTGTTTGCTCTTGCTGAGAATGCACCTAGTCCTTACAAAGCTAGGTGAATTCCAAGGTGAAACTGGACTAGCAGCTGCAGGGTGTCTCTGTGTGTATAGTTGATTTATGTTTCTGCTGTTCCAGACACTGATAAAGAGCTTCCTTCTGCAGAGGAAGCTACAAGAATGTATTTGCAGACAGAAACCTGTTCATCATTAGGTGAAGTTAATATGTTCATGTCCTGTGGACCTTGAGGAGGTGGGGAGGGGGTAGGAAACCAAAAAGTTTAACTTGCCACTTTCAGTAGCCTCTTTCTGTTTTTAGAATTCTGTTGAGCATTCCCTTTATCTTGGTTGATGAAATTATTGTGGATAGAATTTGGAATCAAAATTTTTATTTTTACAGAAGGTTCAATAGTTTAGTATCTGAATGTATAAGTTGGCTTCTTTCAAAGTGGTAATAGAGCATATCTGAGAACTTCTGAGGTGTTTAGCTCCTACACTTGTGATTCCAATATGAAAGAGATTTTTTTCCTTTGACATTTTAGAAGACTTTCATTCTGCCTTTTCTGTGCTAAGTGGCTGTTTTGCTTTTCAGCCAAGGACACAAAAGATATTTTGATCCTTCCAAGCGATTGCTGGTAATTTTCATTAAAGGAGTGAATTTGGGTAGATATTCAGTGTATTAACAGTTTGCCCCTCTAATTCTTCTCCAGCATTTAATAAAGAGTGACAAATTTAAATGGCAAAATATCTACCTAGGTTTTGTGCGTGATCAGCCCTTTAATAGATACTGGACATATGTTAATGCTTTCCATTTTCCACAAGATGATTCTATGAGTTCTTTATAGTGAGAAAGTGTTACTTCTACACGTGGATGTATATATTATGTGCATATGTGTTATGCCAGAAGGTCCATCAAAGGAAATCCAACTTAGATAAACACTCTAGGGAAAGCTGCAGTGTATTGCCAGGAATAAATGCATGTGCAGATAAACACTGAGATTTCTGACTTACTCCATCTTGAGCCTTGTTTCTATTAGAAAATAAATTTGTTCTCATATGCCATCTAAATTCATTTATGCTCCATTTTGTGTTTATAAACACACAAGGTTTGAGAGGAAATCTTATTTTGGATTTTCTTTTCATGTGATAAAATTGTGCTGGGGCACTAAAGATAAACCATAAATGACACCTTTTATGTTATTCTTCTAATGCATCCTCTTAATTGGTTAGTTTTTAATGATTAATGGAGCTATTCCTTTATCCTTCAAATGTTTGTGGCTTTCTCCTTCTTACTGCCTTTCCCGGCATATTTTGTCTGCTCTCCTTTTGACAGTCCTTTTCTTTGAGTGTTTGTTGCACATGTGCCGTGAATAAATGTCAAGGTAGGATAATGACCTGATGCTTTTATTCTAATCATAGAGTCCAGGGGATACCTGTCTTTTGAGATCTGTTCCTTGCTGTAATAAGACTGTCATTAAAAGAAAATCAGTCTGTGTTTGCTGTGTAATGATACTGCATTGGTAATTACATAGCATCACTTAAGCACTGCCCTTAAATTAAACTTCTCCCCTCTCACTATGTGGGCTCAGGCTGGGGAAGAAGTGAAAAGTGTGTTGCTACCTGCACTTTAGCATTAGAAAGGGCTCTGGAGCAGATTAGATTATAAAGTCCAACTCTGGCAATAAAACAACTTTTTTGCAGCCTTTTTTAATTTTCACTTTTCTTTGTTGGTACTGGAAATCGAACCCAGGGCCTCATGCTTGCCTGGCAGGTGCTGTGCTGCTGGCTACATCCCCGGCCCAATACAACAACTTTGAAAGATTCGAGCAACCTTTATAGCAAAAGATTGAATCCTGCAGGAGGAAGAATGGGGTGTGAAAGTGGCTACCTATTTTCAGAGTTAGAACATCCAACAGCTGATTTCAAAACATTTGCATTTAAATAAAGCTCCACCAGGCATTATAGAGAGATGCTCCAGTCCTCCTTCAGGGCAGGAGGGGAGAACTCTTCCTCTGGATTCAGGTATGTCCCCAAGTCTCAGGGCTTTGTATATTCTAGAGCTCTACTTAGCATTACAGAGTTGTGGTTGATCAGGGTGCGAAGGGACCTGGCAAAAACGATGGACAGATTTGTACCTTTACATGATATGTCTTGATTCTTATTTTTCCCCTTCCCCTGCCCTCCCTTTAACCCCTCTACCCTTCTCTATTTACAAGGCTTTATTTCCACTTTTCATTTTCTCATATTAATTCCATTCCCCTTTCCTTTCCTTTACCCTTCCAACTTCCCCTTCCCCTTGAAGATACATTGTTATAGGCACTTTTCACTTGAAATTTTTCCTAAAATTATTAAAACTTGTTCTTGACATTTATATGAAATGTTGCTTTTTAATTGTATTTTTTAATTGTTTTCTTTAAGCTAAGGAAAAAGCATAGCATACAGAGATAAGCAATTTTGTAATTAAGAAAACAGTAAGGGAAGGTAATAGAAGGTAGTAAAAATGAAATGAAAAAGCATATAATCCTATCTTTTAAAATTGAAATAGAATATGAATAGATGGGTTAACTAATAGTGCTTAGTTACGAAGATTCAACCCCCGTGTGATTTTTTTTTTTTTTTTTTTTTTTTTTTTT
>NW_022900948.1:27571242-27636992 GCF_012274545.1 Fukomys damarensis | reverse complement strand
TTTTTTTTTTTTTTTTTTTTTTTTTTTTATGTGGTACTAGGGATTGAACTCAGGATCTTTACATGGAGCTACACCTCCAGCTTTTTTTTTTTTGTAGTTTGAGACAGGATTTTACTAAGTTGCCCCGGCTGGGTTTGAACTTGAAACTCCCCTGCTTTAAGTTTTGTAACTACCTGAAAGCAATTTTATGTCTTATGAGTTTTAAAGAGTATTGCTAGTAGTTTTGTATGTGTGTGTATGTGTGCATGCTTTTTTTTTCCCCTTTTCTCTCAGAACTTACCTTTAGAAGTATTTATTTAGGGTAGAAATGTAGATAATGGGCTTTATGTTTTGGACATGTCTGACACTGTTCTTTATTGTCCTGTGTGAGAACATCAGTATAGCTGGCTATGGAATTTATGAATCTCAGGTATTTTCTCTACATATTAGAGATTATGATTGTGTGGGTCCTGTCCTTAGGAATTCTATTTACACCCGAATTTCAAAAAGTTCATATTTTATCATTAAAAATAATTATTTTTTATTGTAGCACCACTCAATTTCTGAGAGAGAAGGAATGGAATAAAACAATTATATGCTGGTTGTCAACTCAATACTTATGATTCCATTAGAGAGAAAAACTGTTAGCTTTATTTATCTTAGCAAATTGGAGCTTAAAGAAGTTAAGTTTAACTGGTTTTTTTTTTGTTTTTTGTTTTGGTATCGGGGGGGATTGAACTCGGGTCCTTGCACTTGCAAGGCAGGCCTCCGAACCGCTGAGCTAAATCCCTGGCCCCAAGTTTAACTTTTTTAACCATATAAGCTTGTTTAACCATATAAGTTTACATAAATAGGAGAACCATGACTTTCTATCTAGAAAATTATAAAGAGTTGCACATATCCTGTTTGACTTTATTGTTAATTGGTGTTTTGAAATTGGAAAGCTATGAAATGTATGCTTCATATTTGATCTTAAAAATTCTTTGCCCAGAGAAGACAAATGGTGACACAGCCTAATGGAAAGAGCATTCTTTCCATATATATATATATATATACAATTTCTGTATATATATTGTAATTTCTGTATATCATTTGAAGAAGGGAAACTTGTAAATTGTAAAAATTTTTGGAATTAATTTATCAGTACAACCAACATTTATTTAACCATCGACTCCATCTGATAGCTGTTGCTATACAACAATGAATAAAAAAGCTAAAATTTCCACTTTGGTCATTTTTTTAGCACAGCTGAGAAGAATGAACAGATAATAAAGCAAACACTATACAGTATATTATGTGTCATTGTAGGGGTGCTGTATGGATCTGGTAGGAAACACTGCCCACACTTAAGAATGTTTGAGGAGCGTGGCTAGGAGGAACAACATTTCACTAAGAAATTGGGGACACTTGAAGCACTCAAACTGTGGTGCTTGAACCACCAGGATTGGCATTATCTGGAGCCCCACCTCAGATCTGCTGTATCAGAAACTCTTGGGGTATGGTCAGCAATCTGTGTTTTATAAACTCCTTAGGTGATTCTGATGCAGGAAACCACTGTTGTCTCTGACACTGAATTGGAGATGAGGGAGCACAGCATGTTAAAAGAGTAGAAGCAGAGTTTGAAGTCATCAATAGCTTGAGCTGAGGCAGGTAAGTCCTGACAAGATAGTCGGAGAGCTTAGCACATTTGTAAACCATTGAAGTGCTTTTGGTAGGAAAATAGATGGCTTAATTTTCTCTTTTAGAAATATCACTAGAGAAGAGATTAGAGCTGAGTAGAAGAAGCACTTAGGAAGCCAGCGCAGCAGTAATAGCTATGACTACAAGAATGAAATAAAGTAGATAGGTCAGTTAGATATTTAGATACTTTTCTTGTTCCTAAGACAAAATACCTGGTACCCACCAGTCAAGGAAGAAAGGCTTATTTTGGCTCACATTTTCTAGCTTTCAGTCTATAGTCAGCTGGTTCCAAGTCAGAGTGGCAGAGCACAGAATCATTACAGAAGAAAAATACTTTATGGAAGGGCAGGCAGAAGGCAGCAAAAGCAGCAAGAAGCAGAAATGGCTCACATTCCTTCTCTCTCTTTATATTCCAACCAAGCTATAAATCTGTTGATTGGTAGCACCCACACCCATGGTGGGGCTTCCGTTATAGCTATGGAACTATGCTAATTCCAATCAGTGCACTGATTTAGTACCACACACCTTTAATTCCAGTATCACATGCCCTAAGTCCAGCCAGCTCTGAAAAGCCCACCTAGGAGCATACGAGGCTTTGGGGGGACATCTACATACAAATCATAACAGATCTCAAGAAGTTGACTAGAAGTGAATTTGATAGGTGGATGGGAGTAGAAGCAATACTATGAGAAATTAGAGGGAGATAGACATTAGAGAAGATTTGGCTATGGAGGAGGAAAGGAATCAACACTGACAGGCAAGAAGGATAGCATGAGACTATTGGGGAACTTTCCCCTCTTTTTAAAGATGGCAGAGACTTAATCTTTAATATTGATAAAGTGTGGCATTGGAGGGAGAGGGAAAATGGTGGGGGTAGAAAGGAATGGAAAAGGAAAAGATAAAAAAGGGAAGAAACTGAAGATAGTAGAGAAAGGAAGCAAATAGTAAAAAGGTTCTTGAAATTGTAGGAAGGGAAGAATTCAGAATAGTTGGGTGGCAGAGAGCACAACTTTTCAGACCAAAGGGGAAGGGAAAATGAGAAAGGTAGAGGAAAGGAAAGAAGGGAAAGGAATAAATATGAAAAAAAGGGGAAAAAATGGAAACAAAGTCTTTGTAAATAGGGCCGGGTGGAGGGGTTGAAGGGAGGGCAGAGGAATGGGGAAAAATAAGAGCCAAGATATATCATATAAAGGTACAAACTCCCAATGATGAATGTCATCATATTGTATACCTACAGTGTGCCAATAAATTAATAATAAAAAAGAAGCAATGAAAGAATAGAAAGGGATTAGTGAGCCCATAATTTTTCTTTTAAGTGGGAGGAAAAAAAGAGGGAATTCCAATCTGATGATCTCTGTTTTCCTCTGTTTGCTAGCTGCTGATAGAAAGATGAGAGAAGGGGGCCTAAAAGGTGGAGAATGGTAGATAAGTTAAAAATAATCACTGTGCAGAATATAGATTAATAATTAGGGAGAAAACCAAATTGGCATCAAAGTTCCACTTGAGGAGAGTTATCATGAGTTTATAGTGGGACCAATCTGCAGATATGAGAATTTTCTCTAAGCTCTCTAGAAAGCCTTAGTATGCATGGAATTAACAACAAACTGGATTCAACCAAGACCATTGCTTTGGCAGTAGAGTGAGGCAAAGAAATGAAAAGAAAAACCCTGTGTTCCTTTATTTAAAAGCTCCAAAATTTAAGCAACTCTGAAGGCTGAAGGTTTATCCTATTTCATTTGGTGCCAAAACTCTGAATGAATTGATGAACTGATAGCTTTCCCTTATCAAAGTGGTATATATTTTCACATGTTTTGCTTCACAAATGAATGTGTGTGATTATGGAGTGCTGTCTCTTACTCTGCTGGAGATGTTACATATGAAATACACACTCCATAACTATTGTTAAAACTAGAAAAATTTCTGACATCTGACCCTAATATTTTTAAGAAAAGTCTATGTAAGCAATAAAGAGGTTAAAATGAATTATAAAATCTAAGCTAGAAGAAAAGGAAAGGGGAAGATGGGGAGGATATTCTACTGGGAAAAGCTAGAAGAGTTGAGGATATAGATGTCTTCAAAGTACTGGGAATCGCTGAAAAAAATTGAAGAAATTATAACAAGCAACTAGAATGTTTCAAGTATTTCCAAAGGGAGACGTTTCTGGGTGGTTACAAATTTCAGGGTGGGCCTGTGTGTTTGGGCACCTGGGTTATAATGGAATAGAAAGTCTTCGGAGACGAGGTCAAGAAAATAAAAGGGAAGAAAATTAGATAAATTACTCTAGAGTAATGGCAAGACTCAAGGTGGACTGGAACTTTGCAAGCCAAGTTCTCTGACTTCTAATGGGTGAAGCACTGTGAATAGTATGTGAGACACCCAGGGGTATTGAACAAGATCTTTACTCTTCCCCTGGAATATAATCCCTTTAATGAAAAAAAAATAAAGCCATAAATAGTTATCGAGGGTTTTACACTGTTTTTGTGATGGTTAGTGGTTGGTAAACATTTATGTGCAGTCCATGGAAAGTCAGCAGACTATGATCACAAATAGTGGTTAAAAGCTGTCTTATTTTCTGAGCAACTTATTAGAAACCATGATTTAAAGAAAGATAGAATGTGAAATATTTAAGAAATATGTAAATCTCTCAAACTTAAGGCTTCAGGTAGAGAGATTTATTCTATGCAGTATGTAATTTTTAAAACTTTTTTTTCTGTTGTAGTTTGTATTTTTGTATTCTAATTTTGCTGCTTTTTTTTCAGTACTGGGTATCAAATACAGAGGTGTTCTACCACTGAACTGCATCCTCAGCCCCCATCCCCTATCCTCCTTTATTTTTAGATAGCATCTCACTAAGTTGCTCTGGTGGGACTCAAATTTGAGATCTTCCTTCCTCAGCTTCCCTGAGTGCTTGGATCTGGGTTTACATGTGTGTGCTACTGTGCCTATCTTAATTTTGCTTTAGTAGCCTTATTGACTATATTATTCTATTTAAAACTGCCTCGATCCCTTTTGGCTTCAAGTGAATATAAATAACAAGCAAATATATTCTAATCATTGATGTTAGGAAATAAGCAAACATATTGTAAAGCATTTTCACTTCAAATTCGACATACTTCATATAACCTAAATATATTTCACTTCTTGTAGAGCAGTGTCAAGTATCAACTGCTGTTTGGAGGTTACATTAGTTTCTCCCAAAAGAAAAAAAAATCTCCTCAAGTGTTGATGAGTGCTATTCTGGGGCTGAGGATCTGTGGGGGTAGGCTCTGCTGACCACAGGAATGTTGAGCATCAGATGCTGGCTTTGGCCAAAGAACCTTTGATGGATAATGACCTCCCTGAAATGCTGAGACTGATGGTCCTTGTGGGATCCTGCATCACCAAATGTTGGTCACTGATGGAACATACAACGTGAGAATAGAAATGCAGAATAATACAGCAATGTGACCCTATCTGTAAACCACCTGTGTTTACAGATTCCCCAAGTAACAGGTCAAAATAGACTTCCCTATGGTAAATAGTCCAATTGCAATGTTCTCCAAATTTTGTCTGTCTCATTTATTTTAAGCAACATTTCTGGGCCATGTGGCTTTTCTAGTAGACTTCAGTGACATGCAACCACCAGCTAGAGACCTTGTCATTTATTTAACTCCAACTGTCTTTAATCTTGAGGACTGTGAGAAGCCTTAGGGTTTCAGTATAATCACAGAATGTTTTGCAGAATCAGATTTTCAAAGGTTTTACTTTTGTTTCTTTGGCTGTCTCTACCAGAGAAGTCTTGTCATAATCTGTACATCTTTACATTTGTATTTGTGTGGGTTTTTATATATATATTATATATATATTTTTTTATCACTTTCTTCCTTTCTTTTTTAGTTCACAGCCATGAATGAACCACAGTGCTTTTATAATGAGTCCATCGCCTTCTTTTATAACCGAAGTGGAAAGTATCT
This sequence comes from Fukomys damarensis, assembly GCF_012274545.1. NCBI lineage: Eukaryota > Metazoa > Chordata > Mammalia > Rodentia > Bathyergidae > Fukomys > Fukomys damarensis. Next base: position 27,631,380 of record NW_022900948.1, on the reverse strand, counting down.
TGCTACAGAATGGAACACAGTCAGCAAGCTGGTGATGGGACTTGGAATCACTGTCTGTATCTTCATCATGTTGGCCAACATTATATATATATTTTTTTATCACTTTCTTCCTTTCTTTTTTAGTTCACAGCCATGAATGAACCACAGTGCTTTTATAATGAGTCCATCGCCTTCTTTTATAACCGAAGTGGAAAGTATCTTGCTACAGAATGGAACACAGTCAGCAAGCTGGTGATGGGACTTGGAATCACTGTCTGTATCTTCATCATGTTGGCCAACCTTTTGGTCATGGTGGCTATCTACGTCAATCGTCGCTTTCATTTTCCTATTTATTACTTAATGGCTAACCTGGCTGCTGCAGACTTTTTTGCTGGGTTGGCTTACTTCTACCTAATGTTCAACACAGGACCCAATACTCGGAGACTGACTGTTAGCACATGGCTTCTTCGTCAGGGCCTCATTGACACTAGCCTGACGGCATCTGTGGCCAACTTACTGGCTATTGCAATTGAGAGGCATATTACGGTTTTCCGCATGCAGCTGCACACACGGATGAGCAACCGGCGGGTGGTGGTAGTCATTGTGGTCATCTGGACCATGGCCATTGTCATGGGTGCTATACCCAGTGTGGGCTGGAATTGTATTTGTGACATTGAGAATTGTTCCAACATGGCACCCCTCTATAGTGACTCTTACTTAGTCTTCTGGGCCATTTTCAACTTGGTGACCTTTGTGGTAATGGTGGTTCTTTATGCTCACATCTTTGGCTATGTTCGCCAGAGGACTATGAGAATGTCTCGGCATAGTTCTGGACCCCGGCGGAATCGGGATACCATGATGAGTCTTCTGAAGACTGTGGTCATTGTGCTTGGTAAGTTCTATTTTGCCTATAATTTACTGTATGGATTCCCAATGTCTTAATATAAACTACATTAGTCTATGGTAGTGGTGAACAACAATATGAATATGTATATTTTACAGTTGTATATGCAGGAATTATGAGGGGATGAGGCACCTTTATATTAAATATCTATGGCAAAGCTTGCCAGTCATCCTATAATTGCAGAATGAGCAAAATATTAATCTCAGTTCTATAATATAATGATGATATGAAACATGTCATTGAAGAGTTTGGCTATCTGGTATAGAAATACATACTAGAAGCACTAGCCACTCAATTTCATCTAGCTTTTGAAAGGTTTCCTTAGAGCCTAAATAGTGTAACTTTTGTGTGTGATCTCTATAGTTCAGATTTTCAGATAAAAAGTACTTTTTATAATATGAATATGCTTTCATATATAGTTCTTTTTATTAGCCTATTTCTACTAAGTTATCCTTCAGATTCTATAATTGTTATTATATTATAGCCAAGTTTATCAAGGTTTTGTATAGATTTACTAAACAAAGATTGGAAACAATAATATTTTGTGATAGTAATCTTCATGAAAATTTGTTAGTTCCCTGGTTATGTAGTAGTGATGGGTTGATCTTACAGAAAGAAGAGTTCAAACCTCATCTTACTATAAATTAGTGTATTGACAATCTGTTATTTTAAATTTTGGATTAATGTTTGATTTTTTTTTTAAACAAAGAAGTCTGTCAAAACAACTTTTAAGGGTTGGGGACATAGCTCAATGGTTGAGGACCTTCCTAGCCTGTGTGAGACCCCGGGGTTGATCCAACACCATGAAACAGATAAACAGAGCAAACAAAACTTTTATTGTTTCATCTTTTCCTATAGAAATTCAATGGAAAGTTCCTATACTTTTCTTTGCTCTGTGTAAAGCAGTATTGAAGTAATGTAGCCTTGGATCATGTGACTGCTCTGAAACACTGGGAATTTCATTCATTTTAGTCACTGGAAGGAGGCAGAGCTCTGATTCTCATCAAATAAATTCTCATTCTGGTTGGAGCACTGATCCCATTCTGTTTTGATTTGAGTGAATTATCATGGAGATCATCTCTAGCTACACTGACTCTGACCTCCCTGTGCACCTGAAAGAATGAGAGGTAGTCCCTGGAATTTTTGGCTCAATGAGACCCCTAACTATGGAACATTTAGGTAATAGTCCCATTAGACATCCCATTACCTTAGATGACAGACTGACATCACATATTGGGGAGCTGATTGGAAGTACAAGAATAGTTTCCCTGTAGAATAATTATCAAAAAGACTTTAAGTATCCTGGTGCCACAGGGATAAATTTTCTGTGATATGGGTGAAACACAGTTTACCATAGACACTATTTTTGTATAAAATTACATGACATGAGACATTTTACTTCTACATTGACTCAAAGGTTTATTTGCTGGTGGTCTAAATGTTAATTGATATTTCTCATATGCATATGCTTTTTCTGTCATTGCATTAAGTGCTGCTTATATAGGTCCAGCAAACGATGGCTAACCACCAGCAAACAATGGCTAAATTTGGACTATGAGTCTAGCAAGTTCATGGTTTAGTTTTGAACTTTATGTAATATGTAGTATATCCTGTTCTACAATATTCTTACTGATTCAGGTGAAATTAACTTTTGTGTCTCTTTGAGGCTTTTTTAGTAAGTTGAGATAATTATTTTAAGGTTTTAAAAGGCTATAGTTCTAGTGTGCATCTGTCCTAAATACCTCTTCCCCAGCTCCTAAATTTCATGAATTCCAAACTTGAATATAACAGAAATATTGTTGCCTTCTGAGATTGAAGAGAGCAGAATCCATAAAGACTGAATGTTGTTAACTTCTCCTGGAATTGATAACATTATTTTTATAGCTGCAAAATGGGAAAAGTTTTAGAATATGAAAAACTCGCATCAGGGTGATAGGTACAGAAATTTGATGAGGCAAAGAGGGAAAGTGACTGTAATAGAGGAAGCAGAGACTAAATAAATGGACCATAGCCTTTTTGAGAAAAGCATCAAGAATGGGAGGACAGGTGGGATATTGGAGGAAGGGTGTTGGGAAGGTCAGAATAGAGAACCCACAGTCCTAAACAGTCAGTGCTTATCAAGGTGATGCCAGTGCTATTAAGAAAAAATGGACTCCTCTTCTTGAATTGTGACTATCCCTGTGAAGAAATGAGAATTCAGATCTACCTGCATCTCATTTCGTTGTAAATCTGATTACTGATGGTTTGCTACTTTTTGTTTATACTTTGGTTTGTGCACGTTATTTTTCGAAATCTGATATCCATCTTCTCTGCCAGATTGTCAGGCTGGGATGGCAAAGGCTGTGGGGTCTATTTTCTCTTCATAGTCTATCCAGCTACCTGGCACAAAGGAGCTGTTTGATAAGTAACTGTTGAATGAATGAATGGACGAATGAATGAATGAATGAATGTGGTAACAAAACCAAGTTTCTGAGCCTTCAAAGCTGAAAACCAGAGAAAGCGATGGTGAATTCACTAGGGTGAATGGCTCTTTTTTCAGCTGTGTGGGAGCCATATCTAGCTATACTTGTATTATATTCTCTGTCTTCTAGCCAAAATATATGTCTTGGACAATGACTGGCTAATTTGAGTGGTCAGTAATATATGTTTTAATAAATCTAGGGCTGATTAGCTGTATGTAAATTCTTCAATTTCACTGTAACTATGTCGGAATAACCTCTAGTCTTTGAACCTTTCAGTATTCATGGTCAAGAGAAGTTTTGGTTGGTGCAAAATTGAATTCCTAGGACTCAACTTAAAAATAAAAGTCCCTTTGAGATTTATGGTACCAACATGTAGATGTGCCGCTTTTGAGCAAGTATGGGATCTTGATAATTATTTTTGTCAAACATTTATGCAGCGTTAATCATGTGGCCAGCAAAATCCTACCTTACAAATCAGTATTTGCAAATAACAACCCTCAATAGGTATTGTTATTGATTTCTTGTCCTTATTTTCCAGGGGGTGAAAACTGAGGTACAGAGAGATTAGCTAACTTCTCCATGGCCATAGAGCTAGTAGGTTTAGGAGATAGGATTCAAACTCTGGCACTTGGGTTCTAGAAACAATGTATTTTTCACCTCCATGCTGTACTGCTTCTTTAGAATAAAAACAACTACCGGTTCATGTGGTATTTGTAGTAAAGTCTGAACAGCAGTGTGCTATTAAGTCGAAGCATTGTACTACTAATACCCACTGATACAGCCCAACTCTGTGTGTGCTTTGTATCCATGGGCAAAGAAAGCTTTAAGGCAACATTCCTTTCTTTGTTTCTGATGCCACTTGGGACTCTCATTTCCTCTGTGCTTTTCCATTGTGTGGTGATGGGCACCAGTAGCTGCTTGTTCAAGGTGTGGTTGACTCATTTGTTGTCTCAGCGCGGTCATGTAACCCCTCCTCAAACTTGACTTCTCCCTGTTTGACATTTTACCAAGAATTCCTTTGGAGCCTGTTCCTTGGTTGCAACTGTGGCAGTCCAGATAGTCATCCTTATTTGACCACAGCTGTCTGTAATTGTAAGTCCTTTCCTTTTTGGTACTATTATTTGTGATGATACCTGCTGGGGATAATTTGAGAAGAGAGAAACCAGAATTTGGGAAGAGAAAATCATGATAAAAGTATGGAGATTTTTGCATCTGAGCCCTGGGAGGGACATAAAGTAAATTAAATCCAGGTAGGCCTTTTCTGTTTGGGGAAGAAGGAGACACCGTTTTTCTTGTTTGATCTATCTGCTCTGGAAATGATCACTGCTGAATCCAAATGAGCCTTTTTACCTATATAGTCTGTATCCAAGTCAACAGTAGGCATTACTTTTTGAGTGTTGTTTGTACCTACCACCAAGGAAAGCTGCATTTTCATCCCATTTTGTGTATGTAGCTTCCAGGTTAAGACAGGGTTAAGTCACTTGTCAAAAATCATTCTTTTTGAAAGAGGCAGACCTGGAATTCAACTCTAGGAATGTTTCGGATGCCCTTCTATCACAGGACACTGACCCTCTTATACTTCCCTTTTCAGTTTAGTTCATCAGACATGTCGTTGAGTGCCAATTATGTGCTGGAAGATAAAAAAGATAAGGAAAATTCTTAATAGAGCTTATGTTGTAGTAGAGGAGATCAAGAAGTGCTACAAAGCAATAGGGTCCATGTGCTAGTAGATGTGTGACCCTGAGTGGAACAGAAGGAAGGAAGGGTTTCCTAAAGTGGATTCTTGATGAATATGGAAAAGTTTGTCATTCTGTAACATGGGTGGAGGAGAAGGTAGGTGATAGCATGAACAATCGTTATTACCTTTGAGAAACTGAAAGTAGTCAGGTGTGATTTGCACATAATAGGTCTGCCGGATGGAGTTTTGACTGGAGTGTCTAAGTTTTCCTAGCATACCAAGGAGTATGAGTTTCAGCCTATAGAGACAGGAGATGCTAAAGGGATCTCCAAGATAAATGAACATCAATTCCTTGTAGGTAGGGGAATCATACAGTTAATCACACAAACTGAGATGCTTTCAGCAATGAAACAGACACTAACTGGTTGGGGTTCTAGCACAGTAGCCATAAATCCGGGACTGTTCAGGGCAGCCTGGAAGATATGGTCATCTTCCTGCTTCCTGCTACTGTTTCTGCTTCCTGTTGATAGATAATTTATCTAGGTTCCTTGTAGGTTCTCTTTTGGCTTTTTCAACGCAAAGTTCAACACTGGGCTTCTTCCGTGGTAATGAAGAGTTTTTATTTTTTTGGTACCAGGGATCAAACTCAGGCCCTTGTGCTTGCGAGGCAGGCAGCAGAACCACTGAGCTAAATCCCCGGCCCATGAACAGTTTTTTAAAGGCAAGTGTCTATCCAGATTCAGAATTTCAGAGTGCTAAGGGGTCCTCTGAAAAATCACTTTGACGAGGTCCTTCATCTTAGAAACAGAGAGACTGAAGCACCCAAGTTAATTGAAAAATTTAGTTTTGAGTTAGTTCAGGACCCAAACAAGGATCCAGGCTTCCTGCCTTCCATGGAGGTGCTGTTTTTGTTCCACTCATGCCTCCACCTGACTCAGTGCCATCCACACTCGTCCTCATTTTCTTTCTTGTGAGGATCAACATGTCTTTATGTGGCTAGCCAAGACTAGGTGTAAACATTGTGGCTATAAAGGTAACTGGCTCCCATAACATTGCCTTGAATTTGGCCTCATTATAACCAACTGGTAATTTCTGTAATGAAGCTTCAACAAATATATCTGAGACCGAATTGCTTGTATTATGTGGTTTTTGCACATATTATGTAACATATCACCTTTTTAATAGCAGCATGTTTATTATGTTTATTCATCTTTTTTTCCTATTAAGTTTGTACTTTATAGAGAGAGAAAGAGAGAGAGAGAGAGAGAGAGAGAGAGAGAGTGTGTGTGTGTGTGTGTGTGTGTGTTCTTATATTATGTAACATATCACCTTTTTAATAGCAGCATGTTTATTATGTTTATTCATCTTTTTTTCCTATTAAGTTTGTACTTTATAGAGAGAGAAAGAGAGAGAGAGAGAGAGAGAGAGAGAGAGAGTGTGTGTGTGTGTGTGTGTGTGTGTGTTCTCAACTCTGAGAGTAACTTACTTCACTCTGGCATTATCTGAGTGATTCTGGACAAATTACTTTCTCATTTATTTTTCTGTGCCTTCATCTGTAGTATGTTGTTGGGCAATTTGATTTCTAAGATTATGTAGGATTCTTTTTATTATCCTATAAATAAAACTCTAAGGACAAAAACAATTGTAGATCACCATATAGGTAATTTCTTGGGGGAAATTTAAAAACAAGACTGGAACAAAATCAAAAGACAATTATTCCTTTCTGTAAGAGTAGTGTGTGTCACCTTCTCTAATTTACTTTTAGATACACTATTTCCCATGGGAAGGGTGCATTTATGAAGGATTATCTCAAAGAAGTGAACACTGGGGAGTTACTTTTCTATGGAGAGCTGCGTGGCAGAAAGGGTAGGCAAGCCGGTTGGTCTTGCTACTAGGGGAAGGGAGTGGACACAGAGTCCCTTATTCCCTGGCCACAGGTGACCAAACTACACATCCTGTTGCTCTGAAAAGGAATTACAGCTACCCCAAGTCTGCCCAGGCCCCAGTGGCATCTCTGTGAGGGACTCTTTAAGGAAAAACCTGAGCAAACCTTCATGAGAGCCTCGATTGTTTGGTACTGTGGGTGGTGTCAGGAGAGACACCCTGAAGCTGTTCCACAGTGCTGCCCAGACCCCAAACCCTGAGCGCAGGTCAAGAGAGAAAACAGCTTTCAAATGCCAGCTCTTTATACCCTTTTGTTGCTCATGTCTATTCAAATATTTTTACTCAGAAGAAACTTTTAAACAGAAACAAAACCCTCCAAACACACACACACACACACACACACACACACACAAATTTAACAAAGTTCCTTTTCAGGCATGGGCAGAGAAGCCAGGATGTGGAGCTCTTTCTTATTTTAGATCTGCCGAGAGTGATTCAGACTTGTCTAGCTGAGACTCTAACGTTGCAGAGTTATTTGTCCTGTCATTTCAGTGAACGAATGATGCAAAGATGCCTTGATTGTGATGATGACTGAGAATCACTATTGCTGTCAAGAGCTCAGATTTAGAATAAAACAGGCTGGTTTGAATGTGTGCCCCTCACTTTCTAGCTATATAACCCTGAAGAAATGGCTTAGCTTCTCTGAGCCTCAGTTTCAGAATTAACAAAATGAAGACAGTAGGGCATTTTCATCAAGTGGTTATGGCCATTAGATGAACTGATTCATGTAGAATACAGAATTCAGTGTCTCACGGAGAACTCTCACTAAGTGGAAATAAGTGTTGTCTATATTGTTGGGTTCTTTCCACATGAACATCTCTCCCTGTTTTCCTTTTCCTTTTGCAGACACACATTTATACCTACAGACACACCAAATTCACTGTTTATAAAATTAACGCCCTTCGTTCTGTGATACAATATAAAAGTACCAGAGTGTTTTAGCAGCCAGCTCTAATAGTGTGATGTAAATTTTATTCTGAATGACCTTTGCTTTTTTAAACATACAATTCTAAAAGTTTTTTATTTTTCCCTTTTTCCATTAGTATGTTTTTGTGTTGGAAAATGGTAATACACATATTACATCTTGATTGTTTTTATCTTCCCTTCCCCTCTTTCTTCCTCCTGTCTCCCCCTACTCCCAGATCCCCTTCCCATGCATCTGTGCTACACCCTTACCTATTCCTTGTTGGTTGAGCTTCAACTCTAGATATGAAAATTCCTTTTAACAAACATCACAGAAATGGCAATTTTATCTTTTAACTTCCCAGAGATAGTTACAGTGTCAACAATTAAAATGAATTTTAGAAGTCAATATCTACTAGGAAATCATCAGCTTTTTCCAATGGATCTTCAATACTTAAAGTGCAGCTATCAGCCCAGAAAGGCCCTCTTCTCTTTCTTGTTGATCAGCAATGAGGGGTGATGTCTGGAATATTTGGAAAACTTGGCAGGTAGGTGGGATCATGAGACTGTGTTGCTCTTCTCAAGCTGGTTCCACCTTCAGTGTGACCACCTCGGAACCCTTTAGTCTAGGTTCAACCCCGTGCACCTAAGAAGAAACATATTTAACTCTTTCTAAACTTCCACTGCCACTACATGACTCTTTTTGGAGAATTCCTATGGACATTTCATCGTGGCACATCATATTTTCTCAGCAACCAGAACAGGTTCAGTGCATAGCAAGCTCTTGAAACTTGTTGAATGGCTAAATGAAAAACATCATTTCTTTTCAGATTGGAAGTTTTACAGAGTAATTACATAAAAATATACCTACGTAACCTTAAATTTGATGTGATATAACAGTCGCATTCAAGAGATACTTATCAAATGATATAATTGATAGTGTGAAATAGGAAGAAAATTGCTAAAGGGGAAGTGGGAAGGGAAGGGGAAAGGAAACAAGGGAAAGAAAAAATGTGAAAAAAGGAAAAACTGGAAACAAAATCTTTGTTTTCAAGAGTGAAGCGGGTGAAGGGAGGGCAGGGGTATGGGGAAAAATGAGAACCAAGACATATCATGTAAAGGCACAAGATCCCAACGATAAATGTAACTGTTCTGTTTGCTTTAAATGCACCAATAAACTTAACAGGGGAAAAAAAAGAGATACTTGTCATAAGTGGTTATAATAAAGCAGTTTCACATCCTTCCTGTCATGGACATTTTTAAAGCTAAGTTTCAGTGAGAGATTGTTAATAATAGTTTATTATGTCAACAAATATGTATTGAATATCTTTGAGGGTCTTCTTTTTTTTTTTTGGTACTGGGAATCGAACTTGGGTCCTTGGGCTTGCAAAGCAGGTGGCAGCAGCACTGAGCTAAATCCCTGGCCCAGGAAGTCTCATTTTAGTAGATGAGGACAAATAATTTAAATAAAAACAAAACAATATAGTAAATAAGCATAACATAATAAAATATGCAAGGCACTATAAGCAATATCCAGAAAAGGCTTAAAGATGAAAGTGGGATTGGAATTACATCTTACACAAGGTGTGGGGTTTGCCAAGTGAACCCAGGCAGACGTATTAGTCTATTCTTCTTTTTACAGTGACTGAATGAAATTTTTTATCACTTTACTTAAATTGTAATTATGTTACTTATTTATATATGACATCCCTTCATTAGGCATGCAAATCTCATGTAAAATCCTGGGAGTTGGTGAGAATTTTTCATAATTATCAGATAATAATTTGCTTATAATTTTGCCTGTATTTTATACTAGTATAATACATTCATTTTTGAATTGATCAAAGGTAATGGATTGACACAAAATTTAACTGGATGTCTTGTATTTTATCCAGCAACCCTGAAGTGTACATATAGACACACAGACACACACACACACACACACACACGTACACACACCAGAGCATTGTCTGGGCAGTAAAGCCTTTTGAATGGCAATCAACCCTATATAATATAGATTTCATTCTTTATGGTGTAAGCTTTCATATTTATCCTGGAGATTTAAGTACTCAGAGATTTCTCTTATTTACTATTTCTGGCTTATCTATGAGTTATTCAGAGATAAAGAGAGCATTATATCCAATCTGTAGAATCTTATATTTGTGTCCCAGAAATGATGTTTGCCTATGACTAAGTAATGTTGTATACCTATCTGTCAACACTGAATTATTTTCTTCTTTCATGTATACTTTGTCATGCTCTTTGAAAAAAGCATTTTAATGAAAATTTTTCCATGTAAGCAAAAGATTTTTTTTCTTGTGTTTGTACTTTTGATATTTTTCCCCCTCTAAGATCTGAACTTCAGCCTTGGTGCCTCTGAGAAGCTACTTTTCATCAGTGTATTTTAGTGAAGATGATAGTGTCTAGACTGAATGTGGTCACGGCTTTACATAAACCCAGGCGGGTCTCCTCTACCAATAGAGGACTTCTTATAATGATCCAAAGCAAATATGAAGTTCTAATAGGGTGACATAGCAATAACAGGGTCTTTCTGAAGAAGTGGGATTTAATCTGGCATTGAGAGACTGGAAATTCATGGCTTCACCTATTTATCCTGCCCAAATAGACTTTTATTGACACAAAGAACACTGCATTTTAAGTAGGGTTTTCCATGAGTTCATTCTAAATGGGCATTTCTGCACTTCAGAAAGCTTCTCTTTATGTGACAGGCGTGAATTCATTCACTAGAGTTATTTTCCTTTCTCTTGGGAGAGAGAAGATGGCTGTGTAGGAGCCTAGCCTTAAAGGACCTGCAGAAGAGGCTGGTGAAGCAAAGTCCACAGACTTTTTGTAGCCAGCAAGTGATTCACCATTTTATATTAAAGGCAGGGTTTGCTTTGCTAACCTTGCTGAGCATGTGGTGCACAACACTGCTTTTTGTATACTGGCCCAGTTCCAAAGAGAAAGCCATGCTATAAACTGAGGAGTTGCAATCAGTGAGTTTCTGAACAAAACAAGAGAAGCTGTATTTAGACATCCTTTAAAAAGAGGGCCTGTGTGTGTGTGTGTGTGTGTGTGTGTGTGCGTGCATGTATGAGTGTAATGATCAAATGGTCAAATAAACAAAAGCTGTAGAGATTAGAGAAATAGCTTTATTTAATTTGGCAAATTCTCATGGTTTGAGGGAGAAGTGAAGATGTTTTAATCAAAAACACTTTCTACGACATGTATTTTAAAGTATTTCCAACTATCAGTATATGAGAACAATTTTCTTAGAGGGAGGAAAATGATATAGAAACCAAATTTGATTAGTCAGATTAACTGTATGAATGTATAGTAATACATTAATATAGCAAAGTAATCAGATTAATATAACTTTATAATGGAATTTTGTAGTATTTTCCTCCAGTCTGAATTAGTTCTACCACTACTAAAGCAAGAAGTTGGCCACTCAAGAATTCATAAATTTAAAAAATATTAAAATTAGAAATAGGAACAGAAAATACATTTCCACTTGCATGCATTGAGTAGTCTATAGTATATTACACACACAATAAATGATTTATTGCTATTGTATTTACATTATATATCATCCACTAGTAATTACTGATTTATAACTTTAGTAATAATGTGTGTAACTTTGTTGTTATGTAGCTAATTGAGATCATGGGGTATTTTGATTAGACTTTGAGGATATATTTGTACTATATTTATAAATAGGATATTTGAATTCGAATAATAGTAACATTGATCTCTGTAGAGAAGGTATATTTGTTGAAATTTATATTTGTCTACTCTAATCCTTTCAACAATTTAATGTACAGCACTGTTAAAATATCTTTAGCTTTCTACATTTTTCTCATTTAATCTAACTGAAGTTTTCATAAATATTAAGTCATTCTGTAGAAATTATGTACAGAAGACTTAATATTTGATCAGAATTTTTAACCACAGATTGTGACTACTAAACCAGAAACTCCTTTTATTTTTCATCTTATGTATCCTTTTCCTTGCCCTTATTCAGTAACTAAACTTTATAAAAATATTTTATTCTTCTTTTATATTTTAGTATATAATAAATCTTTTTTACTTGTAGTTTGACTGCTTTCAGTTGTATTTTTTTTTTTTATGTTTTGTTTTGTTTTGAGACAGGGTCTCACTATGTGGTTGAGACTGAACTGGAACTCATTATGTAGCCCAGGCTGGTCTCGAACTCACAGTGATCATCCTGCCTCAGCCTCCCAAGTGCTGGGATCACAAGCATGTGTCACCATGCCCAGCTAATTCAGTTGTATTTTAAATGTAAAAGTTAAACAGTTTTAACTTTTCCTGGGACAGTATAGTATTTTTAGTTTTCAGAGTTTCTAAAACATGATGATGGTCAACATTTTATCAGGACTCTGAATTTGTCCCAAAATGGGATATAATTTTGAACAAGAAGCTTACTCTCTCTGAATTTCTGTCCCCTCGCCTGCCAAATATAGAAAATACTTTTATAAAGATTGTATGTGGTAATGAATGTGAAAGTCCTTTTTATAGAAAGTGCTGTAAAAATGTAAGCTATGAATGCTTTTACAGCTGCCGCTTATATAGAGCAATGACCTAAATGAAAAACAAACAAAAAAATGTTTGGAATGCTAAGTGAGAAATGTGATGTCAAAGTGTGCATTGCCTGCATTTGAACTCCAGATTTGTTGCTGGTCAGTGTGACTCCGGGCAGTCCACTTAACCTTTATGAAAGTGTCTTTATCTGTGCCATTAGGGCTGCACTACGTCATTGTGTCTCCAAGTGCGGTCGAAGGACCACCTGCATCTGAATCACCTGGCAGGCTTGTTCAACAGGGTGGAGTGTTGGACCTCAGCCCAGACCTGCTGTAGAAGAATCTTTGCGTTGGCATCGAGCATTAATACCTTAGGCACTTCAGCATGACAGTACTGTGATTCTCTGGCTTTGATTTAAATTACCTGACATTCAGCTAGTCCTTGCTCAGTTTTATTTTATTTATTCTTTATTGGAACATGTTTATAGTACACAGTGATTATACTCACCTAGGGTAGTTGATACATGTATATAACATACCTTAATTTTTTTTTTATGCTCTTGCTCTTACCCATCTCTTGGATTCCTTTTCTATTTTTATTTTCTCTGTACATGTTTGTATACATAACAATCATGTTCCTTGCAGGGACTTTGTACGTTTACACAACACATCACAGTTCCTTTTCTTTTTTATTTCATTTCCCTCCCCTCCCATCCCCCTCCCTCTGTCCCTAGGCTCCTTTCCCATATGCTAAAGATCTATCATGCTATTGCCTGTTGTTTTTTATTTTGCTCTTTATTTATATTTTGAGTTCTCATGGAAGAAACTGTGTGATATTTAAGCTTATGTATCTGATTAATTTTACTTAATGTCATAGTCTCAAGGTACATTTTTTTTCCTAAAATGGACTCAAATTTATCCTTCTTTATGGCAGGGCAATACTCTATTTTAAGTACCATGTTTTCTTTCTCCATACACCTAGTAATGGGCATTTAGGCTAAGTCTTAAAGATTTAACTATTGTGAACTGTGATGCTACAAACATGGGTATGCACAGGCATATATCACTGTAATAGGGTGTTTTTAACTCTTTTGGGAAGATATCTAGAAGGAGAATAGTTGGGTCCAATGGACTTTCTGGTTTCAGGTTTTGAGGAATCTCCATACTGATTTCCATAGTGATTGTACTAGTTTACATCCCACCAACAATGAAGAAAGGTTCTTTTTTCTCTTATGGCCATTCTTTCTGAAGTGAGATGGAATCTCAGTGTTGCTTCAGTTTGGATTTCTTGATTGGCCGGCAGGCAATATTGAACATTTTTCATATATTTATAGGTCATTTGTACTTCTTCTGAGAAGTGTCTGTTTATTCAGTTCCCTTTTTTTGATTGGGTCTTATTTTGAGAGCCTAATGTTTTCAGGTTTTTTATACTTTCTAGATATGAATCCATTGGCAGAGGAATATCTGACAGAAACATTCCCATTCTGTAGGTTGTCCCTTCATTCTGTTGATTGTATCCTTTGCTGTTCAGAAGTTTTAAAGTTTGATATGATCTCATTTATTGATTCTTGGTATTATTTCTTATGCAATTGGTGCACTTTTCAGAAAGTCTTGTTTGTGCTTATGTCTTCAAGAGTTTTACCTGTTTTGTCTTCCAGCACACTGTTTCTGTTTTAATAGTAAGATCTTTGATCCATTTTGATTTTAGTCCATAATGAGAGATATGGATCTAGGTTCAATTTTCTACATGTGAATAGTCCATTTCCCCAGCACCATTTTTTTTTTTTTTGTATCAGGGATCAAACTCAGGTTCTTGCACTTGTGAGGTAGGTGGCAGAACCTCAGAGCTAAATCCCTGGCTCCTCCGGCACCATTATTGAAGAGGCTGTCTTTCTCGCATTGACAGTCTGCCTGATATTGGCTTATTCTGCATTTTATTATTTTACATTTTTATTTATTCTCCCATCCCCAAGTCCATATCTCTATGTAATAGTATAGCCTTTAAGCTTTGTTAGTCTTTAGATAGTTAACTCTGTATAATTACAGAGTTGAATTTTTTTTTTTACATTAGTGGAGGTATAGCTGTCAAATTCAGTTCATACTTGCTCTATGTCAATATCTGGGTTGTCTTATTGTTTATACTATAATTATGGATTTGTTTTTCATGGTTAAGGGTGGCAGAGCATGTGTCCTTATCCACCTGAGCTCAAACCCCAGTCTCTTTTCAGCCCATCCTCTGTCAGTGGCTGCCTTTCACCTAGTCACTGTGGGAATGTTACTCTGGGAAACATGAAGTGAAGCCATCACATAGCTATTCTGAGTACCAGATTCAAACATTCAACCGTTTCCCAGAATGACAACCAATGTTGTACTGTTCGGCAAGATGGTGGACACCTGACTGTGATCCCTCTCTGGCTGTTGCCTGCTGTGTGGAAGGACTCCCTTAAGAGCAAAACCCATCCTGTCCTTGCAGATTGCAACTGTTGGCCCAGCCCACTGCTTCTCTCTCCTTGCTTCTACAGAGTCACACTCCCTCCCCTGTGAGAAATTCACAGAGCCGGGAAGAAATTCCACATTGTTGCATTCCTTCCTGTCTATTGTGGTCTATTTCAATTTCCCGATAGCTTTTAATTTTCCTATGAGTTCCTTCCCTATTGCTAGGGATTTGCTTCTCTCTCTCTCTCTCTCTCTCTCTCTCTCTCTCTCTGTCTCTCTTCTATTTTTCTTCCCCATATTATTTTCCAGGGTCTGAATTCCCAATCTTGGAGAGGCTTAATTGCTGCCATTTACCACTGCTCCGTTTTTCTCTCTCTATCTTTGTCCATTTTAAACTTTATTTTTGGGGGCCGGGGATTTAGCTCAGCGTTTTGGTGGCCTGCCTTGCAAGTGCAAAGACCCGAGTTCAATCCCTGGTACCGCCCCCCCCACCAAAAAAAACTGTGTTTTTTATTTTTTCTACTGAAAATGACACACATTTTGCCCTATTTAAGCAATGTGTGAATACTTGTCATTGTCCCATGCATAGGTCTTTGCATACCTGCTTTGCAGAAAAGGATGAGAAGAGAAATAGAAAAAAAATGTGAAAATCCAAAATAACTAAGACAGCTTGGCTTTGGAAGACTTTGCCATCAATAAAAATCAGTATTTCTACACTAAGTAGATTTTTTTTTCCCCAAAATATTTGAAACGTCTTCATTAGTTCTATCACTTTAGGAAAATTTGTCACCTATAACTTAATGACTGAAACTAAAACTGAAGTACACACTTTCAGGAATTATAGCACACTTTAAGAACACTTCATGCGGGCATGTGATTCTAAGAGAAACATTATATTCCCAAGAAAAGTGATAGAAGAATATGTTTATTTTTGTCTTAACTTGGCAACGGTTGCATGCATCTACATAAAGACCTTTGTAGAAAATTGAGGCCATATAAGGAATACCTTTCCCCTTTTCATTTTCTTTCTGAGTCAGAGCAGCATGATCTAAAGAGTTTGGGATTTGGACTCACATGTACTTGGGTTAAAAATCTTAATTGTGCTGACATAATAGCTGTGTGATGTTAAGCAGTATATTTCATCTTTCCGAGTTTCTATTCCTCATCTGTAACTGAGGAGAGCACTTCTCCCGAATGAGAAGGTTGTCAAAAGTCAGTCAGAAACTTCTGAGTGCTTAGCAAACTGCCTGGAATGTGCTGGCATGAACATGACCATCTTCTACCTTCCCTCCACCTCACATATGGAAATTACTACCTGCTACAATGAACAGCTGGGAGTGTCTTCCCGGGATCGTCATTTCTCGGGACCATCTATCTTCTTTTATAGCCCTATGTGATAATGACTAACATTTTCCCACTCTCTGTGAACCAAAGATTCTACCGATATGGAAATTCAGCCTGTTAATCTGTTCATTCATCCATCAGTTCAACTTTTAATCATTCATTCAAGCAACAAATGTAGAATCCTAGCAATTTGATGCTAGGATGAAACTATCAGGACTATGGTATTCATACCCTCTTCCAAAGCCAGGCTTTAGTGACAATGATAAGTATCTTTTCAGCATCTATGAACACTTATTAGATGAAAGGAACAATCTGATCCACCAGAAGCTAGACTATTTTCACATAGATGGTTTATTATATATGTGTGTATACTGGCATGTGTGTGTATAAAATGTATTTATGATATATAAAAATAGTATCTTTACATTGATGGACTATTATTTATGTATATAAGCAGATGCATACAGTGTAAGAAAGGACCACCTACTAGAACAGGCTCTGAGCCTTTGGTCCCATAAAAGAAACTACAGCTGTATATAAAGCAGTTCAATTCAATTGATACTGTATTATGTGGAGAGAAAATAAATAGTGAAACATAAAATGCCTCCTCATTTACAAGCATGAGTAAACTCTGAGGCAGAATGAGAATAAGTCTGTGCCAGGTATAATTATGAAGTAAATACGGCCCTGCCCTCCTAAAGCCTGCAGTCTGGTAGGAAAGGTGACACGTCACATGTAGATAAACAGTTATGTGAAAACCAAGAGATGGAAAAAGCAGCACTAAACAAGTACAGATAAAAGGCATGAGAATCTAGAGGAGATGGAATATAGCTACGGTAAGAAATTAGGAAAGTTTTCTATAAATGAGTTTCATGACGTGGGTGTTGACATACAGGTGATGTTTGGGGAAAAGGGTATTCTATGAGATCTAATTTATGCCTTTAAATACTGAATCCTTTTAAAATAATACTATTTTAAAAATCATTAAAAGCATGCATATTGATGAGAAAAAGTAAAATTAAGAAAATTTAAAATTATTTACAATTTTACCTCTATAGATGAATCAAATATTAAAATAAATGTGCAGTTTCTTTCTAGTTCTTTGTGCTAATTAACATTACTATTGAGCTCATACAATGCATACAAATTTTCCTTGTTCCATTTTGTATTTTTAATAACAATTCTATCTGATGACAAAAATAGGACATACACAAAATGGAAAATAAAAAGAAAGTGAGAAAAAAAATATCCACTCCCAATTGCTGCACTCAGAGATATCAAGCACAGTCTGGATAGTAGCTGGCATTATATTCTATACAATTTAATATTGTCCATTATTCTATTATCATCATATTTTTCCATCACCAAAACCTTCACATGCATTGATGCTTTAGGAAACATTTCAGTTACATACACTTTCATATAGTATGATTTTTAAAAAAGTATTCTGACCATTTTATTAGGCCATTAAGTAATGTTTGAAACTGTGACTTTTGTACACAGTATAGTACATCCTTATGATAAAACAATACCACTAGGCATTTTTTCTCTCTTTTTGCTAGAATAAATACCACTGTGATAAATATCTAATATGAATGTTTAGTCTCCTCACTGCACTTTAATGAATTTTGAGTACTTATTGGTTAATGTCCTTCTGACAAGTTTGTGGTGATTTATACTCTTAAGAAAAGGAAATGAAAGTATTCTGTCACATTCATAGCAATATCAGATAGCTTTTTTCTTAGTAGTGCTCTCTTTTATCATTTATGTTATTTTATCCATGAGAACAAATATTACCCAATCTGAGAAAAGGGCTGGTCACTCTTTAGGATTTAGAAACTAAGTATAAATAAAAATAGAAATGCATTCAGCCACATTTAAATATGTATACTACTTTGAAGTACTTTGGTTCCTGTAAGGGTCTATATTTACTTCTTTAAAACCTGAAGGCCTCACAGCTGAGCAGTATGGTAGTTGACAGTGTTACTTTCTGGATTCTAATCCTGGTACTGCCACTACATACCAGCAGAGTCAATTTGGGTAGCGTATGCAACTGTTCCAAGCTTCGGTTTCCTTGAGCAGGAGGGAGGAACAGTAAAAACTCAAGAGGTTAAGTCAGGTTGTTATGGAAGATGCCAATTTAGCCAGGCAAGGTGGAGCACGCCTATAATCCCAGGATTCTGGGAGGCTGAGGCAGGAGGATCAAAATTTCCAGCTCAGCCTGGGCAATTTACTGATTTATCAAGACTATCTCAAAATAAAAAATTTAAAAAAGGCAAGGGACGTAGCTCAGTGTGAAGGCCTGGTGTTCAATCTCTAATACCACCACAACCACCTCCTCTACCACCACCAGTAAAACACACACACACACACACACACACACACACACACACACACACACACGAAACCAAGCATACAAGTTCTTGGTAGGTAGGCAGAGTTGTGAAAATGCATAGTGCATAATTTTTATCCGATGATCATACTGCTCTAGGCTAAAACCTAAGATCTCTGACTTACTCCTCATTGTGATAATTCTTCGTTCTATGGTGAGAGGGAGCAGCCCCAGGGAGCCGGGACCAGTCTTGCTTCTGGGACTCAATGTGACAGGTCTTCCTTTGACCAGATAGTGTGGCCAAACCGATCCCGAGAGATGCTGAAAGCAGAAATGCAACTCCCTTCTAAGGTACTGTGCTCTTCTGTCTTCCCTAGACAGCTCTAGTTCCTGTTTAACGTGCCCGTCAATTTCAGTTCAGCTCTCTCACTGTCTCAGCAGTGCTTTCAGTCTCATCTCGAAGAACTATCTTCTAGTTCCATTTATCATGCAGTCACGTCAGTTTAGTAATTATAGCAAAAGCTCCTAACAAATCAATTGCCATTTTGTAAAATGAAATAAAACCATATACATTCAACGAAAAAAATATTATTTTTGTCTCCTTCAGAACAGTTCCTAAGGCGTATGTGTCCTTGGGCAATGCAGATCTGCTCAAAAGTTGGCCTCAGGTAGGACACCACTACTCAGTTCCTACCCCAAACTGAGTTTGATACAATTCTTCATTTTTGTCAGTGCTGATATAATATTGTCAAGGCATAACATCATCAAAGAGAATGTAATGTCATCTAATGTTGAAACTGAACTACCTTAAGCTTGAGGTTCAGAGGTATCTGTCAGATGTTAGGTGTCACCATTTTCCTCAAATTTAAAGTATCTGGTAGTGTTCCTCTAAATTTATTCTGGAACCCCAGAATGTCTTGGGGATGGTCTGGGAAACAGGCCCTACTCTATTTCTGTTTTTTCTCTCTACTTCTTTTTTGTGTTCTTTTGGCTAGTTGTCTCCTCTTGTGCACTAGTGCCTATTTTAATCTGTTCCTCCGTTCCAGCTGTCTGGTTTCCTTCTGCTTTGCCCCAGGGCCGTTCTCTGCTCTTCAGCCTCAGGCAGGCAGCCGAAGTCTCTGTAGCTGCTTCTGGAGCCTTCCAGACCGGTAGAGATTGAGACTGCTTCCCGTAGGTGCTGATGTAGTTTGGTAGCCAGGTCTAGGTTAGTCCACGTGCTCTAAATCCTACAGGTCTTCAGTTCATAACGCCAGAGAGTTATAAACTTTTCCCCTGTGGGCTTTCTCCATGGCTCAGCATTAGGTGTGCACCTGTGGTGTTTCCTCTATGGTGTGGGTGGTGTGTCCTCCACACCAGGTCTTCCAGGTCCACAGGGACCCTGCTCTGTAGCAACAGTGACCACCTGCATGCCCAGACCACATCTTGTAACTCCTGTTTCTGGATGTCAGCCCAGCAAAAGCCCTTGAAACAGTTGAGTGGTTGATCGCGGGCTTTGGATTAGACTCCTTGATTTTTGCCACCCAGGTTTACCACTTATTACTTACTTATCTTATTACTTACTTCATGTGAGAATCAAGAGAGAAAATAGTGGCCCCTCAGTACCATATCTGATATATACTTAGCAAATGTGAACCGTTACTATTATTCTGACGGTAACTTTGACATTTTAAGGATTTAAGTTTTGTTAGGAATAATGCAGCAAACCATTAGTTTTAAAATTTAAGAGTTTATGTCTCCATAGGACATGTACAATGTTATGCTTTTAAAGAAATTGTAACTATGATACTACAAACATTATTTTGTACATTTTAGAGGTGATAAAACTAAGCCTCAGAGAGACTATGTGAATTGCTGAAGGTAATTCAGTATTGATGTTCCTTATTTGCTATTTTGCTGCCTTTAATATTTCAAGAATGAAAAATTGAAGAGAAAGGAAGAAGGAAAGGGGGAAAAAGGAAAACAAGTTTGTTAATCTCTTTGATTTTTCTATACAATTAAAATTCGCTATTTCTGCTGTCTGGTACCTTTAAGTATTATGGTATTTTTAACTAGTGTATATGAGTCACAGCAGTTGAAAAAAATGCCTATGCTTTGTTGTTAGAAATAATTTTTTAAAATGCTTTTTGGCTCCACTTAAACATTATCTTAAGTATTGCATTTATAAATACTTATATTGTATTTATAATAAAAAATACAATATGAAAAAATTTGTTTTATTTCCAGGGGATAGAAAGATGAATCTGGAAAAGAGGAGAAACTTTTCCTTCCCCCTACTCTCGTGCTTTCCCAAATGTTCACATATCTAACCCTTTCACCCATGCTAGCACTCTTGCTGCCTAACCACTTTCTGGGCGCAGTGGCATGGAAATACGTCATCAGGGTGTAATTTTGTACAGAGCACAGAGAACGTGCTATTATGAAATGAAGTCTCTGCAAAATAGCCTGGCTGTAGTCTGTGTTTTGATGTCTACATTAAAATGCACATGAAGCAATGCCTTCTTTCGGGTCTGTAGAAAGTTCGCTGGTTCTCTTCTTGCTTGGTAATTTTCATGCCCAAGTAGCAGGTGAATGGGGAACCAATGGTCATGTAGCAATGGGCTGAAGACACTAGTGAGTTTCTGGGCAGTGACCTTAGGATGTTGTAGTGTTGAGTCAAACTGCAGATGTTGCTTGACTCTCTGATGATGGTTGACTAAGACCGTGGCAGTCACAGCTGGCCAGGTTATAAAGCTGGTTTTGGGGGTAGGTTTCTTTGTGTAAGTAAGCACTGTGGGAGTTCTCCAGTGAAGCAGCATGGGTAGATGCGGTGGCTACCACTTTAGTTTAAGTATCTGGGCTTTAAGATGATTCTTAGGCAAATTCGCCCCTTTTCTCTTTATATGTTGTACTTGTTTCCTATGCTGCATGCCAAATTGCCCTAAACTTAATGATTTTGAAAGCATTTGCTTCATGTCTCATAGTTTTATAGGTTGGAAGTTTAGGTGTACCTTTTCTGGGTTCTTTGTACACGGTCTTCCAGGCTAAAATCAACACACTGACGGGGCTGTATTCTCATCTGGAGGACTGAGGAGGGAAGGATCTGCTTCTAATTTCCCTTGGGTTGTTAGCTGAGTTTCCTTCCTGTGGCTGTCAAATTTGTGGCAGCTTGCTGCTTCAAGAGCGAAGAGAGAAGAGAGCGTGTGTGTCTCTGCTGCTTCTGGTCTCTGTCCTTTGTTTTTAAAGTGCTCACTTAATTGGGTCCATTTGATCAGGATAAGTTCTGAGCACTCCCAGAGGGTGGGGAAGCTGCAGAAAGGTGCAGCTGTCTGAGGGTTGCCTTAGACTGTTTCCACTCTACACGTGTCATGGGTTTGGATGCAGACAACAGGGAAAAATGGCTTTTAAAAAGTGCTAGTTTAAGACAAGAACATTATTAGGTTGAAGACTAAAAAATGGAATGAAATCTATCTGCATCTATGCTTTAGGGAGGAAAAAAAAACTTGCACCAGAAATGTCTTTCTCAAAAAAATGCGTCATTTAATGGCTTTTCCTTGAATTATTCTCTTTTGTTGACTACGGAGACTTTAGTCTCCCCTGTTTTCCTGTCTCTTCATTCATTCTTTCGCGCACACTTCCTTCTGTGTTTGTGAAATGCCACATCTCTAACCTGACAGTTCCCTTTGTCTGCTCACCTTAAGGGCGGCTAGAAGGTTTGTGCCCATGTGACTACTTACTTCCTGAGTGCAGCGCATGCAAACACTTAATCGTGATGTAACTGTGACCCTTCACACAAGCCACCAGCTCCGTTGGGGGAATGTTGTAATCTGGGTGTTTGCAGAATGTCCTGGGGGTGATAGATCTTAGACTGGTTCACACTGTCAAAATAGAAATGAATTCTTTGTAATCTGTAGGAGACATGCTAGTTCCACTCATTTAGGGTGATTTTTATGGACAAATAGCAGCATTGCGAAGCCTTAGATACATGTGCGGAGTACATGCTTTGCTTATTTGTATTTCATGTTGTACAACACAAGGATTTAAAACAGCTTAAAAAGATGCCTACAATTCAGAGTACAAAGTTGAATTACAAATAAGCAAGGAAGGGGCTGGGGATTTGGCTCAATGGTTCCGGCACCTGCCTCGCAAGCACAAGGACCTGAGTTCGATCCCCAGTTCCAAACAAACAAACAAATAAGCAAGGAATAGGAGGAAAAGAGAAAAATAAATCAAAGAAAGTAACAGGGAAGCAGGTAAAGATATAATTTCTACCAGCAAGTGCAATTGTAAATGTAATTAAATTCATGATTTAGTGGCCATCATCAGGAGAAATAAGACCTTTTAAGTACTGAGCAGAAAGAGATATTTCTCTGTGGCTGGTGCACTGTGATGGACTCATCACAGTGGTGTGGTATACTGAGCAGTTCAGTGTTCTTTATGAAGCACAGAACTACTGTTCCAATAGTCATTTCTCATTCTTCAGTGAGGGCTACAGCAGGTGGCCAAAGTTCAATGCAAGAATTTTTGTGGTGTTTAAAAGGTACAATGTAATTCCTTGGCTATCTAATAGGGTATATTGGCTAGTCCAATCAGAAACAAATTTAGCATAGTGTTTCTAAGTCTTTTAAAACTGATTGCCCTTCCCCTAAAAGATTAAGAACATTTTAAGGTTTTGTTTTCCAACCCTTAAATTATGTTGTAAGATGGGTATGGTGGTACAGCCTATGGTCCTAGCACTCTGGGAGGCTGAGCAGAAGAACTGCAAGTTTGGACCTAGCCTGGGCAATTTAGCAAGAACCTGCCTCAAAATTTAAAAAAAAAATTAAAAAGGAGGGCTGGGGATGTAGTTTAATGAGAAGGTCCCACATTCAATCCCTGGTACTCGTAAAAAAACAAAATACCAACACAAACAAAAAACCTCACCAAAATGTTGTTTTATTTTCAACTATGATGTTATAGCATTAAAAATGAGCACAGCCAGCAGTAGTTATTTTACCATAATTCCCCCAATAGCCTTTTAAAAAAATCTTCATTTTAGCTATTTGAAAGAAGGAATTCTACAGTTTGCCATGTGTATTATATTATAATTATTTCTTCAAGATCCCCCCACAATTATTTTTATTGATAACATATGGGCACGCTTTTACAAAATTACTTCCAGTTAAATATAAAATGTTGGAAGACAATGGAACCTTCTTGGAGAAAGTGAGTAATTAACATTCACTCTAGGAAACTTATGGAACTTGAAAGGACATCTGCTTCATTAAAGAATCTGCTCTGAGAGGAAAAGAGGGAGAACCAGGGCCCATCCAAGGATCACAGCACAAAAATAATGGGTGGCCTGTAAAGCAAGGGACAGGGTGATCCAGGCTTCATGGTTCCTGGTCATTAACTCAGTTATTTCAGATATAAACAGAAATTACATTCTATGTAAATATTATATAGAAATATTGAAATAAGAATACAAACGTGACCTCACTTTCCTCATTTCTTTTTGCTGTTTTTGCTTTTTGAGACAGGGTCTCACTATGTAGTTGAGACTGACCTGGAACTCACTATGTAGTCCAGGCTGGTCTCAAACTCGCAGCGATCCTCCTGCCTCAGCCTCCCAAGTGCTAGGATTACAGGCATGCGCCACCACACCCGGCACTTTCCTCATTTCTAAGATAGAGGCAGAAGGGAGAACCTGTCTCATAGGATTCTAGCAAGGACTATATGAAAGGTATATTCAGTGATTAGAGGACAGTACAAGGCACTTGGCAAAGACCCAGTAGATGGTTATTATGTGTGACAAGCTTAAACATAAATTAATATGTAAAGTAGTGCTATAAAATTAATATACTCAGCATGGTTTCCTTTTTCCTTTAAATTTAAAATCTAACATTTGGCCAGTGGGTTGTATTTTTCTAGGCTAACTTATGCTTCAGTTTTGACTTAATGTGGTTGTTATCATAACAAAGTTGATAATTTGATGCTTTATTAAATTATTATATTGACAAACAGAAATAAGGAGGGAAACTAAAAGAAGGAAAACTGCTTTAATTTCTCTTTTTTCTTAAGGAAGTTGTTATTGTTCTGTTATTGATAATAAATATGAAAAATAAGCTTAAATATGCATCTAAAGACCTTAAGTGGTATATAAATTTTTATATCTTTTTACTCCTAGGAATTTAAGAAGAGTGTGCACAAATATGTGTGTGTGTGCTTGTATGTACATGAAAATACACAAGTGTATATATGTGCAAGATACGGATTGGATTCTAAAGATGGAATTCTAGATCATTTTTGTTGTATATTCTGTTTTTTTAATGTTCCACAGTCTGGACTTATTGTTCTTATATCACAAAATAACAATAAATACTAATGTTTTTAAAATGAAATAGGTAAAAAAAAATAAAATTAGAAATATAGGTTAAGAGTGTAATTACACAGAAAATTGAAAGGGTCCTTGGGCCAATAGCCACATCTTAAATGGATGGCTTCTATATTGTAAGTCAGTGTAGCTTGTGCCTTACTGTCCTTTTGATCTCTGAATTCTGACTCTTTTGTTTTCAACTTGTAAGATCTGTTTCCCTTAAGTTCCGCAAGCTAGGTGGTAAGGTTAAATTCCGTTCTCAAGGATGGGATTAGCCTGAGAGTTAAAATATTCATTTTTAAGAAGTGAAACCCAGAAGTACAATCTCAGCAAGTAAAATAAGACAAGCTTTGCCTCCCTGAGTCTTTAAACAAGAAAGGAAGTAAAAAGAGAGAAACAGAAGTCTTCTGTGTACATCTTTGCAAAGTATCTTTCGTGTAAGCGTCAGCATCGTGCTGCTCATGCAAAGTGCCAATGGGAAGAAGCGTGAAGCAGTAAGTTATGCTCCTAAGCAGGACTGATCTTGGAATTTGTAAAGCACAATTATTAAAGACATTTGTGTACACAGTGGTAACCCAGTCAAACAATTAGGAAGGCAGCCACCACAGAAGGCACTGAGGAATATGATTATAACTAGGCAAGGGCTGGGGTGAGCAGTTCCTGGGTGGGAGGCTGCTTTCCCCCGGGAAAAGGTGCCTTTTGAGAAGCTGGCATCCTTTCTAGGGAGAAACAAAAGGAAAAGAAGCAGCGGGGTTCTTTTTGTCCTGCATCTCTGCCAAATGTATAGGGTGATATTTCTCATGATTGGACATGTTTAGTTAACTGTCAGCTTTTCTGTGCAGGAATATAGCAGGTGACCTAACTTCTTAGCCATTTTCTCCGTGTCAGCATTTCATCTTTCTATAGCCTACAAAATGATCACTTTGATCTTCCTAATCAGAAACGCAAATGGTTCTACATTGCCTGAGAAGAAAAGCAGAAATACTCTATCCAATATTCTCATCCTTTCAAAATCACATTGTAGCCTGTCCTTCAGATTTATTTCCCATAACTCCAGTATGCTTACCTTGTTCCAGTAAAGTGGACTAATCTGCTGATCTACACTGATTATTACATGGTTTTGTAATATCTAAAGCGTAAAATCGATATACTTATTGAAATAGAGCATAATACATAGATAATACCTTTCATCAATATTTTTTTAAAGTTTGACTTAGAAATTTTTTAGAATAAAATATGTGTGTTTGTCATGGCAGGTTGGTGTTGATTTTCATTTCTTCTCCAAATGAAGCCTTTTGATCTAGGGCTGACATCAAAGTAGCAAATACTACCTTTTGAAACCTGTACTTAAATCTACCAGCTGCTCTAAAGGTCTGTATTTTCCAGGAGGCATTGTCTGGTAGAAAAATGCCTTTGTAGTCACAAGAGTTCAACACTTTGGCTACATGAGCACAGACACTTGCAGAAGTGGATATGCGGGTTCTTAGGAACCCTATCAGAAGAGTAGAGGCACAGCACAGTGTCCTTGAGAGCAAGGGTGTTTATTCTTATGCATGAGCACAAGAGAAACAGTGTCTCAGGGAGAGAAAATTCTAAGGCTGTGTCAGATAAGGGAAAGAGGGGCAAAAGTTTTATGGTGCCTATCAAGCGTTCAGGAACCAGATTTCTCACTAGCATGGAATGTAGAGGTGGAGTTTCAGTCATGTTTGAGTGCTTTCTCATCAGCCTCTTCATGCAACTCGTGCCTCATTACCATCTCAGGTTTCCGCCTTGGGGTATGAAATTTACTACACTAGTAGAGTAAATGTAACTGTAAGATACTTTATTGATTATTCCATACATGCCTTTGTCCCTCATCTTGGCAAAGGGGACCCTAACATTGTTTTAAAGCAAGGTAAATTGTTGTTTTGTTTCAGTGGGTCTGATTAATTATTATTTTTCTTGATCCTAACTTCCTAGTATGCCTGTTGACTGCATAGTCATTGACAATTAATCTGACTCTTCAGTCTTCTTCCTACCCCATCCCCTCCTAGTACTTTAGCTGATTCCCATGGCATAACAGATGCTAGTGACTGGCATTCAGGTCTGGCTGGCTGGCTGGATGGACAGAATGATCCCTAGAGAGATGGATATGTAAATAGTACCTATTATATAGCAGATGGATTTCTAGGTCAGAGAATACAATGGAAAAATCTAGATTTGAACCCAGACTTCAGTTTGAACAGTAGCTTGATTAGATAATTGATTTCACTTTTAGTTTCCTCATCTGGAAAATAGCACAGATGATCCTAACTTGAGATGCTGTGCCAAAGAATAAATGAAGAAGGTCTACCATGGAGTCCTTACTGAATGCCTGCTAGACTCCCTGCCACATTCCTGTATCAGAACTTCTCAAGGCAAATGTCTGACCTTCTCTGCTTGACCAGCCAGTTGCTCCATCCATCTGAGGTCAGCTCTTTCCCTCACTGGGACAATCCCAAGGGAGACAAGATTAGCATCTTGTCAACTGAAAGAGGCCCTTTTCATCTGGAGGGTGAAGAGGAAGGACAGTGTCCTGGTGACATTTACAGTGGAATCGCTAGCTCTTTTCTTCTCCCTGCACATAGTTGGAGTAAAGAAAAAAACTGTGATGCTGAGATATTGTCTTCAGTAAGAGCCTTACAACTAAATTGTAATAGCTGGTTCAAATTTAGACTATGCTAGCTTCCATGGTGGTTGAAGGCTGAATATGCAGACACTACCTCCTCAATAAAATTTCGATGCTCTCTAAATGACAAATGTCTAAAGATGGGTTTTACTGGAAAGGAGAAGCCCCTTTTAGTTTTCCTTTTCTCAGTCAGTAAAAAGATCCTTATCCCCTAATAAATCTTCTTTTAAAAAAACTGTCAATAAAAGACAAAGGTTTTTCAAAGTTGTATGTCCTCTGTCTGCTTCAGGCAGCAGAGGTTTGCATTTGTAAAGATGTTGGAATTGCCTTTAGGAATGGATGTTCTTGGCAAAGTTCAAGTTCTCAAGTCCAAGGCTTCCGTGGAATGAAGCTCTAATCACCTTCTTGTTGAAGAAGGTCACAGGAAGGAGACCTGGCCTTCTGGGTGGTCAAAAATAGGTTGTATTTGGAAAGAAGTTGTATTTTTCTTTCCACTTTCTGATATTAAGTATTTAAAAGCTGTTATTTTCCTCTAAAAACCAGGTACTTTCCCCTTGCCTTTTATTTTAAATCCCCCTTGCCTTTTTACAGTGCTCAGGGTGTTAGAAGCATCAGTGGTTCAGTCATAACAAGTCTCCAGGGAATCACTTGGGATTGTTCTGCACACATCTCTGTTAGTCCTGATTTGTCTCTACTCTTTCCTTGATGGTTCTGGGGTATTATTACAGGGTAATATGTTACCAGGAACATTTATGTTTGTGGCTTCACTTTCATCAAATTCTTAAGTAAGATTTAGTCCCTTTTCAGGTACGGTATCATCCTTTCTTCCTCATCATTAAAGCGATACGATCAATACAATGGCTAACATTTCCAAATCCATTTTAACTTTTGTGAAGAAACACGTACTCGGCAGTTGTTAGGGAATTGATCATGTTCAAGTATGCTGTAATGCTGCCATCACAGGCTGCATTTTCCTGGTATTTCTTGGCTCCTAAAATGACCTCATGCTCTTATCTTTAGTTTCCCTCCCACCAAGGCCACAGCAAGACAGAGAAGTTGAAACCTGTTTCGCAGGGCTGGACCCATAAAAAGCAACCTGGCCTGTGATAGGTTAAAAGTAGCTCACTCCTCATTAATAATCAGTAGCCTAGCCCAAAACTGATAAAAGGGACTTCCTCTCTTCTCTTCCCTTCCCTTCCCTTCTCTCCTCTCTTCTTCTTCCTCCTCTATCTCTGCTCTTTCTCTCTGCTCTCTCTCTTTCTGCTCTCTCTGCTCTCTCTCGCTCTCCTCCCACCCCTTGAATAAAATCTCCAGTCGGACCTCTCAGTGTGTGTGTGGCCTAGTTGTTGAGCATCACTATTTCCTTTCAGCAGTCTTTTTTTCTTTTTTCCTTTTTCTTTTTTGGTATAGGGGATGGAAGCTAGGGCCTCAAAGAGTTTTGATGCAAGTGTTCTACCACTGGGCTACCTGCTCTCACATCTCAACTTTAGAAAATGTGTAAACACTCATAGAAATCACCTCACTCTTAATTCTAGATTTTTTAAGTTACAAAATTAAAATATCTGAGTCTACTTTTCATCAGTGTAGGATTGCTTTATAATTTTTAGCAATATCTTTTATCCTTAAAGTGGCCCTTAAAATTTCACTATAGAAATCTTGGTCTTACATAAAAATATACATTTCATAGGATATACTTCTTAGCATTATATTTGCTGAATATATCTAGGTACTATATATATAAAAGCATTTTAACTTAAAAAGTTTGTTCTAGCGGAGGCCTGGAAGAGAACGGGCAGTTTTTAAAGTACTTTGATAGCTGGTTATCAACACTTCATAGTGTTGTTGCTGCAAAGCACTTTGTTTTTGCTGACTATAAAAGTCAAGCCCAAGAAAAATATTTAAGTATGAAAAAATTCTACCACAAAATGATTGGAATGTGTACTTTTATTAGATAATTTTTTGAGGCAACCATTTTGACATATGTTGGGTTGAGGTTAGAAAAGAACAGATAAGCTTGTATTTCTAGCATAGGCTGACATTACAGAGAAGGTAGTTGTCTTCATTATTCTGAATGATTTACATGCCTTCACTTAGAAGTTTTCTCGTAATGAAAAGAACACATGGCTTGAAGTAACTTTTAAAAGAAAATCATCATGTTACAACGATGGGATACAGTTAACAAAGTAAGATTTTACTTTGTTTTGTGGAACACATCCCATCCAAGTGGGACTAGTTAACCCTCTACTACTGTAGAAGTTGATAATAGGTCAGCATTGATTGATCCTAGAGTCCCAGTGATTCTAGGCCCCCAGACACAAGCACTGGAGACTTTTGGCTTTAAAGGTCACTTCTGTCTTGTCTATAGAACTTGATGAATCTTCTTGGTACCACAGCCCTCACTAATTTGAATTTATTTTCCCGTTAAGTTTATTGGTACGTTTAAAACAAGGAATAAAGTTACATTTATCATTGGGATCTTGTACCTTTACATGATATGTCTTGGCTCTTGTTTGAATTTTTTGAGACACCTCACTTCTTGTTTAAAACTATTGCTACCTCTAAGAAGAGAGTTTCTAGCAGAATCCGTGTTCTTGAATTAGAACAGCTACTGTATAATGTTCATTTTTTTGCCAAGTACTTTATATACATATTTGTGTCTTATAGCAATCACATACAGTGGGCTCTGCTGTATCTTTTCTACAGAGGAAGAAACTGAGGCTCAGAGTGTTAAGCCAGAGCACTTAGCCAGCAAACACTACACAAACTGGAGCCTGTGGCCAAGGTGCATCTAATATCAAAGCCCAAACTCTTGGCCACTAAGTAGGATTGCATTTCTGAGTGACTCTGTCTGCATCTGTCTAGGTAAAATAGTTCTTTCTTGCCATAGGATGTAGAGATTGAAGGAAATGCATAAAATCTTTTTAATTCTTACATATTATGAATAGTACAATGGAAGGATTTTTGCCTTTATAGTAAAATTAAGGTGTTCATCTATATTTATAAAATATGGTAAAGGCATACTTCTGTTTTAAATGCATTTACTTTTCTAATGCACAAAACCATCCATAACTGAACTAACACTTCTTGAATGTAAATTATTTTTTGCTGATTTATGCAGGCATAGTGAGCTGAGGACGAAGTGAAGGCTTGTTGAATTGTACCATAACTGGCACCAGCTTATTTTCATATGGTTCCTTTAGTTCCAATGATTTGATGTCCAGTGAGCAGAGGCAATGCTAAGTGCATAGCAATAAGTAGTTGACTCCAACTTGCTTACTTTCAGGCCTTACCAGTGATCAAAAAGAAATGAGTGATTTCTCTTGGTGGAAATGGCCTAGGCTCCAGCAGGTTTTTGTGATTTTCTAAAAGTGTTACTTCTCTCTACTTTAGAGTCCATGAGAGGTGCCATAGGATATTTTCTTTGGATCCTGGACTTTTAAAAAAAGTTATCAGCACACTTTTAGAGACATGTGAATCACAGGGAATAACACAGGATCGGCGGTAAGCTTGGAGATCCATAATAATTTATATATAGAGTTATCATTGAAACAGATGTAGGTCAGTGATGGCGAACCTTTTAGAGCTTTCAGTGTTACAAATAGCCCACGCCAGCACATGTGCTACAGGTTCACCACGACTGGCTTTGGGTTAGACCTACCTACCTTTCCTGCACCCCCACTTCAAGGATGTGGAACCTGAGGCCTAGACATTTCCGATGACCTTTATTCCTTGTTAGAGTAAGGAAGTTCCCAGCCCAGGCTTTTCCCTGAGAATTTTATGCTTTTATTTAAATATAAGCATGCATAATCTCAAAGGGGTGTTAAGGGCTTTTAGTATCATGCTTTGACTTATGTATACTGATTTTAAATATGTCTCTTTGTGTGGTTTTCTTTTTGGTTGCTCCCTTATTACCGTTTATATGTGTGACTTATCACAGTCTATAGACAACAACATGTATCACTTTGAATTATGGAAGCACTAATTTCATTTAAGTTCCTCTGCCTTTCCCAATCTTAAACATTATTTTCTCGAGTATCAGGTGGTATTCTGATGTTTGTTTTAATCATCTAATGTCTTCTAAAATTCATAAGGAACTGGGTGTGGTGGCACATGTGTGTAATCCCTGTACTCAGGAGGCTGAGGCAAGAGGATCACTGTGAGTTTGATACCAACCTGGGCTGCACAGAGTTCAAGGCCAGCCTGAGCTACAGCCTGCTTCAAAAACAAAACAAAACAAAACAAAACTCTCATGAGGGGGATTGTCTGTTATTTCTGGTCACATTTCTGCTCGTTTGGTTGGGCTTCCCTCTTTTCTAGTACTGCAAGATTTCTTCTTCTATCCTTTCTTTTCTATTTAAAATTTTTGTAGCTCTTCTTTAAATGTTGGTCTACTAGCAACAAATTCTTTTAGCTTTGCTTCATCCAAGAATGTTTGTATTTTCTCTTCATTCTTGGAGGATAATTTTGCTGGATATAGAATTTGAAGATGATAGCTCTTTATTTTCAGCTTTTGCAAAATGTGTCATTTCCTCTGACCTCCATGATTTCAGTTGACAAATGTGCTTTTCCATGAGTTAGTGTTCTCTTATTTGTAACATGTCATTTCCCAATACTAAGTCATAATTTGTTCTCATAGCTTTTCAAATCTGCTGGGAATCTGATGATATGAATGTTACCTATTTTGTGCCTGGGTCACAAGTCCATGAGACTCTGTTTTATCTTTTGTTTTTATTCCATTTTCTCTTTGTTGTTTAGACTGAATAATTCTATAATTCTGTTGACTTGTCTTCAGGTTCACTGATTATTTTCTGTGTCATTGTCACTTTACTATTAACGTCACTAAGTTTATTTTTGTTACTTTATTTTTCAGTCTTACAATTTCCACTTGGTTCTTTTTTATCAGTTCTAATCTTTGCTAAATTTTCTATTTTTTTTTTGTTTCTAAATAATTTGTGGGTGTTGAAGTACTTTTATGATGGCTGCTTTAAAATCTTGTCAATACTTCCACTCTCATCTATCTCAGTGTTAGTGTCATTTGGTTGCCATTCTCAGTCAAGTTGTGATTTTTCTGGGTTTTAGGTGATTTTTCGTTGTACTCTGAACATTTTGCTTTCATGTCAGGAGATTCAGAGTTCTATTTAAATCTTTTCTTTTAGTAGACAGCCATCACTTCTAGGTTTAGTACTAGGAAGGTCCTTACTTAATTTTGTTGACTGTGCTTCCCATAACAATTACATTTTCAGAGACTATGTTGTGCTATTTTGGTCTACTTGGTTTATTTAGGCCTATAGAGTCTGCTCTTGATTCCTGCTGATGCTGTCCTTAGGTTAGGGTTTGCCAGGTGAGGATTTCCCTGGCTAGAGCCTCCTGATGCCTGATGCCTGAAGCCTCTGGTTTGATAGGGGAGGACAAACAGATTCCCTGGAGATAAGCATTGGTTGACTTGGCCAGTCCTGAAGGACAGGACTTCTCAGGTGGAACATTTTGGGGGACAGTATCTTCACTGATGATATCGTTCATCACGGGGGAAGGGCTTAGGCCCACTTAGTAGTAGCACTGCTTTCTGTGGCCACTGGCCACTCCCTGAAAGCAAGCTTCACAATCTTCCCCTTGCTAGTGCTGCTGACTATTCTGGTAGCATTGGGGGCCTCATGTTTGATGTTGGGGAAAGGAAATGAGCTCTCCTGTGCTGCCTGCTGTTGCTTGGTTAGGAATATGGAAATAGTGAGATTGGGTAGATTTCTGTGGCATCTGGGGTTATGAGACACCTGTCGCTGTGATGCTTCTTTAGTCCTGGGTCCCTACCAGTTTATCTTCCTCTTTCTGCATCCAAGAGTTATGTTTGTTTGCCCTTTGTGTTTTTTCCAGGGTCTGTACTTAACTGGGAAGATCAGAGAGAATGTATTATATACTCTATTGTCTAGACTGAAACTCTTACTCAGGAACTATTTTTAGGGGATGGGAACCATTCAGAGTACCCATAATACAAAAAATGCATTTGGTTCGTGTTTTCATTTCACCAGAAAGTACTGTCTTTATGTTTCTATCTCTCATAGTTCATTGTAAACAAATCTGAAATATAATCCACCTTCTCTCCCTTCCCTTCCTTCTTCTTTTCCACTCTGCAATTCTGCTGCCATCCTGGGCTTCGGTGAACGGAAGTCCTCACATCTTCAGACTGCAGAACAAGAGTTAAATGAAAGCCTCAGTTTTGGTTTGCCGCTCTTGTTGCTGTGGGAAAGTGAGTCAGTGCATCCTTGGTCCCTGGGCCACCACTTCTCCTTTCCTTTCCTCCAAATCACCTCCTGTCGGCCTCACCAAACTTAGCTTCCCAAGCCTGGGAAAATGGGCATTTAAGGACTGTTAGTTGAGTTTTATATATCAAATTCAAAAAAGGGAAAGACATCCAAAGTGTAAGCACCATCTGGCTTTATTTATTCATTATGCCCCATCTCTTTCAGAAACCATCAAGCAGATACAGGCTTTTACTCCAAAAGCAGTTTATAGGAATAGATTGAAGAAAGAATTTGTTTAAAAGTCTTGAACTATAATTAGATTCAATTAACTTGTTACTAAGTGTTCTGTAATTTGATAAGCCCTAGTCTAGTCCTGAACACATCTGAGCAGAAATCTGAAAAATACAGGAGAGTTGCTGATGAAGGTTTTGGATAAGAGTTCAGATAACCAGATATACATGAACTTCACTTTCAAAGGCAATGTCAAAAAGGTTAGAGGACATGTTAAAGATTAGCAAATAGAACTATAGAAGGTACAAGTGAAATTCTTAAATTCTAAGAAGAGCCCAAAGATTCATAAATGAATTTTCTCATTTGTTGGATATTAACATGTAATTTTATACCAGTGATCTCAGCGGGGTGGGGGTAGCATGGATAATGCCTGAGAACTGTAACATTTTGAAGTAGAAAAACTTGATTCAGTTGAATTTATATATGACTGGAAATGCTACAAAATACTTTCTGGTAGGAAAGTGCTTGCAGCACAGAATAAAATCAAAATGATCTTGGAATTGGAGGGGGGAAATCTTAAATTATTTCAAGTGTGAAATTATTGAGTGCATCAAATTTTTAATTTTAATTTTATGGGCGTGAGGAAAATGGCCCACCATAGATATCCACATCCTTATCCTGTCACCAGTGAATGTATCACTTTGCAAATGTTACTAAGTTAAGAACCTCGAGATGGAGAAATTATGCTGGATTATTGGCCTTGAAGGTAGAGGAAGGGTCCACAAGCCCTGGAGTGTGGTGGCTGCAGGAGCTGGGAAGTCAAGGAGATCGATTTTGCCCTCAGAGCTTCAGGAGAGAAACTCAGCCCTGTCAGCACTCTGAGGTCCATGTCACACTTCTGACTTTTAAAACCATAAGATAATAAACAAATACGTTCTTAATACTGTGTTATTAGAAAACTGATACAGATACTCATGTTATTTTAAGGATGTTGCTGTTCACTTCATTTGAGTTTCCCTATAAAAGGAGAGATTTTTGTCTCCAGAAGGACATTTGTCTGGAGATATTTGGGATTTTTCACAAGGGTTATAGTGTTCACATCTAGTAGGCAAAGGCCAGGGGTCCTGCTAAAACATCTTACAATGGAAAGGTAGACTCTCACAGTGAAGAATTATCCAGCCCAAAATGTTTCCAGTACCAAGGCTGAGCAACCCCCAAAGGAGCATGATGTTTGTTCTCAAGCATGCAGGAAATTAAGGCCAGCCGCACAGTTTTCTCCAAACTATCTGTATAGTCGAGAACGGCACTGTCCACCAAGGTGCCTCTTAGACACATATGACTACTTAAATTTAAATTTTAAAAAATTAAATCAATTTTAAAATTTAGATTCTCAGACTCAGCTGTGAGAAATCCAGAATTTATCCAATTATAAATCATTGGACTCTCTTCCTGCCAATTTTAGGCCATGCTTTAAAGGACTACATATTAGTTAAATACTCATGAAGCATCTGACCCCAGAAGTTTTCCATCTAACAATGCCAGTGTTCATGTTGATTTTTTTTGCTTTGGTTTCTTTGTCTACTTAAGTATGACTACTTTCTTTGCTGTACCATGAAACACAATGAAGAATGTTTTTAAAAAGCCCAAACCCTTAAATGCAAAATAAATTGTAATTGAATAATCAGACTAAGGAATTAAATTTAACATTGTGACATGCTTTTTAAGTTGACATATAATTGCATCTCAAAACTTTACATCGTTAAAAATCACAAGGCCACAAAAGAAATAGCAAGTATTAGAAGAATGAAGTTTGATTGAAAAGAAACTATCAGTTGTGTTTGTGAAAAAGAATGAGGACCCTAGAAAATAGCAGCAGAGTTCACATTGTTACTGGGAAAGTGACTAAGCACGAGTTAGACTTGAAGCTTTTTATTAGCATCATGTGCCTGGAGTAAATCTAGGAAATCTGTTTTTCCCTCTGGTCTTAACTTGAAGCAGATGCTTTGGGTCTCTCTGAGAGAAGGGTAACTGAAGAAAATCACCTTCACGAAGACCAAGAATTGACCCAGTTTATCTCTCCTCTAATAATGAGTTTTCTCTCTTTAAGTCTGATCTGTTTATGATCTTTGGTTAAGAAATGGATACACAAGGGGTCAGTCAGTATGGCAGGAGAAGCTAGAAAACATCCGAGGTTGACCAAAGTTTTGGTCCTCATTTTCCACAAGGAAACTGAAGCAGGACTTGGCTTTGTGTCATTGCTACACTCTTTCTTAGAGAAACTACTATTATTTCAGCCAAAACTTTTTTGCAGTGAAAAATCTCTCGCTGCTAATCCTTTTCCAGCAACCCACTTGTTTCTGGAGGTTGAGATCCAGTCTTAACAGAGTTAGCTAGAGCGTGTCTAGCTCAGAACATGCTCTGCTCAGTGCTTGTGTTGTGTATATCCCTCGGTGATCTCCCAAGGCTTAGTCTGTGAAAAATAGTTTGTGCCCATCCTCTGAAGAAATGCCCTCCCTGTCTTCCTTGTTCTCAAACTCATCAACTGGGTCAGGCTCTGTAACTAAAAATAACAAGTGAGTCTTGTTCAGGCTGATCTGGCCTCTGCCCTAGAGAAGGTAGCTTACAGCAAGCTAATTTGCCCCCAGATTTCACTTGCTGTGCCTAGGCTGTGGGCAGCTGCTCCAGCATGCTCAGAATGGAGTGTCTACTATAGCTTGTCTCCCAGGCTTTCTTATGCATGAAGGATTCTACCCTTTCTCAGAATACGAGGGAAGCTTAGCAGGCTGGGGTAGCATGTGTTGTTCGATTTCCCATTGCTGGGCTAAAATACTTGATACCCACAATGTAAGGGAAGAGAAGTTATCTTGGCTCACGGTTGCAGAGCTGGCAGTCCATGGTCGGCTGGTTCCAAGGCAGAAACATCACGGCAGAGCAAAGTTGCTTACTTCATGGTGGTCAGGAAATAAAGTCCAGGGGAAGAGCACCCTAGAGGAAAGGGCCAGGGACCAGACAGTCAGTCATCAGTCATGGCCTCATGACCCAATCAGACACATCCAGAAGTGTGCTTTACTAAGCCCCTAGGCTCATCTCAAGCCAACCAAGATGAACTTTTACTCTTCAGTAATTGTTCTCCTCTGTCTGAAGTATAATAAGATCAAGGACCTCTTTATCAGCTTATTAACTTGACCCTCATTTTATGTTCTTTTTCAAGTGTGATACTCTAAAGTTAAGAAATAAGAAGAAAACACTCGTTTTATTTTCAACTTTAAGCAGAGAAGTGACTGACCCTGAAGTCTGTCTGCTTATGGAGGAATTGCTGGTGGATTACTTCAGAATTTATTTTGCTAAATGTGGACAGCCTGGTGGTCACTCTGACCAGGGTAATAGTAGAGGAGGGAGTGTAATTCCCCTGTTATCTGTCTCTAGCTTGGAAGAACCAATAAGAATCCACCCTGAATACCTATTTCTTGTAGCTTTATTCTTTGGGTATTCTCTGAATGAGGAAAGAAAACACAAGGAAGGGATTCTGTGAGGTGGCCCCTACTTTATATTTCACCTACAGTGTCTTATTAGTCCTCACAATAGTGCTGGAAGTAGGTCATCGCCATTTGACAAAGAAAGTGAATGTCTTAAAGAGAGTAACATCCATTGTCACATAGCTCATAAGGGAAAGAAATGGCACTTGACCTCAGGTCAGCTTCTTTTCTCCTGTAAAATATGAATACATATTTTTAAAGTCCTCCAAATGACCTATCTTGGGAGATTAAAATAAATTTTTATTTCCAAGGAACCTCCATCAATCTTCCTCCCCACTAACTAGGTTCTTGAGCGCCTGTGTGAATAATACCTGAATATTGTCATCCATTTCCTTAATTATATATATATACATATATATATATATATATATACATATATACATATATATGTATATATATATATATTCCTTGCCCCAAAAATTACAAAAATTGTTACATTAAAATTTAAAGTACACTACCCTGCCCTTGCCCCCTTAAGGTCACTACTGTTCATAGTTTGCTATGTATCACTCTACGTTGTTTTTTGGTAGTGACACATGTCAGTGCCTAGAGCAATTTTATAATCAGTGGGCTGTTGTACATAGTGTAACTTCCTTAATTCAGTGCAACATATATGTCTTCCCACATAGAAAGATATGGTAGAGGAAACTCAATTTGTGTAGTGGTTGCAGTGACTCTGCTTATTTATACTATCCGTGAACATTCAGATTATTTATAATTTTCTACCAATATTTTATCAAATGTTCAGAATTCATTTGTTCTATGCTTCCTCAAATGTTTATAGATGAACTGTTAGATTACAAAGAACATTTTAAACTTAGATACATTGCCAAATTGCCCTCCCAGAAGGTGTCAGATGATACTTCTATCAGCAGTATATGAATGTGCCCATTTATTATGCACTGTGTCATTATTATGAGCATTTAAAATCGTCTCCGGTCTGCTAGCTATCTTTGGTAAAATTAGAAGTGTGTATTTAATACTAATTAGTTCTAGTTCTGAGTCCAGAAGGCTTTTTAACCTCTCAGGCCTGCGTCAATAGTCTTTGAGAATGCTACTTTCTACCAGAGAACCAGGAGAAGAAGAAACTAGAGATGGTTGATTCTGTCCTTTCTGATCTTGGCCAGGCTCTTTCTCAATCTCCTAATTTCATTCTCTCTCCCAACTTTATCGAATTATAATTGACATATAAAAACTGCATATATTTATAATTCACAGTTTTAACATATGTATATATCTGTGAAATCATTGCCTTAACCAAGATAACTAAGGTTTCCATCACCTGAAATTTTTTCTAGGGTCTGTTTGTGATTAATTCCTCCTTTCACTCCTGCCCCAGGCAACCGGTGATCTATCTTCTGTCACTTTAGATTCATTTGCATTTTCTAAAATCTTGTATAAATTGACCCAGATATATTAGAGCATTTTTCATTCATAGTAATTATTCCAAGATCAACCATATTATTACACATATCAGTAGTTTGGTTTTTTAATTGCTGAGTAGTATTCCACCTTCTAAAAATATTACTATATATTCATATATTCACCTGAGGATGGGCTTTTGGTGTGTTAACTACTGTGAGCATTCAGATACATAGTTTTATGCAAACTTTACATCTAGATGAACGTTCATGGAACAAAGACTTTTTCCACACCTAAAACCAATCCTGCTCCCATTGAGGAAAAATTATAATTATGTGAAGAGGCTTCTGTTTTTTCCATTTTTTAAAAATAGCTTTTATTTCTCTTGAACAAATATTTAGGAATGGAATGGCTGAGCTGCCTGGTATAAGAATGTTTAACTGCCAAAGTATTTTTCCAGAACACTCTTAGTGTATTATATTCCCACCAATAGTTATGAGAGTGCCATTCCCAGTACATCTCAGCCATGCTTTCTACAGTCCTCCTTAGTGGGTATATAACAGCATCTTACTTTGCTTTTCCCCGGTAACTAATGAATTTGAGTATTCTTTCATGACCTTAAAGAGCTATTCATGTATTTTCTTTTGAGAAGTACTTATTCAAATCCTTTATCTTTTCAGATTGCTCACTTTATTATTATATTGATTTATAATGGAATCTAACGAGTAGCAACTCCAAGACTATGAACTGAGCATTTCCTCTTTTCTCGTCTTTAGAAAGACTGTATATATTGGATTCTGTTACATGCAGTGGTCCATTTCTATGCTCCATTGTATCCAACAAATCTCTATATATACTTTTATTAATACCAAAATAATTTAAAGCTGGCTTGATGTCAAGTTTTAATGGACATTTCTCTTGTTTCATTAACTTGTTCCCCTACCTATGCATTTAATATACAAACTTACTTTTTTATTAGTTACCCATTTGCAATACACAATGTTTACATTCTTCATAGGGAGCTGGTATCTGTACATAACACATCCAAGTTCATTTACACAAATATATTTGAAATAATTTTTACTTTAAAATTATTGGGTCTTCCCATTCAAGAATATGTTACAAAGCTCTTTTTAAATCTTGATTATTCATGAAAACATATGCAATTTTCTTTATGAAAGGATAACATATTTTTGCTATATTATGACCATCTTGCAAATGGGATCGTGATTTTACATAAAGAGCTATTTAGTTTTGTAGCTTAATTATATGTCTATTTTACTGAATGAAAAATTTTCTCAGTAATTTTCCAATAATTATTCTGTGGGCATTATTAGTATTTAACTTTTCTATTAACAAGTGAGAAATCTAAAATTAACATTATTTTTCCTATATTTTTACCTCTATTTTTTGGGTAATTTCACTGACTAGAATATATGAATAAAAGTTGATGCCCTTTTCTTGTCCTTGTTGCTAAAGAAATATTTGTAGTTAAGTAAGAAGATCTTTCATAGTTTCTAATAAACAATTTCCCCATATTTCTAGGTTATTAAATTTGTATTAAAAATGTTTTTGATGTGTGAATAATTTTATTTTTCTATTTAGTGAATAAATTTTGAATTTTACCGGATGATTCATTGGTATTAATAATTTTCCCCTTTAACTTAATGATATTGTGAACTGAATGAATAGTTTTCCTAATGTTAAGCCATTTTTGTTTATATCATAGCATTCTGTTAGTTTACTGTTGGATTCAGGTAGATAGATACACAGATAGATTCCTTTTCATGAGATTGCCTATTCTATGCAGTGATCCCCAAGAACTCCTTATATTCCTTGAGGGACGTTAGGGAATCTCAGTGTTATTTTTGCTGGCCACAAGCAAGACCTGTAGGACAAGTTAGGGGTGGATGTCTGCTGGCTTCTAGTGGGGTAACGGCAGGGTGCTAAGTGCTTCATAATTCATGGAAACCACATGCCAGGGAGATTTTCTATCCCTGAAGCCAGCCAGTCCTGCTCACATTGAGAAAAATTAATCTATAATTTTGTAAAGGAAAATAGTGTTTTGTTCAGTTTTTTACAGTATATCTTAGGCTTTTCAAATAAATTTAAAACTTAAAAAAGTCTAATGTGAAGCAGGTGCTGGAATCACTGAGCTAAATCCCTGGCCCAGGAACAGTGTAAATTCTACACAAAAATATAATTTATTAAATTTAATCCATAAATCCACTTGAGTTTTGTGGCTTTTGAAGAGGTAAAGAGACTCTATTAAAATTATATTCTTTTGTAGATATATTCATATTTTCAAGTAATTTTATCAATTTTTATAGTTTCTGGGTCTTAGCATCAGTTTTAGCCATATTTTCAAATATATTGGCAAACAATTTTATACAACTTACTTTAATTTGTGAGTTCCTTCATCTATTGTTATTTCTCCTTTTCAACTTCTTTTTTCCTTGATTGTATTTACAAGAAATTTGTCTATCTTTTCAAATGCCAGATTTGTTGTCTTTAAGTTTTTTAATTTTTGTTTTCCATTTTAGTAACATTTTAATTTCTTTCTCTTGGGAAACCCTCATCACCACCAAATTCTTGCATTAAATGCATGTGTCATTTCTTTCTCATTTTAATTTATTTTTAAAATATTTGCTCCTTCACAAGCAAAACTATGATATTGTTATGGAGTTAA
Source organism: Fukomys damarensis (assembly GCF_012274545.1). NCBI lineage: Eukaryota > Metazoa > Chordata > Mammalia > Rodentia > Bathyergidae > Fukomys > Fukomys damarensis. The sequence continues at coordinate 27,589,825 of NW_022900948.1, read as the reverse complement.
TTTAAATAATTTGCAGAGTGTTATAATCATTCCTCCTGTTGACTGAGTTTATACAATTTGATTTGTAAAGATCCTTTCACTTGATTAGGGAATATAATTTATATTACTAGAACTACTGTTGATTGTTTCATAGCCAAAATATGCTATTTGTGCACCAAACAGCATAAATGTGTTTTGAACTTTTAGTAGCTCTGTTGATTTCCTGTTAAGTTGAATGCTGGAAGTTCTGAACTATCTTATGGTTTTACAATTTAATTCGAAATAACAATTTGTGATTAAAAAATAGAATAGTGAGAGATACATTTTCACTTTTGATTTAGTCTCAGACATGGTAATAACCAGTTTTGGATGTAGTGTTCCAAGAAATGTTCTCTACATGTATGAGGATGTATGGGTGTGAGGGGTCTGTGTGTATTTGCTTTTACACACTGAACACAATACCTATTTTTGACTTTCTTTCCATCGATTTGAGGTTTTAACCGTAGTTTTGTAAAACATAAAAACCATTACCACAGCCACTTTTTTCTTTCTTCCTTCATAATAAAGCTGCTTCAAAGAGTTGTCTGTACTTAAAGCATCCAAATTCTTTTCTGTTTTCTCTTGAACCTGCTCCAATGAGGCCTCTGTTCTCATAACTCCCCTGAGCTGTCACCAGCGACCTTCTTGTCAGTAAATCATTCTATGGTCAAAATTCATCTGTAATCATCACCTTTCCACATTCAAAGCCACCAGCATCTGTAGTATGGATTATTTCATGAGCCTCTAACTGCTCTCCTTGTGTCTAAACTTACTTTTTCATAATCTCCAAATATTATCCCCCTCTAACAAGCATTGTACTCTATTTTTCAGTTGGTTTTTTTCTCATCCCCTCATTTCACAACATAAACTCAATGAGGACAGAAGTATTTTTCTCTTTCATTCGTTGCTGTTTTTCTAGTACCTAGAATAGTACCTGACATATAGCCAACCCACATATAGTTGGATAATTTTTTTAAATGGAAGTTTACTACAGTATAATTTTAAGGCCAATAATTTAGCTCCTGCTGGTTATCAAAAACAAATTGTTTTTGCTCCTAAAACTGTCTATATGAAGCTATCATAATCATATAACTAGTTAAATGTTATCAAATAGTAAAAATGAGTGCAAAAACCCCCATTATTTCTAGGAAAATTGGGTGAATTCTTCTTTAGCATTCAATGTGGAAAAGTTGCAAAACTATTGCTTTAAAATAGCTGGAAAAAAACAGCTCTTAAAGTTTGGGAGAAACCATAAAAATTTTTCAAGGCTCTGGCAGTCAAATCGCTTTGCAAGAATTTCAAGTGCTGATTCCATTTTGAAGGAGCCAAATTGGAAGTATGTTTGTGATGCTTAATTGGTGTGACTTTTGCCTGGAAGATGACACAGAACTTTGTTCAAGAGAGACCCTTGTTCAAATAAAAAGCCTTGGCTCTGTACCAGAGAACTGCCAAATGAATACAAATTTGTTTTTTAAGTCAAATCACATGCTTAATGTATCACTTTATGATTTCTTGTTCTAAACTTTTCTAAAATGAATTGACTATGAGCCTTAGTTGGGGGTTATTATAGGGTATCTGTGTGCCCACTCTTTTATTGTGCTTACTGTCAAAGCCCATTAGCAGCATAATTCTATATATTTCTTGTTCTTTTTACCAAATAATATATCTTGGAGATCATTTGGTATCAGTAAAGACAGACTATCTTAATAACTTTTAGAAGTTTTGAGTGTGATTCTACTTTGTTGGTGCAATGTAATTTTTTTATTTCTCTATGCTTATCTAAATTATTCCAACATTTAAAATAAACCATAAACCAAATAAAGAATTCCTTGCACTTGCATAACTGTGTTATGAGTGGATGCATCTATACAAAAATTCTCAAAGTGATATTGTAGCAATTCATTTTGCTGGTTTCAGAATAGATTGATTTATGCTTAAGATTTATGAGTTAGACTTTATTTTAGGATACGTGGACAGTTTTTTCAGTCTTGACATGTCAGTTTTTTACTCTGCATTGATAGTTGAAATAATTGAAAATCGTGTTGAAAAAAATGTTTATGGTTGTGTATAAACCCCCACTTCTCATTAAGCAATTGTTTTTATAAACTTTCTTTTAAAGACTTGGCTTTAAGAAAGTGTTTCATGAAAAGTTTTTGATAATGGGAGATATCTGAGGCACATAGCTATCATATTATAGCAGAACAGACTGTACCTCTCTTCCACTCCGCCAAGAATCTGTGCTTTGTGAAGATCAATCCAGGACATTTGGCAGCAGGAGTAAACACAACTGATCTCAAAAAGAATAATGACATTTACGCTTTCTGCTGTTCTTCATTTCATTTCTTGTTCTTCTGGAATGAATATATGTGTAATTTTATAGTCTCTATATATCACATATTTGATGGCATATGGTGTGTGTGGTATGTGTAGGTTGCCAAATTATCAAAATATTTCACAAAATTTTCTAAATTTGCTTTTGGATTAAGCTTTTAATTTGCTTTGATGGTAAGAAAATGAATTGTAAATGAAATTTGCTCTTTGTTTTTCTATCCTTGACATTTGTCTACTGAGAAATGCATTTCTTCTCAATCCATGTCAGTAATTCATAAATTGTGAAACAAAATCTACAGGATTTTGTCATCTGCTATATTCTCCAAGCGTTTTCATCAAGATTTCAGTTCTTGTTTAGACTTGTATCATTTTGGAGGAATCAATTCATAGCTGAAAAATTAAATATGTTGCAAAACCAATTATAAACTTCCTGTTAATGTTGAACTTTTCCTAAGGAAAGGTTGAGGAGGGGAGGGATTTCATTTATCCTTTTAAAAGGATAAATATTATTCAAATCACCTTGGTAACAGCTTGGCCACAGTCATACAATGAGTTTAGTATCACTTTCTAAGTTAGATGGCATTAGCTTGAAGTTGACAACACAGGTTTTCTTTTTTTTGATGGCACAGATTTTCTATGAGCTATATGATTTACTATTTTGAAAATAAGGGAGATGTTAATTTGCTTTTCCAAAAAATTGTAATCTATGACTAGGTTAAGGGATCACAATAGACTGAACTATTTTGAGAATAGTTAATTATTTTCTATGTGAAGAATACATATAACTGCTGAATGTAAAAGAAAAATGAATCATCTTTCTTTAAGATGCTAAAGAAAGGGATTGTTCTGAATGCCCATATGTATGCAAGTCATACACACATTTAAATATATGGCATATATGTCAATTTAAATGTGTATTTATGCATACATATTGTATATATGTATTTACTAATTTAAAATATATATGACATTTGAAAATATAAGGGATTACAAGAAAATCCTTTGGCAGGCCTTGGAGTAGCATTGCTTTTAGTTATTGTTGGATGATAATGCTCAATAATAGTGAGTCAGTCTTAACCTCAGCTACTTTATGCTAAGACAGAGCTCAGTAATAATCAGAAGGATATTTATGGGAAAGAAGAGAGCCAGTGACCCTATTTTAACATGGTTTAGGTTGCTGCATGTGTTGATTTTGTTGAAAGCAAATTAAAGTATTTCCTATTTTGTATACTTCTAGAGATGTCAGGGGTCATAGTCTGTTCCTGAGAGGATCTACTGCCATTGGAAGTGGCATGTGTATGCTTGCAAGGACCTATGACATGGTACATCCTGAAGCTAACTAGATGGTCCTGCTATTTTTATTTTATTAGAGCATTACTATGACTGTTTTCTGTATGCATAGATAAGAGGAACCTGCTTCTTCCCGTGTGATAGGGCATTTTGCCTACTTGTTAGATGGCATCACTGAGTTTTAGGTAAAGGAAACATTGGCTTGATGGGGATCTCTTATGCTGTACTTTTCAAATAAAGAGTGTTTCCCATTCAGAACAGTTTCCTGTACAATGTGCAGACATTCTCTGAAGCATGGTGCCCTCCAGTGCACATGAAATAGAGCAACATTTACGTGGAAACCAACAGCATAGGAAGGAGCAAATAGCTTCAAAAAGTTGTAACTGGCTTCACATATTTTAAAAGGTAATATTTTGACCAAGTTAGAGTGCATTACTATATAAAGACATCATTCAGAAAGTAAGAAAGTTCTTGATATTAACAATAATATTTATGGTAATAATTAATAATAAAGCATCTGATTGCCTGCTTTCCTCCACCCATAAAGCACTCTCTAATAACCAATTGGATTAGAGAAAAAGTAACTAAAGACCAGATATTTGATCTGGAAAGTAAGTCCAAGACACCTCCCAGGATATCAAATAAAAAGCAAGAGTTGAAAATATGGAAGAAAAACTTAAGATTTTACAGCATAGTCAAATGTTAAATATAGGTTCTAAAATATCCAATAGATTGTAAAATAAATCCCAAAGGAAATGAACAAAAAGAATGGAAAGCAAAATACTAAAAAAAAAAGAGTTATTTCCTTCAGCTAAAGAATAATGCAGACTTTAAATAAAATTGAACATTGAAGGCTAAGCAAGAATTATAAACAATGGCAATACATCAAAAAAGTTATACCTGGAAACACTGGTGACCTCCTAAAGTTAAAGAAAAAATTTATGACAGTTTCAGGTAATAGTGAGTGAAAAAATTTTTGATTAATGACCTAAATAGTTTTAGCTAGACAGATAGAGTTTTTTTCACTTCTTTTTCAAAATTCGTTCAACAGACATTTATATAAAACTTAAAATAGTGCCAAAATTTTGTTAGGCAGAATAGACACATTGATAAATAAAAACAGTTTGAGTAAGAGAAAAATAGTAATTGATAATAGAACTATAAATAAAAGTAAATTATAGCTATGATAACTTCTACTATGGAGTGTTAGGTAAGTAGGGGTTTTGTAATCAAGGAAGGCATCCCAGGAGTAATTAAAGTGTTAAGTAAAGAGAATAAGAATTAGTTTGAGGGAGGGGCAATAACATACAGGAAAAGAGAAAACATATACAAAGATTTACGTTTGGAATTTGTGATAGACTGAAAGGAATAGAAATGCTACTCTATCCAGAAGGAAGGCCCTTAGTGTAAAATAAAGGTTGGGAAGGAAGGAAGGACCGTATCATGCAGGACTGTTACATCACTGGAATGTGAATCCTATGACATTAGGCCATTAGACAAGTCCTCTATGGTCCTAATTGCTATAAGACAGTGCAATGAGAGAAAATGATCTTGACCTTATGCAAATTTTCTAGAAAGACTTCTCATGAATATACAGTAGCAAAGGAGTAGAAGTGGAGGGAAGATAAAAAAATCTCCCAGACAAAGAGGAAGATAAATGTTGCAGCACACACTATACAACCTAGATTTTGAGAGAAGCAATCCTCAAATAAACTGTGCCACAGCCCTAGAAATCAATTGATTTGATTGGTATAGTAAATCAGAGGGTTTCAGGCTGAGCAATTTTATAATTAAAACTTAGAATTACATCTATGGCATACTTCTCTTGAAATATTCTCAAATAAACCATGTGTTCCTTTAATGTGTGTGTGAGGGGGATAACACGAAAAGCAATTCGAAATTCAAGGGAACAGAAAAAGTCATTCAAACTTGGGTTGTTTGACTATAATCTGATCATCTCTTTTTTTATAAGGGAATTAAGTTCATCCTGTTTATGATACCTAGTGACATGTTTGGGCTTATTTTTGACATCCTGTTTATGAGCGAAAGAGGGAGAGAGAGAGAGAGACAGGCAAAGACATGAGCAATTTACAGAATGACACATTCAAGTGGCCAATCAACATTTAAAAAAATTGATTTTATTAATATTCAACTAATACATGTGACTTTTTTTTGCCTATCAAATTGACAAAGGTTTGTAAAAAAATTATTGTGGTTGACATCCTCAACGATTGCCTTAGCAGTTTATGCTGATTATAGGTGCCTAAATTTGTATAACCTTTAGATGGGCAATCTAACCATATACAACCATAGACAAACTTATTTACACTTTTTACTCAATGAAATCTCTTCATGGAACTTTGCTTAAAAATCAGAAGATAGGGCCGGGGATTTAGCTTAGTGGTTCTGCTGCCTGTGTCCCAAGTGCAAGGTCCCAAGTTCTGTCCCCGGTACAAAAATAAATAAATAAATAAATAAAAATCAGAAGATATTGTTAAATATCTAATATACCAGAACATTAACTCATAATTTAATAGAGGACACTGAATTATTTCTGGTTTCTATCTATATTTGAAGTTATTCTAATTGTATACCGTCCAGAAAATTAACAGTTACAGATACCATTTGATAATATTGGAAATGTCAACATTTTATTGTGGTAAAAATCATTATATACAATTGTATTTTGGAATTCAAAAAAGCAACATCTACAAAGAATGTATACTAAAGTATATCATTATAGAATTATAAATGACTAAATATCCTCATATTTTACAGCAAACTTTCTGTAGGGCAAAAAATAGATATCATAACTCAAAGAGCTTATTAGTTTCAGGCCATCATTTAGACACCAGTCACTGCATGTAAAGGAGCTGATATACAATGTTGGGAAGAAAAATTAGATAATGAGAATCATGCTGGTCACACTTTCATAAATTAGAAGTGTTCACTTGTGATATGTAAATTGTATTACAAATTTTCAGACAAAAATATATAAGAGCAACTCATAATTGAGTCCCTGACAAAAGTGCACCAGTTACACTTGGGAATAATCTATGACTATTCAGATTTAACAGTTTAGGTCAACCCTGAAGATAAATAATTAAAAGTGTACTTTAAATTTTAAAAATTTAAGATATTGTATTCTGGAAGGCAGGGTTTATTTTCTCCTATCTCACAATAGCTAGAATATGGATATGAGACACAAGCATGATCAATAAAATGCACCTGCATGGAACTTTGAATATGGATGGGTTAACACTAAGATGTGAGGGATGAATTCATGATTTTTCTGGACAGATATTACCAAGGTCTGGTGCTGCAGCAGAGAATATCTAAGAGCAGTAGAGTCTGAGTTATAAAAATGTTCTTGCACCATTGTTGTAGTAAAAACAAGGCTAGGCTGTCCCCTTTGGATAGTTACCTGTCTTTAGTACTCAGTGAATCCCATAGACCATCTGACATCCATCAGTATTGATTATAATGGGGTAGTTTATGCTGTAATAAGAAATATATAGGTAACAAAATGCTTGTATATAGGAACCATCTTGCGACCCTTTCAATGCCCGGTTACATTCTTCAAAGACCTTGCCCACTATAGATGGTAATGTTTATTTTCCAGACAAAATTTAATGACACATCTACTAGTTAATTTTCCTGATTTTTGATATGTCCATTTAGTTCACAGTAACTTTCTAATTCTTTCAGAAAAGATATATTAAGTGTCTGTATCAGGCACTGTTCTAGATGCTAGAGATACAAACACGAAAGAGGGAGCATTCCCTTCTCTGTGAAGCTTACATTTTTGTGGATAATCAATAAAACTATAAACCAATAAGTAAAATAATTTGGAGTATAGCTAAGGGGTATGAAGGCAGTAAAATAGGATGGTACAGTGGCCATGATGGTGACGGTGGGCTGCTGCTGCCTCAGCTGGGATGGCCAGTGATAGGCTTTTGAAGGATGGTGTACAGGAAGAACTACAAAAGAGTATTCCCAGCAGAAGGAACCATAAATGCTAAGGTTCCATGACACAAATCAGCTTGGACTTCATGGATAAAACCCAGTAAATGAGGAGCAGGTGTGCAGCACTGAGGTCAGAGACTGGCTGGAGACAGGCATGTGTCCAGAAGGCAGTAAAGACCAGAGGATTGCAAATTGGAAGATTGGAAATAGGAAAGTAATGTGTGATTTGATTTATGCTTTTGAAGGTCATTCTGGCTGTTGGGTGCAACCTGGACCTTAGGGAAGAAGCACCGAGGAAGAGGAGTTGATTAGGAGCCTGTTGTAATAAGCAGGTAGGAGGTGTTGTTCATTTGGCTAGGTTAGTTGCAGGGGAGAAGTGATTTCTACTGGCTGTTCATAGAATTTTCTTCTGTAAGAGATGACTCTAGCATACAAGTTGCCTCTGCATGTAATTACAGTCACAAAATGAGATTTGGGGTTTGTTGCAGGACAGGGAGAACACGTGTGTGATACTCCTGGCTTCATGTGAGGGAGAGTACACAGTACCTGAGGGAAGGGAAGGCTGACATTCTCTTGTATATAGGAAAGGCAGCATTGTGTGTATCAGGAAAGCCCTACAGGACTGAAACTTTCACCAGGGAGTGTTAGAAAGAGTATACTAAGGATTCTACTGCACTTTAGAATTTGGTGTCATGTTCATGTCATTCTCTAAAAGATAAATGTTGCTCTTGGGAACAAGTAATGGGAATACTAGAACAAATCACACTGTGAGTGGTGAAACTTTGAATGTCTGCAACATTGACTATGCCCATGAAGAGGTGGAGATATTGGACATAGTACAAGTGGTATCAAGATAGAAATAATGTGTCATGGAGATATCTCAGTTGAATTATTTCTGTCTTTTTTTGTAGTCAGGAAAAGGAAGGATTTTGTACTTGATCTAGGTAACTCTTTTAGAAAAAATTATCACATATAATCCCATTATAATGACTCCATAGTTGCTAGAACAAGAAATGAGCTTTGTATTTATGGCCTATTACTTAAATGAGCTTTGCTAAGATACGGGAAGATTTCCTAGCTAACCATGCCCCTTTGTAGCAGAGCACAATAAAACTACAGAAATGAACTAAAATTTGACTGGACTCAGTGACACTGCCCTGAGAGAATACACCATTTAGTGGCACTAGAAAAAGCAACTTCTGTACTGAAAACTCAGTTTCTCACTTGATCTCTACCTCAGATTTCTGAGATAGATACAACTGTTTAAGAAACAGAAGAGTGAAGTGAAAGAGGTTAATTTGGGCACAGTGCTGGTGAAGAATTGGTTTACCTTGACGTGCTTTGGATCCATGGGATGTTTGAATTTTTTGTAAAAACACAGTTTTGTCAGCCAGACTGGAAGTGATTTGTTTTTTTTGTTTTTTTGTTTTTTTTCATCAGAAATCTTGGGCTCTCTCCCTAGAGATCTTCTCTGACAGGGCTTTTTTTTTTTTTTCTCTCTTCTTAAACTTTGGCTTTTGTATTCTATATGTAAGCAAATAAGTAAAGTTCAACTATTTAGGAAAAAGTCATTCTAGGGGAAAAAAAAAAAAAGACTAATTGTAAGACCAGATGGTAAGCATTACTCAGCTGATGGGTTGTGTAGATTTGAGGGAAGGTGTGGTAACATGATCTTGGTCTGCAGCTGCGACCTGTTGTTCTAAACAGACTCTTTCATCCCTGCCTTTTGCATTACATTCCAGCATCTCTTCCTCCATTTTTGTGGGGCCAGATTGCTTTGACAGATGTATATGAAAGGAATGAAGCTTATTCAAGGAACAACAACCTGCCAACATGTGTACATCCTCCTCACTATGTTCCTTGTAACATTGGCAAAGCAACCAGAATGTTCTGCGCACCGAGAGACGTGTTTCCCAAGACTTAGACGACCATGAGCCAATCATGGCATCTTTAAGGCCTCTCCATCTGATGTCTTGTGGACTGCCCCGATCAAATATACATGCAACATTCTTTTCCTTACCTCCCCTGAAAAACCAACAATCAACACTTTCTCCTTAGAAAAAGGTACTGCCATCCTTTCTTCACCCAAATTGAAAATCTGGAAGTTATCCTAGATTCATCTTTCTCACCAACAAATGGAGCCTGCCTCCTAAATACATTTCCAGTCCTGCTACATCTCCTTTCCCAAACTGGTGCCTGTGGTAGGCTCTCAATATTTCTCTTCTGAAATCTGAAAATATCTCTTTTTTTTTCCCCCTTATCATGATCATTTTCTACTTCCACTCTGTTGCTAATGTATTTTAAATGAAATTCTGACCAGGGGCAAGATCATTATTTCTTAGAAACTCTGCACGGATAGGGGTGAGAACAAATGCAGGACTGGAAGCCTGTGTGATCTTGGCTATCTTATCTTTTGCGCCTTCTGCTTCTGACTTTGCAATAAATAATCATAACTATGTACTTCCTCTTACTTTATAAGGTTGTATATCATTCATTGGTTGTGTGCCTTGATCTGTAGAGATTGCTCTATTAAAAACGTTCTGGAAATAAACTACCAACAACACAGTCTCTACTGAGTACCATGTTATTTTAGCCCTCATCTTGGTAGGAGTTGAATTAACCCTTGAGAACCTTGAAAATGATATGGGCTCCTGTTCTTCCACATGCTCCCTTTCTCTATACCTTGTTATTTTCCTCTTCACAGCCCATTGCAAGTCCTAAGATTCTTATAACCACAAGGGTGTAGTCTTAGAGCTTTTCAAAATGCCTAGTCTTTTTGGTTCAATTCTTGCTTTCAGGTTCTGGTTGGGTCTATGCCTGTTAAGGTGGTCAGTTAGAGATGCAGTTTAATGAGGGCTTTTGTAAGTTGTATCTCAGTTTGGTCTTCACCAGGGCCTGTGGGCAGGCATGCAACTATCAGTTCTTCACTTTATAGATGCTGAGGTAGAGGGCTTTTGTCTGTTTTTGGTTTTTACTTATTAATGTGTCTTACAGCTGTACATTTGACCCTCTGCAGCCTACATGTTGGAAACATCCACAATGCACACATCAAGTCCTACAACCCAACTGAATTATGGTTGGCTACTTCTTATTAAAGGGGCATGATTGTGATTTATTTTTGTTTTTAGAAACTCAGAGGGAAATTCCTATTTCAAGAGGACTTGGTTTCAGAATATTCATTCACTATGGTTTAGGAAACTGATTATTTTAGAATTTTCCAAGCCTCTTACCCCACATCTGTAGTTCATTCTCATCTTTTGGTCCTTGACACCCATGTGGAAAGGAAGGGAAGAGAGAAGCAGGGAAAATTCTGTTCAATTGGTTTTGCCTGTTGATTTCTGAGGTCTGTTCTGTGAGTCACTGAAATTATTCTATTGAGTCGTAGAGATAAAAACAGTGTGGTCGGGCATAATCATAGTACTACAAACAGTTCCTTTCAGTGAAGGAGAAGGGAGAGGACTTTGGGCTCCTCAATGAGGTGTCCACATGTATTAGCTCCTGATGGGCTGTGGTGTTATCCACTTCCTGTGTCCGGTGTAACAGGGTTCCTTTTGGGTATAAAAGTAAGGTCCATAGGCTAATTTCTAAGACCATGGCTCATTTTGAAGAGATCTTCCTCATCGTGAGCTTTAACATTGGAAAAATTATGAACAATAAATGACTATATTTGAATTTTCTCACTTTTGAACAAGTCAAACAGATTGACCAAGTATGTCATAACAAGGAATATTTCCTTCTGGTGCCTGGAAGGTGAACAAGGTCATTTTAGTTAAACTATATCTATGTGTTGCTGGTGTCTAATTAAGCTCTAAGTTTGAGTTCAATTACAGCTTTGATAAAAGAAAGGAGAAAGGAAACTTGAAAGAATGCTCTTCTATTCATGAAGGGGCTGTGTCTGTTTTCAGTTTCCAAGTAAATGAATAATGGGACTATGCATTTTCCATCCAAGCATTTTCCACCCTGAGAATAATTCCCTTCCTGGCTTCTCAATGAATAATACATTATTTCTGAAACCCAAGAGGCATTCCTTTGATTTTCCTTTATGTTTAGCTTTCTGAGTGATTTTAAATAAAGGAAATTCAAGGACCTGGAATGAATGCTTTATTAACATTTTTATTGAAGTTCAGATAGATCCTTGGCTATTATCTCCTGATACTTGGAATATTATTTTTTTCTCTCCAAGGAAAATCTAAGGTATTGCATTTATGAGAAAGTGGAGCACCTTGGACAACCTTCAAAGCGAACAGCTGTGTAAGGCCAATACACATTTGTGTTTCAGAACAAAGACCTTTCTGGGGGTACTTTTCTCTTCACTTTATTTTCATTTCTCTGCCGAGAAGTTTTTTTTTCTTTTTTTAAAAAAAAAGAAAGCTCACAATCAACACTGGGCTGTTTGGATACTAAATCTCATGTGTTTTTTAAGTTTTGAGAAACCCAATCCTTGAGGCTGGTTCAGAGCTGGGATTCCAGCCCACCAGCCCTTCTGCAGTCACCCTCATTCCCCCTGCTCCTCGTTAGCCTGATTGTTACTTGGGGCCCATTCAGGAAGGTCTAAGGGATTGCGGTGGTGTCCATCACCAGCCTTGTCGGCTCAAGTTCTTTCACTTGAGGATCCCCAGCAAATAAGCTCTACAGCGATATCACGACTTCTGCTTTCCCTCACATCCAAATGACGAGACTAAATAAAATAGATTTAGAATACAATCTACATTTCCGTTTCTGTTGCAATTATAGTACATGTTTAACAATTTGTAATAGGGGAATAAGTAGCATAAAGTTGATCTGAATGAGTAAAATATCTGAAGCACAAATGTGGTGTAAATTATTTGATTTTATTAGATTTGAGACATAGAGGTCTAATGCAGTATGTTCTTGAACATGAACCGTGAAGCCAGTCTCCAACAATAAAATCTGGAATTTGTCTCCTGTCACTTCCCAGGGCTGTGGCCATGAGCTAGGTATTTAAACTTTCTCTTGAGCTAGGTATTTAAAGTATCTTCATCTGTACCATAGGGCTATTCGTTTATATATTATATGGCTATTGTGTAGATTGTGTTATTTGTAAAGCACCATGTAAGTGATTATTGAATAAAAATAAAACATATCTATTGTCACAAACTGCTGTTTCAGTCAGGCTACCATTACCTACTACTGACCTGCTACTGTTTCATTAAACTACATAGCAAGGACTTGAGCCCAGGAAAACTAGAACCAGAAACTGTGCCTTAACTAGGCATTAAAGGACATTTATCTTTAGCCCTTGTCTTTTGACTGAAAACAACTCTTGGCTATTAAAAATCATGTCCTTGTGGCAGGTGCTGTGTATCCTGAATGCAGTTTTTTGTGTCTCAGTTCGGTATCAAACCCTGAGTTTTGAGCAAAGTAATCATAGTCATTGACTCATAGTCAACATTAGTAGGATCCAAATTAATGAAAAGTTATTGTTGCTAACTTTTTTTCTATTTCATATTTTATTCACAACGATGACTGGTGGCTTCCAGTGTTTGTATACTGATTGGAAATTGCTGTATGATTGCATGTTTCGTAATGATATTTTTCATTCTCTTTTTTTATTCCTCCTGATTTCTCTCCCTTGTCCTTGCAGGTGCCTTTATCATCTGCTGGACTCCAGGACTGGTCTTGTTGCTGCTGGACGTGTGCTGCCCGCAGTGCAATGTTTTGGCCTATGAGAAATTTTTCCTTCTCCTTGCCGAGTTCAATTCTGCCATGAACCCCATCATCTACTCCTACCGAGACAAGGAGATGAGCGCTACCTTCAGGCAGATCCTTTGCTGTCAGCGCAGCGACAATGCTAACGGCCCCATGGAAGGCTCTGACCGCTCGGCTTCCTCTCTCAACCACACCATCTTGGCTGGAGTTCACAGCAATGACCACTCTGTGGTTTAGAAAGGAAACGAACATGAGAAGCCAGCTGTCTTCTACAGAGGGATGAGCAGCTGCTCCCCACCCAGTTTCTAGGGCAAGGTGGGGAGCAAGAGAGGCGAGAAAGACACTTGTGTACTTAAACACTAACCAAGGCAGTATTTGTTCCTAGACCCCATGAGACTTGATATATATGGAGAATTAGCTTATGTGACAACCCTCATTCTGATCCCCATTCCTTTTGAAAGTAGAAAGTGGAGTCCTTATGGTGGGATTCCGGAATAGACTCTCGAGTGTCTATTTAAACTACACTAACGAGACTTTAAGAGATTTTGTTTGTGTGGCTTGGTGCAAGTCAGAATAAACTCTGACTAATTGAGTTCACAATGTCACTTATGGACAGGCTTCCCTTTTTCATACCTTAAGGATACGTTTCATTTAATAAACATGTTTATGCCTAACCAGTGTGTTGTGAAGGATGAGGCTGTAGACTTAAACTACCCTAATTTCAATTTTTTCCTTATGTAAGAAAACTGTAAATTAGAATTATTTTTTTTAGAAAGCATGCAGGTAATATATGTATGTGGTATGCTTTACTTAAGAAGATAAAAAGATGCTAATTTTAAATCTTCTAGGAAATAGAAGAAACTAGTTGTCAAAACCAGTATCTGTTTAGGCTCTGAAAGAAACAATGCTGTACTCACAATAGTACATTTTTATTAAAATGTTGTAACAAGTATAAAACAAAAACTGTAAATTTATTACCAAAAGAATATGTACCCTAAAAAAGTCATAGAAAATGAAGCACAGTAATACTTTTCCTGCACATTTAAAATACCTGAGTACATTATTATTGCCAGTACATCAGAGGAAGTTTTTAATAGCCTGTGTTTTTTCCAAGTTATAAAATAATACGTACTTATTGTAGAAAACTTGAAAGTTACAGAAATGTGTAAACAAGAAAAAATGATTGCCAATAATATCACAACCTAGAAATAACCGTCTTTAACAGCTCCCCATGTATAACTGTATGTAATTATATACTTTTTTACATAATTGGGATTAAACTGTAAACAGTTTTATAGCTAGTTTTTTAATTTCATAATTGCCAGATTTTCCTATGGCATTAAATTTTTTATAAAATGATAATTTTAGTGGCTATATAATATTCCATTTAATGGATGCAACTCAATTCATTTAACCATTCCCATATCATTGACTGGGTTATTTCTAATTTTTCACTATTATAAAGTTTCTAAAATTTTGTGTACATAAAACTTTGTCCATATAATTGATTATTTACTTAGGAACCTATTTCCATGAAGGATTTTTTAAAAATGTGAAATGTCTTCTTAGACTTTTACCTTTTTATAAAAAGAGATTTCCTGCTATTGCACTGTATAAGAAGTGACAGTTGTAAGGAAAGCCAGTTAAATTACCTTTGTACAAAATAAATGCAGTGGTTACTTTAGTTGAGAGTGACCTTTTAATATAAAAAAATTAATTAGAAACAGTCAACTGTCAAAATAACTAAGACACCCTAATATATCTAGCAATTCCATTTTTTTTTAGGTTATACAGCTCTTGGTATCCACAGTTATAATGTAGAAGAAATTTTTGAAGGAAATGCAAAGCAATCTAACATGCCAAGTGAATAAGGATCGATGTATTGAATGGCTTGGGGCCTTTCTGTAGCAAAGGGATTGAGTGTGTCAGTATGTGACTGGCTCAAGTTTGTTCTTTAGGAATTACCCCTGGTGGATTCCTGCCATATTAGGTGAAATGTGCTCAATGCATTGTCCAGGGAGATGGGGATTGAATCAGTTTCTTGTAACATACATTGAGGAAGTAACAGAGTCTTGAAGCAGGTTTGGGGAGGTCAGAAGAATGGCTAAGAGAAAGAAGTCTTGAGGAAGTATGACTGTCTAGGAAGGCGAGACAGTTTGTGGTTAGTATTGGAACAAAGGGTAGACTTGTAAGAGGCCCATGATGAAAAGAATGTAGGGAGCCAGTTGGTAGAAAGGCATTTTCACACACTTTATAAAAAATGCAGAACATTTATACTGGATGCTAAAGAAAAGATGGTTTTGTTGATGTGCCTATTTTATGGACGAGATGTGGACTATTGGAAATTAAAAGCTTACTAATTGGACCTTAATAAATCATTCTCAATCAGTGTTGGTAATGTGTGGTTCTGGTCAGTGCTGTTACTCTTGTTCAAGAATCCTGTGGCTGGCATTGGATGCTGTCTTCCTCTATGACCTTTATTTCCCTGCTACAAGGGCTGCTGAAGTCTGAGGCAAAGCCACAACCTGCTCTCCAGCCAGCAATCCTTTTTTCCAATCTTTCCAATGCCCAAGAGATGGTGTATTATGTGTTATGAATGGAGAGGCAATGTTTTTGGACAGTCTTTTACCTCAACAGGACAACAGTTTAGCTGGGTATTTTTTTTGTTTTGTTTTGTTTGTTTTTTAACTGATTTTGTAGAAACTTGGACAACCACTATATGTTTACAAACCCTAGTAGTTTAAAAAGTCCTAGTGGTCCTTCTTCTTGTAGATTTAATAACTGATGATAAAAGTAATACATCTTTTCCAGTGATATACCCATTATAATCTTTTCAGGATATTGCTGTTGTTGGAAATAAACACAATGTTTATATTCACATAAATGCCTTAATTAGTATTTGAAAGAGAGTTCTGAATCTTTAAGTCTATGTAGGTAAACCACATTAGAAATCAAACTTCTTTGAATTCATATTTGCAAGTTAGCTGCCTCTCACCCCCCACACCCTTTATTAGTAAAACCATGATTTTCTAGGCTTCTAGGCTCAGAACCTAACCTAACTCATTCAGCTAATGATTCCTATCTATCTTCCCTTGTTCTTTTCCAGTGGAATATAGCTTTAGATTCCACTGTTCATCTTCACTTTGATAGTCTCTCAAACTCTGAAATATTTTAATTGTGTGATATCATTTCTAGCCTCACTCAAGTCTGGAATTTGCACTTACGTTACATAAAAATGGTAAAAATGCTAATTCTGTACCTTTACTTCATGAAGTTAAGAAAAACAGCCCAGTGAGCTTCTCTTGATCCCAAACACTCATCAGAATTAAAGTTTATTAATGTGTTAAGATGGGGTCATTTGTTACTAGGATTAGGTTTAGATATCATCTGAGAGAAGAAATATTCCTAGCAGGGAACTAGACCATGTCCTGAATCTTATCTAAGCAGAGTCTGGTCGCATTCTAGCATTGGCTTGTGTCTTGTGTAGGCTGCATAGCAAATCCTCTAATTTTTCTCTGAAAGTTCTAAGGTTCAAACTTAGAGATTACAAACTAATAATCTGTTCGGTAGTGAGCTCTGTAATAATCATTTGAACTTATAAAACAAGAATATGCAAACTAAGGCCCATTGGTCAAATCCACCCTGGGGTGGGGGTTATTGGGGATTAAACCCAGGGCCTTTGGAACAATATTCCTAGGCCCTTTTATATTTTGAGGCAAAGCTTTGCTAAGTTGCCCGGTCTGGGATCACACTTTTGATCCTCCCACTTCAGTCTCTGTGCACTGAAATTACACGTATGTGCCGCTGTCCCTGGAAAATCCACCTATATTTTTGTATGACTTATGACCTGAGGATGGGGTTTCACATTTTCAAACAGGGAAGTACTTGAGATGGGTGAAAATTATATGAAATTTAAATTTCAGTGTCCATAAATAAGGTTTTAGTAGCATATAGCCACACATTAGTCTATACTGTCTTTCTGTTGCATTTATGCCATAATGTCAGAGTTGAAGTGTATCATTGTGTGACTCATAGTCTAAGGTATTTACTGGCCCTTTATAGAAAAAACTTGATTTAGAGCATCCCATTTTCAATCATGCTACCCTCATTTAAATATGAATACTCATTGGAAGATGGAGGACAAATTTGACACATGATCTCTTAATCTAGCTCTAGCCTGCAAAGGCAATCCTCGCTTGAGTTTTTATACTAAAGATATTTTTTATTTTGAAGCAATCTCAAACTTATGGTAAAGCTTACCAGTTTTACAGAATGTGTAACTATGAAACTCCAAAAGGCTTCAGAACTCTGGAGCAATATGTTAGTTGTCAATATGATGCCCCAACACCCCTATGACAATTTTTGTTCGAAACCTCAATATATCCATCAAAATCAGGAAATTAACATGGGACCTATGTTTTAATTCAAAGATCCCACTCAAATTTTACCCATTTGTCCAATAATATCATTTAAAGCAAAAGGATCCAGTCCAGGAACATGGTTATATTTAGTTGTTTTCTTTCATCTTGAAATCATTTCTTGACTTTCATAGCCTTTTCACTTAAAGATCACAGGTCATTTTGGGGGATGTCCCTCAACTTAGGTATTTCTGTCATTTGTTCCTGGTTAGATTTGTGTCATTTGTCTTTGACAAAAGAAGATGGAAGTGCAGCTGTGGTTCTCACTGCATCCGATCGAGCAGCACATGGGGATTTGTTGAGAACTAGTGATGTTAATTTTGGTCAAGTGACTAAGGCAATGTCTGGCAGGGTTCTCCACTGTGAAGAAAATTCGTTTAAAAACTATGTAATAAGAGTTTGATAGAGATGTAAGAGAATTATACAAGTATTTTGCTTTTCATCACATTTTAATGTCTAGTCTTAACATCCATTGATACTTATTGCACTCATTAATTATCCTGATGAATCAAATGATCAATTTCTTATTCACTTTTCCCCTCAAAGCATTAATGCATTCTTCTGTGAGAAAAAGCGATTCCCCCATTTATTCATTTATTTATACTAGTATAGAATTGTAGAGTCCTATTATATTCGATTACTTATAATGTTACCATGCCTTCTCAAAGTTCTTTTAAGATACCTGTAGACTCACATGTGATTTTAAGAAATGATATGGGGAGATCTCTTGTACCCTTTACCTAGTTTCCCAAAATGGGAATATCTTTCAAAGATGTAGTATGACATCACAACCAAAATATTGTCTTTGGTATGACTAAGGCACAGAACAATTCCATCACCACAAAGACTCCTCCTGCTGCAATTTTTTTTTTTTTTTTTTTTTTTTTTTT
>NW_022900948.1:27546293-27571034 GCF_012274545.1 Fukomys damarensis | reverse complement strand
ATTTTTTTTTTTTTTTTTTTTTTTTTTGGTACCAGGCATTGAACTCAGGACCTTGCACTTGTAAGGCAGGTGGTGGAACCACTGAGCTAAATCCCCAGCCTTTGCTGCATTCTGTACCTACACCTATGTCACATCTAGATCCTAGCATCCCCTCGTATGTTCCTCATTTCTTTAATTACATATTAACACATTTTTAAATACAGAAACTCATGGTACTTCTCAATAACAATATCATGTTAGCATGGTGGGAAGATATTTCCCAAGAGGTTAGTAAATATAGGGAGTCTTTATAATAAGGATAGAAAAAGCATCCATATAGACACTATAATAGCTTACATGTAGTCCAGAGATAAATAGAAATATTTTAAGAATACAGAAATGAATAAAGTAGAAAGTGGAAGTCTCCCTTGTGGGATGAAAGTTACCATAGGTATCTGACACACATATTACATAATAAAAACGAACATGCATAGAGAAATTTTTACGTTTTTTTGTTTTGGTTGTTTGTTTGTACAGGGGATTGAACTCCTTGTGCTTGGGAGGCAGGCAGCAGAACCACTGAGCTAAATTCCCCACCCTTGTTTTGTATTTAGGTACTTAGCTTCTTTTCACTGACATCAGGAAAAACAGAACTCGTTTTGTTTGACATTCCAATTTGTTTGTATCTTATCTCTTAATTTGCATCTTTCAGGAAAAGAATTTTTGTTCTCCACCTTTTATAACACAGTGCTAAGTAGTACTTTATACTTGCCCAGCTAAAGAATAAAGTGTGTGAGTCATGGTAAAGGCATTTTTGGCCAAGAAATACTCTTTAATTTGACAAGCTTGATAGAGTTTCCTCCATGTTTAAGAATTTACAGCAAAAGTTAAGTAGGAATAATAAATCCAAAATCAAGTCCTTTGAATAATATGTTTTAAAAATATCAGTTTGTCTTTTCTAACTGTCCTGACCTATTTTAGTATGCTTTAGGAAGATTATTAAAACTATATAGCATTGGTAATAGGATCCACTGCTTTCAGAAAATTCATTTAATTTGTACTTTTTTCTTTCAGCAATGGTTACATATGAGGAAATTAAATCATAGAGGTAAAAATGAGGGTGTAAGATTTGTTGCTTATGGCGTTCTATAGTTAATTAACATATTCATTATATTTTAATCCATGTTTCCTTACACACATTTATCTATCTTTGTTTCCCAGAGAGATGATAAATTTCTTTTTTTTTCAGATTATATATTTCTTGAGGAATAGTAATTATATTTTTATTTTATTTTATTTTTTTTTGTACCGGGGATTGAACTCAGGACCTTGAGCTTGCAAGGCAAGCAGTGGAAGCACTGAGCTAAATCCCTGGCCCCAATTATATATTTTTAATCTTAAAAATCTTAGTACAATAAAACAAATAAAACACGACGTCAAGAACATTTGTATGAACTGCCAAGTGCGGTGCTCATGTTAATGGAGGAATGTCTTTAGCCCAAGATAAATAATTTATTTGGTCACAAGTGAATTTTATGATCCAAATGACTACATTCAAACCTAGAAATATGGTGTCACTTGCTAAGTGTTTTTTAGTTGAGCATCATAAGATCATAATCATGTATAATATTTAGTAATATCACTCATTCTTTAACTTATTTATTTGCAAATTTGTTGAGAGCCTTCTATATACCAGGCCGTTATTATAATGCTACATGATAATGATAAGCCAGGTCTTTAATGGAGCCTAGAAGTTTGTAGGAGTAAGGGAGAAAAAAAATAAGTTAAAAATAAAATTGCAAATTATATTAAGAACTATGAAGGAAATAATAGCATGACAAAAATTAAAGGAAAATGAAGGGGATGAGGGAAGTCAGGGAGAGAAGCTACCTTTGAAAGGTGGTCTATGAAAGGCTTTATATTGTAATAAAAACTGTTTTCACAAAGCTCCCCAGTTTGAGCCTGAATTACACAGAGGTATGATTCTGGTGAAGCTTTGGAACTTAACTTATACCACTTAGTAAATAGTATTCAATTTTGGTGATCATTAGGGGTTCTTCTAATTGTTTCTTTTCTGGATTAAACATATGTTTAAATGTTCAGTGTGGGCAGATAATACTAAAATGTATAGCAAAATTACTGTATCCACTTGTAGTTCCAAAGTATGTAAGAATGTCTTTTTTCAGGTACCAGGGATCAAACTTGGAACCATAAGTTTACAAGGAAGGTGGCAAAATCATTGAGCTAAATACCCAGCCCTATGAAGCCATCTTTTAATCCACATCTTTATAGTGAATGTTTTTATGTTTCAGTCTTTTATACTTCTTTTATTAAAAGAGCTTGGCTGTAACATTCCAAAAGATATGTAGAATAAGCAACACACTGTTAAAATAACACGAGTCAGAAAACAAATCTTGAGAAATTTAAAATTTGAACTAAAATGAAGATGTAACATCAAATTTTGTGGGATGCAATGAAAACAAGGCTTAGAAGGAAATGTAAAAGAGTGAAGTAATACATTAGAAAAGAAGTTCTAAAATCAATAATACAAACTGCCACTTTAGGAAATTAAAAACAAACTAGGCATTCAATCCAAAGTAAGCAAAAATAAATAAATAAATAAAAATTAGAGCAGAAATCATTGACACTGGAAATAGAAAATCAATAGAGAAAAATCAATGAACTCAACAGCTCGCTTTTTGGAAAGACTACTAATATTGATAATTCTCTAGTCAACTAAGAAGAGAGGACAGATATTATATCTTACATGCTAGAAAACAAAAAATAACATGACAGATTCCATGGATATTAAAGCAGCAATAAAGAAATATTATGAACAACACTTTTTCCACAAATTTGAGGACCTAGATTAATCGGACCAATTTCCTGAAAGACACAATCTGCCAAAATTCACACTGGAAAACAGACAATCTAAGTAGGCTGATGTCTATCAAAGACATTCAATCAATCATTAACAATCTTCCAAAAGAGCACCAGGCTCTATGAGTTTATTGATGAATTCTATCAAGTATTTAAAAAAGAAGTTACGGCAATTTACTACCATATCTTCCAAAGTACAGAAACAGAATATCTTACAGATCATTCTATGAAGCCAGCATTACTCACCTCTATACCTATGACAAAGATAGTTCACACACACACACACACACACACACACACACACACACACACACACACTACAAAAGAAAGCAAAACGAAAAACCACTATAGTATCTCTCAAGAGTATTCATGCAGAAATCTTCCACAAAATGTATTGGTGCTTTTGTAACCATTAATTGGTACCAGGAGGTGCAATGAATACAAAAGCTGACAAATACCAACAAATTGTCTTGGCTGGAAAGGGTAGCAAAGCAACACTGATAAGTTAAATTTTGTCTGTTGAGTACCAAATGCTGATGAATACCAGGACAAAAATTTTGGGGTCAAAGTGTGGCAAATTTCAAAGCAGTCAAGTCCCAAGGTCTGACTGCTAGCAAGCTGAGTCCAACAATGTATAAAATAAGTTATGTACTACGATCAAACAGATTTTAAGTCAGGCATGCAAGTCTGATTTAACTTTTGAAAATCAATTAATCCATCACATCAACAGATTAAAGAAGGAAGATCACCTGTCTGAAGAAATAAAGAAAAAAATTGACAACATTCAGTATTCATTCAGGAAAACTCTCAGCAAAGTAGGAATAGAGGAGGGACTTTCTGAGGCTGATAAAGGGCAACTACAGACCTTATATCTATCACCATACTTAATGGTGAGAAAACTAGATTTCCCACTAAGATCAGAAACAAAGCAAGGACATTTCTGTCATCATTCCCTTTCAACATGATCCTATAAGTCTTAGTAAACTATGACAAGAAAAGGTTGTAAAACATATACAGTCTGAAAAGGACAAAAAAAGAACTGTATTTACAGATGGCATGATTGTTAATGTAGAAAATCTGAAGGAATTGACCCCCCTCAAAAAAAAAGAAAGAAAAAACTCTGCTGGAACTAAGTTATTATAATTAATTGCAAATAATAAAGAATAGCAAAAATCCAAAAAATGACACCATAAAATGGTGGTAAATGGAGCACCACGAACTCTCATTTATGGCTGATGGGAATACACTTTGGAAGAAACTTTGTCAGGTCTTCTCACCGCATGTTCAAGCAATCATAAACCTTGGCATTTACCTGAATGAGCTGAAAATATCTGACCATATAAAAATATGGAATGTTTGTTGGAGCTTTATTCATAGTTGCCAACATTTGGAAGCAGCAAACATGTTCTTCATAGGTTAATGTATAAATAAACTGTGTTACCCTTGGACTTTGGAATATTATTCAGCATTCAAAAGAAATGAGCTGTGAAATCTATGAAAAGACACAGAGAAACCCCAAATGCATACTGCTGAGTGAAAGTAGCCAAAATGAAAAGGCTGCATATTGTATGATCTCAACCCTATGACATTCGGGGGAAGACAAAATATGGAGACAATAAATAGATAAGGGATTGACAGGGGATGGGAGAAGGAAAGATGAATGAACTGAACACAGAGGGCTTTTAGGGGAAGGAAACTATTCTGTGTAATCCTGAAATAATGGAGACATATTTGTATGTGTTTTTCCAAACCCATGGGATGTATGACACCAAGACTAAGTCATAGCATAACTGTGGACTTTGTGTGACAATGGTGTGTCAATATTGGTCTATCATTTGTAACAGATGTTCTACTCAGGTGGAGATTTTGATAACTCCAGTATTCTATTTTCTGCATAAGATTCATTTCTATCATGTTTTAATTTTTTTCTTCCTCTTCTTTTCTGTGCACTGCCAATTTGATTTTCATACAGGATATGTATATCATTAACTTTTTGCATCCATGGAGAAATGCATGACATAACGTACTTCATGGCAACATTATTTTGCTATGCACTCTACATCAGCCTTTTGTTGAACACCTTTTTTTCTTGTATCATTCCTAAGTATCTCTGATGATTCTTTCTTAATTATTATTCATTTTATAATATAAGCAGTTCATAGGTCTTGGCCCAGATCTTTGAGAAAGGATAAAGTAGACAAAAGAGAAAGGACCTGGGGTACTTCAAGTCTCCCTAGCCCCAGAAGAAGCTCCTTTCCTCCCTCCTTTGTTTCCTTTTTCCCTTTCCTCCCTTCTGCCTTCTTCCCTCCCTCTGTCTTTAAGTGTGCACTGCCTACATTAATGTTCCTTATGATATAAGAAAAGTAAAATCCCTAATGTGTTTTTCAAGTTTCTGTTATCACAGCTAAGTATATTTCAGTGTATACATTCATGACATCAGATTATATATCTCCAGATATATTTTACATTTACAAACTAAGACCATACCTTACCACCCTTTTTTAAATTTGAAAACATTTTTGTGATTCCTACTGATACATTTATGAAACATATGCTGCGTTAAATATATTCCATATACTTGAAAAAAAATGGTAAAGATATGGCACCTATCCAGGAAGGGAGGACAGCCATTGGAAGAGTAATTATTACAAGTGAGGAAATCTCTTCTGAGAATGAGGTTAAATTGTATCTCAGTCACTTACTTCATCACTGATACCCAATCCTACAACTTGAGATGATATTTATTTTGGCTCACAGTTTCAGAAGTTTCAGTCCATAGTCATCTGGCTCAAATGCAGAAACCTCATGGCGGAAGGTCCTGAGCAGAGGAGAGCTGCTCACATCATGGGAGCCAGGAAGCAGAGAGAGAGAAAGGAGGAACCAGGGAGGGACACATACCCTTCCACATCTTCTCCTCAGTGTTCCTCCTTTCCCAGACACCCCACCTCCTAACTGCAATTTACTTCTTAACTTGTGGGTGGATCAGCACATTGATGGCCACAGCATCCTGTGATCCAGCCAAAAAGTACCAAAAGCCCTGGTTGTGAGAACATGAAGCTTTATGGGGACTTTCCAGATGTAAACCACAACAGGTCTTCAGCAAGGCTTCCTAAGAAATCAAATTTAAAGTTTCCAGCTGAAGTTTTCTAGATGAACAGAGGGGAGAGGTTATGGGAAAGCTGATAACATGTCATGTGTGAAATTTTAAAAACATACACTTAAGAACCTGAAAGATTATATAGATGGTGCATGAGAAACAGGGTCTGGAGTTGGGATAATTGTCAGGAACTGCATCAAGTCAAACACTATAATTCCTGCTAAGGAATTTTTTTTCTTTTTTCTTAGGAATGAGCTACTCAAGTTTTTTAAGACTGGGATACAAATGATGAGATTTGCAGTATCAAACCTTGCTAATTGGATAATGGTATAGATGGAGCATAAGTGAATGAGAGATGAATAGAATGTCTCTAATGTATCTGAGGTCAATGGTGAAGTTAGCTTGGATGAGGATGCCAGCAGTATGGATGAAAAGAAGTGGCCATGTTTTGTTGTGGCAAAGTGGAACAGCTCAGTGTTACAGCTCAGTGCTACAGTTCTGTGTCACAGCCAAGAGCTACTGCTCTGTGTTACAGCCAAGGGTTACAGTACAAGTGCTACAGCTACAGCAATTTGACGATTCCAAAAGTTAACTTGAAGAGATGGAGAAAAACCTTTGTTAGCTGACTGGCTCAGGGGAGCTGGCCCACTCCAAATCCTCAGCACCATGTTGCAGTAGGAGTCGGCTTATATTCCTGTGGGGAGAGGAAGTTGAGAAAAACCATTTAGGGCAGAGACAAAGAAGAGAGGTCTTCTGAGGCTGTGTTAATAGAACAAACACTTTTGACACATTGAGCAGGTACAGTTACAGAACACGTTGACACGTTGAGCAGGAACGTCAGGCAGCACAAAGAGTTGTATTTCTGAGACAGAATATCTTATGGCAAAAACATGGTGCACGGGCAAAAGCAAAGACTTGCCACATTATGTATTATTGCTTCATCAGTTTTACATATATTAAAAGGGAAAACCAACCAAAATTTAGTGATTGACAGGATGTAGGTTATAAGATAAAATAAAATGAGAAGGAAAATTATTTTGCTAGTGCCCTAAGTACTACCTGCCTGTGTAGTGGTGCTGTTTACTAAGGATGGGAAATTTTAGAAAAGGAGCAGATTTGGGGTGAGGACAGAGAGAATATTAGTTCATTTGTAGATGTAAGTAGTAGCTGTTTCTGGGATGTCCAAAAATAAAGCTTCTATAGGAAGCTTGCTTAGAAGGAAAGTGTCAGAGATAAGAACTTTAAATTCACCAGGATATAGATGGCTCTGGGACCGTGAGCATGTTTGAGATTTCTGAGGAAAAGAATGCAGGATAAGGAGCTAGAAGGTAGGGGCCAGAAATAAACTTAGAGAAATGTTAACATTGATAAGCATAGAAATAGTTGTTTTTGGAATTTATAGTGAAATAACTTGAAAAGGATTGGCATTCATATATTTGATGTGTTTCTCCCTGCATTCAGAACTTTTAGATCTTTTGGTTACATTTTAGATTTTTTAATGTTGTTCCTAACCATTTTGTAACTACTTATATTTATGTATTTTATGTTCTGATAAACTATTTGTATGGAATACATTCCCTACTCTATAATTTAACTGATTATTGTTACTATACCGAAACATATTAATTTTGTATATTTATTTGAAATTGGCCATCATAGTAAACATTCTTATTTCCTTCAACAAAACTCTAAATCTTGGGTCATCGTTTGTTCTTATTTCACATTTAAATCTTACTTTGGCTAATTTAAAAGAGAAATTAATCAAAAAGAAATTTCAAATTTATAAAATTAATTAGTCTTGGAAGTTAACAGCAACTGAGCTGGGAAGCAGGACTTACCAGAATTCTATTCTACTGAAAACAGTCTGTTCTTGGCTGAAATGAATATATTCTATTAATTTTTGGTCTCTTTGACGTTCTGCTCAAGATTAAGATTCCCTGAAGACTTGTCTTGGATCATATCCTAATTCCTGGGCTAGATAAGGGCAGGGAAGGGCAAGGTAGGACTGTCAATCTGTATCCACAGGAAAAGACAATATTTAAATGATAATTGGGACAACTTCAAGAAGAGGAAAGGATAATGGGCAATAATCATAGAAAATTGTCATTCTGGACAGGTTTTTCATATTGATAATCATAGTGTCTGCAAATGATGGTCATTCTTCTTTTTTATGTCTAACTTTTTTTGGTTTAATTTATCCATACATAATTTCATGGGAAAATTAAGTGAGCAGATTTTAGTTTTTGAGAAAAAATAATTAAGAAGCAGAGGTGGTGAAGGGAGGGCAGAGGTAAGGGGAAAAAATGAGAATCAAGACTTGTCATGTAGAGGTACAAGATCCCAACAATGAATGTAACTGTACTGTATCCCTAAAATGTACCAATAAACTCAATTAAAGCTGAAAAAAAAAAGAAGTAACCGAATAGTTCATTGCATTAATTTACACATTAGAGAAGTGTTATGGTAGGTTTCAGTAAATATTTTAAAATAATTTTCAAAATCACCATGCATGAGTAAGATTATTTTCCTGTCAATGAATGGAAGTAAGACTTCTTTAGAAAGTTGAATTGATAAGTACACATATTGCATTGTAATGTATTTCTCTGTGTTTTTGTTTTTGCTTTTTTTACATATTGAACAATTCTTCATGAAGACACATATTCATGCATACCCATTTTTAAATTGCTGCATGATATTCCATTGTGAGTATATAATCTAATTAATACTTCTTTGGGAGGTATTTATTTGTATAATTTTCCCTTATGTAAAAATCTGGGATAAGAACCTTGCATCTTTATGATCTTAGGTAATTACTTCTCTAAGATAAATTTCTAGACATAAAATTGGTAATACAATTACATGCATTCAAATTTATTATTACTTTTGGATGTCTTTGAAGATTTCTAGTTATTAGAGAGCCTATTTTCCCACATTTTCATCAATAATGGTTATGAACTGTGCTTGGATTTTAGCTAAATTGGCATGCATTCATTTCACACTTTTTATTATGTTTTACTTATTGGGAGGTTGAGGAATTTTTCATAAAGCATCTATTTTTTGTTGCATAGCATTTGTAAACTTTTACGAATTGTTGGTCTTTTTGTTAATTTGGAAGCTATTCATTTTTCACATGCTAATTTTTTGTCATATATTATAAATGTTTTTGTATTGTTAAACATTTTTCATATTTAATAGAATCTTTGTTCATTTGTTTGGATTCAGGCTTCTCTAAATATTAGTATTTCCAAAGCTGCCATTATCTTCTTCATTCATTTTCCAATACTAAGTTATTTTGTTTTAGGCTTATTTGTCATAAACAGTAAAAATCTTGTTTTTGCTTGACTGTTCATTCCATGAAGCTTTATATTTCGGGGTTATTTAATTGATTCTCTATTTCTCCTTATGCTTTTGTACATCTTTCTTTTTGTCCTAATTTGCCATCTTGAAATTATTTTTCTAATTGCTTTGAAGTTGCAAATTTAAAAATATTTTTTAAAAAACATTTTATCCTCTGTCAATAAGAATATATTTGTTTGTGCCTTTTCCAAGTTAAGAAATATGCAACAGATTTATTTCCTTCCTACTCTTTTCTCAAATATTCTCCATATATTCACATCCTTGTTTCTTAATCAAGTTTATCTTTGAAGGATCTTTTGTAACATCTGCCAGTGAGTTGTGAGGTAACTCTATTTTCTGTTTATGTTGTTTGTTATGTTCTAAAATTTCACATCTTCCACTTTCTTTACCTCTTTCAACTGTTTCATTTCTATTTTGGCTTTCATAAAAGGCCCTGCCTCCCACTGCAAAATGCATATTTTGTGACAGTTTGTATGTGTGAAAACACCTTTTCTCTCTGTGAACATTTTTTTTGGCTGAGTTTATACTTTTGGGTAATAATATTTTTCTGAAGAAAATTTAAAACATTGCTCCACTGTTTGTAGCATAAGTGTTTTAAGAGTGTTACAGGATGTCAGTCTGGTAGATCATCATAGCATAAGGTTTCACCTTTATTTTGGAATACAGAAGTAAGAGTCTCTATCTCTGTATCTGTTTTCTAAATGCCTCTTGTATGTTTGAAGAGAACTAATATCGTCCAATGATTGGATGCAGACTTTTACATTTTCATTGCATGAAGCATGTTGATTGTTTTAAAATCTTGGCAGTTTTGCTATTCTTTCCCTTTTCTGTCATCAGTGGAGAAAGACGTG
This sequence comes from Fukomys damarensis, assembly GCF_012274545.1. Taxonomy (NCBI): domain Eukaryota; kingdom Metazoa; phylum Chordata; class Mammalia; order Rodentia; family Bathyergidae; genus Fukomys; species Fukomys damarensis. The sequence goes on along the minus strand of NW_022900948.1, from coordinate 27,560,870 downwards.
TTGAAATTTCCTTTTTTTTTTTTGTACCGGGGATTGAAATCGGGTCCTTGTGCTTGCAAGGCAGGCCACCGAACTGCTGAGCTAAATCCCCGGCCCTGAAATTTCCTACTTTTGCTAATGCATTTGTCATTTTTTCTGGGTGGGGGAGTCCTGTGAATTTCTGCCTTGTATAATTTGAAACTATCTTACTAGACATTTGTGTTTAAAATTATCTTTCTAGTGGGAATTTTATATCATTATGTTGCAGTCCTTGTTATCATTCTGAAGTTTTAAAATTTGATACTAATATAACTGGATGTTTCTTTACCATTTCTGCTGAGGACTCAATGACTCTTTTTATATAAATCTCAATCACCCTGAATTTTACATCATTATGTAGCAGTCCTTGCTGTCTTTCTGAAGTTTTAAAATTTGATACTAATACAACTGGATGTTTCTTTACCATTTCTGTAGAGGACTCAGTGACTCTTTTGATATAAACCTCAATCACCCCTGAAAAAATGGTCTTCTATTGCTTCTTGAACGTGTTCTCTAGTATTCTTTCATTAGACTTAATTTTATAGATACTAGGTCACCTTCCTCTATGGTTCATACTACTGTTGCTCTTGTAAGTCACATCAATGTCTTGTTTGTTCTGACTTCTTCAGTGTTTCTCACTTCCATAGATTGGAACAATCCATAAATTGTTCTCACTAGACTGGAACTTCCATAGGACCATCGATTTATTTGCTCCTTTTACATGCAGTGCATACGTATGATCCAGAACAGAGAAGGAAAGAGAAGAGATTCTTGAAGTGAATTCCTGGGATGGTATTCTGATTTTCTTTTTAGCAGCTCAGTATTCATTCTGTTATTTCAGGCTATTATTTATTGTTTTAATTTTATAAATAATTTTCTATTCTCCATAGCAGCCTATGTTATCTTTATGAATCCCGAGTAGCCTATTGAATTGCACTAAAAGTGCTTCAACTAATTTTAAAAACTTTTTTTGTTTTGGTTTATTTTTTGCTATTAACTCTTTCTTGGGGTTGGGGTGGGAGCTTTAATATGAAGCACGTGATCCTCTCTATTGCAAGGCACTTTTAATGATTTTTTAAAAATCAATAACAGGCAAACTTGAAGTGCTCTGGAGCTGACTTGAGCCCTTTCAGAAATGACATGTGTCACTCTATTTGATGCCCGCAGTTTGGCACAATCTGACCAGCTACTGACTCATAGTTGGTCTTCAAGGAGTGAAAAGGAGAAACAGTGACTAAAGACCACATTTGAGAAGTTTTGTAGTAAAATAGGGATACGGGGGAAAAGGAAGAGGCATTAAAGGAAACAGTAATGGCTTAGAGTGGCATTTGTCAACATGGTCTGGGAGCAGATCTTCTGCTTGCTGTTTGCAAGACCCCTGTTTGGTGCTTTTCTTTATGAATTCTTTGGAGATTCTCTGGGGACTTTCTCTTCAGTATAACTAATATATTCTGAGCCTTGCGCTTCTGATGTCTTCTCATCAGCCTCTGTTTCTCAAACTAAGTCAACAGAATCTCTTGTGGCTGAGGTCCTCTTGTCTTGACCAACATCTTGGGTACAGACCTTTCAAGACGACTCAAGCCAGGCACCACCCAAGGTCACTGCTACTCCCTGAGAAACAGGGGTTCAGTTCTTCCTAAAGTGAGCATGGAATTCTGGCTCTTTCTTGAAATGATTTCTCCAAAGCTTTCACTTAATCCATTGGGAAGGTCTCAGCCCAAATTCTTCATGGATAGAGTTATACTCACATTATCTGCATTTTTTGCTTTTCTTTCACAGGTAGCTCCAGACAAGCAATTACATGTCTCACAGGACTCTCTAATTTCCAGTTCTCCATGTGATGCCCACTTTTTATGAAAACCATATTCAATTAAACTTGGAAAAAACAGTGAAAATCATGCCCAAGGAAACCTTAGAAGAACATGCTTACATTTTATGGATGGTTCAGATTTTTAATTTGACCTCAGGATTTGATAAAATATCTCTTGTATTATTTACTGCCTTTATTATATCTTAAATTTGCTAATTATGATATAGTAGTTTGACATTCTTGGAATTCTTATGTAGCCTTGAAATATTTTCCCTTTGGGCCCCAAAATTTCATCCATGAAATGCTTTTAGTGAGCCACTGTGAGAGGAATTCAGAGTTTGACCTGGACTGATTAGTTCAAGGTTTCAAGGGAGTTAGGTTATCACCCTCAACATCCACAGAAGGACTATGTGACTCCCATGGGGTTGCAGAATAACAGGCTTTAGAATTTTTTTGGTGCTAATCAATTGCTTTCAAAAGCTTGATGTATGACAATACACAACCTAATGAGGATAGAGAGGTGTGGTTATACACAGAAATGTATAAGGAAAGTCAGGTCCATAGCAGAGAAATGTTGTGACTTAGCTATCTGCGAGAACTCTGCATTGAAATCATCATGAACTCAGTCTTTTAATGACTGACTTTATTTTTTTCTTTTTAAAGAAGAAACATTTCATTGCATTGTCCAACGTAGAAAATGCTTGGGAAATTTATAATATTATAATGTCATTAGTTAATTTATAATATTGTTGGGAGCTCCATGATCTATCTTCCTATTTACACTGTAAAGGTGATCTTCCAAAGGTCTAGGAAGTGAAACCTGGAGTCTCAGAAGCAGCCAAATAAAATTCACTCATTGTCAATTGATAGCCAGCCATCGGTCTACTCCAAAGACTCTGAGTCTTCTTATTAGGGAAGAAAAATAGAGTTAAGGAGGAAAATAAGTCAACCCTAAACTCTTTCTGGGAATAAGATTGCCTGTCTGAATGAAATTAAGAACTTAATCCTGGGATAGTATGGATAGCTCCATTTTTTAGAGAAAGAGCCCTTGAAAGCAAAGTAACAGTGGCCTTCAATAAGGAAGCTAAATTCTGACTCATGTCTGCCCTTCTAAGGACTCTAGGAGAGGCTTTTTACACAGGTACGGCTTCCATATTCCTACTTTGGATGCAGAATTCCGGCTCTCTTCTGAGATGGTTCTCCATGCGTGGGCACATGAACACCTGACTCTGACCTCCCTTCTTCCATGGTAGGTGAGACTTGACCCTCGATTCTCCATTTTATCAAATTAGCCCATGTCCAAACTCTTTGTTTCATTCCCTGATGATAGTCTCTTTCCAGCGTTCGCTTCAATAGTGTTGGCACCTCTGTGGAGCGAGAGGCATATTCCTGACCTGTTGTTTCACGGAATTCTTATATCTTTCATTAGGCCCCAAGCAGAATCTTTTCTAAATAGCACCTCTGCCACTTGGTTTTTCCTGTGGGAATTTTCGTACTAATTTCTTTGCTATTACAAACTGATCCTTCCACAAATAGAGTATTTCTAATGCTAGGTCTTTGTTTCTATTAACATATGGATTGTGTTTAATTACATAACATCACGCACTCCTCCCTGTGCCCTGCTTTACAGTACAGGCAATGCTGGAGATATCTGCACTGACAGAATGCCAGAGAGGTTGTCCATGCTGGCATCGCAGACTATGACCTATACTTGAGATTATATGGCTCTCTCAACAGTGGTAACAATACTTTTGCATGAGTGTGAGAATTGAGTACCCAAATTGCCTTTTCCTGGGCTCATACTGAGATTTCTCCGCCTGCCCAGTCTTCTGGGTTTGATCCTGAGTTTGAACTGTGAGCCACTCTTTTAAATTTAGCTTCTCCACAGGACAGTGTCTTCTAGATAACATCTCTGGCTGAAAAAATCCCTGCTGTGTCCTCACCTTTGCAAGACATAGTCTTCTGGAATACTGAGCCCTTCCTTCATGGAGTCTAATTCCTAAACATTCGCTCATTGCAAAAACAAGCCTCAGCCAAAAACATTGAAAAAAAAAAAAGAAGTATTTTTACATGTAAAGTTTTTCAGCACTCCAGATTTTAAGAGATCTGTGCTCCCTGAATAATCAAGCTTGAAGTTACATAACAGAAAATCAGATCTTTCTTCCCATGGTTTTCAAATCTATAAATAATAGATATATAAGCCTTAGTCTTTCAAAAGTTCAGGACAAAATTGTTTTGGCTAGAGAATTAACAACTTAAAGGAAAGGGCTCAAAGCTCCATTTATTTGACACGAATAAAGCTAGCAGGGTGGTTTTTGCCTTTTAAAAAGACTTGATTGGAATGCTGTGTTCAGTCTTCCATGTGAAGTTCTTGATGTGCTAAATAGTATTAGCAGCAGGTCAAGGTGTCACTGTTACTTTCTTCTTTGTCTGGAGAATATCTGGACAGAAGCATGTAATTGTGCCATGGGAAGACCTCGAAAGGACAAATAAACTATCCCAGATATGGATAGATTTGTTAACTTATTGCTACAATATACCAAATAACAAATAATCACAGACCCTCACTTTCATGTAACAATGAAATGAGCAACGAGCCTTTCACCTTATGTGTCTGTGAGTCATCTGAAGGTCTGCTAATCACAGCTGTACTCAATTAGTTCAGCTCGCTGGAGAAGTTCTGTTCCAGGTGTGTTTTTCTTTCTCCTTCTAGGAGAGGCTCCTATGTGTTCTCATTGTGCTGTTAGCAGTTTGTTTAAAGGGGTTTGAAACTGAGATATAATCATTTCTGCTTCTCCGCTATTGGCCAAAGCAGGGCTTGAGGCCAACCTCAAAGTAGAGGTGTGGAGAAGCATGTTTTTTTTGTCATGATTAGACCATGGCAAAAATATAAATGGAAGAAAATGGTTAACAATTAGGGCAACTAATGCAATCTGTCACACTAACTTCTCCTCCTCCTCCTCCTCCTCCTCCTCCCCCTCACCCCTTCCCCTTCCCCTTGTCCATCTCCTCATTGACTTCTTGTGAAAGGGACAAACTAATTCCAGGAGGATGAGAAAGAATAAGATTTGGGACACAGAACTGTACCCAAACAGAAGGAACAGAAAGTAGGAAAGCAAAGATACGCAGACTAGCATGATGTGTTTGGGAAAACAGAAGTAATATTTGAGGTGCAAAATGTGTGGGAAGGGAATTAGAGAAGAGAGTATAGAAGTAACATGAAGCCAGATCATCAAGGGCTTTGTGTACAAAGGAACTTAAATAATTTGAGACAGGGGGAAAACCATTCAAAGGTCTCAGATTTGCCTTCGATGAAAGGTCATTTTGGAAAGAGTCTGTAAGTGAATTCATGTGGTCAAGAAAGGTATCGGGAGGTCTGCAGAGAAAGTACAGACTATTTATTGAAGGAGACATCAGACAATCTTGGATTAGGGCTGTCTTCATATAGGGTGGTAGAGATAGGAATGATGAGGACCAAAAGGATGAAAACAAGGTAGCATCCACAAGATCTGATGATCTTGTTACCGGAGTTAAAAAAAGGATCTTATTTCTCAACTTGCTACGCAAAGTGACATCCACAGGCTAGTAGCATCAATTTCATCAAAAGAGCTAATTGTTCTGATTAAGGTGATGTGGGGGGTGTGGAGGTAGATGTTTAATTTAGCTTAGAGATTGTTGAGTTTAGACCTCCGTGGTCTGTTCAGGGGTAGATGTTCATTCTGCAGCTCTAGGTCTTAGCATAAATGCCTGGTTCTCAACTCTGTGACTTTGGATGAGGTTACTCATTGAAAATAATTTAAACCCAAACGAATGAGTTCTGAGGACAGTTCATAAATGCAGGAGGCAAATTAATACATAAAAACCAAAATCATCTGACAGGTAGGGCGAAAACCAGAAAGGTGACATGACGAAAGCCCAAGGAGGACTAGTGATTAACAGAGCCCAAAGCCATAGATCAGGTAAGTGAGATTTTAATGAAAGAGGTTATTGGACTTAATAACCAGTAGGTTATTACTGACACTGATGAAGCAACTTTTAGCAGAGTAATGGGGTCTGTATCTCAGTCAAGATCACACATAGTATTTACACAGTTAATTTGTGATTTAAACCAGGCTTCTGACTGTCAGTCAGTTTTTTTTTTCTGGCACACCAGAGATGCTAACCTCTCTCTGAAGATAAATTAATATGCCTACACCTACTAAAGTCTTTGTGTAAGGCAGGAGAATAAAAATGCATAAGTGGGTATTTTATAAGAAATTATTTGTAAATTTGTTAAATCAAAGCTCTTGGATATACTGATAGCCCCTAGATGAATAAACATATTTGGACTCCTGTATAGCTGGGTAGCAAAGCTGAGGATTCCCTTTAGCAGCGGTGAGTCCAGCAGTCCACAGAGGCTCTATGTCACTGTAATTTCCTTGATGCCACAGAGACTTCAAAGGACTCTCAGGTCCTTTGTTTTTACTCCACAGAACTGGGTATTTTGAATAATAGGTCAGGGAAATATATAATATTGAATCTTAGCTTTTCTGCTCTTTTTGCAAAAATCAAAAAGTCGTTTTTCCATGTGGGTGATAAGTCTTGTAAATAATAAAATGTCAAATCACCACAACCTAAAGACCCATGAAAAATCCTCTCCTTCTCCTTCCAGTTTAAACACTGACACACAAAAATAAACCATTGGTCCAACATTGTGGTTTTAGACATTTTTCTAGGCAAAATCCGCAAGTAAAAGAATGTAAAGAATTTTAACTGGTATGCATTTTTGGGAGGTGAAACAGGACTTAATGATTTCCAGTTTATGGGTAGTGTTTAGCCTGAAAGACAGATTTGAGCTCTAACCCCGAAACACATTTATCTCCTTGTTTTTAAAAAAGTCTTTCAGATTCTTGGACTACTGAAATTTGGTATTACTGAAAATGACTTTAAGCTGATTTTTTTATTTATACAATCTATTATATTTGTCCATTATATATTCTATCATCTTGCATTTTCTTTTTCAAGAGAAACTTCCTTTTTTGCTGAATTATTGCATTATTCAAAACTAAAGTTTAGTTGATAATAATAATAATGAATATAATGACATTAGCTTAATATTAATTTAAGATGATGTCAATAGATATGTCTTATTTTGGGATAACAATGGCAGATATGTCTTGCTCTTTAGTGCTTCCTGCTATATGAGTTTTAAAGTTAAAATTATTGATATGATTGATATTATGAGTTTTATATAAATTGAACTATCCTTATATTCCTAGAATAATTTCTGCCTGTTCATGAGTTTTTATTTTTATAATGCTACATGGAAGTTGCACAGCAGAGCAGTAGAGTATGTTCTGCTTTAATTTACTATGTGTATAAACTTGGGCAAGTTTCCTGACCTCTCACTACCTTATTTTGTCATCTACATAGTAGACATAGTAACTCTTACTCTCCTTTTCCTCAGATAAATATGTATATGCATTTGTTCTGTTATATATTAGAAATGAGATATGTACTTTATATTTCATATATACATTAATATATTCCATAAAACATAATTTACAAGAATAATTAAAATGTGGTTATACTGTTCTGTTCACATTTTATTATCTTATTTTAAAATTCAGTCATCCATTGTGAAAATATTTTCATACCATTAAATACCCTCTAACTTTTTTTTTTTTTTTTTTTTTTTTTTTTTTTTTTTTTTTTTTTTTGGTACCAGGGATCAAACTCGGGCCCTTGCGCTTGTGAGGCAGGTGGCAGCAACCCTGAGCCAAATCCCCTGCCCTGCTCTAATCTTTTTTATCCTTTAGTATTTTAATAGGTACATGACAGACCATATGATATATTGATATTAACTTAAACTACTCATAATGATAATTTTAGGATGTTTCCATTCTGTAGATTATATTATTATATACTACATGAACACACACACACACACACACACACACATATGGAAAAATGGCATATTAGCACTTAAAATATTAACAGCTATTTCAAATACCTAAACATTTATACTTTGTTCTAATTTATCATTGGGAACTTTATATGTAAATTATCTGAGAGTCATTTGTGTTTGGGTGAATTGCTCTGCTCATCCATTTCCTTCACATGCCGTTCCTTGAACTTCATAGCCTGGAAAATTTAAACCTACAGTTCTGATGCATTTGTGTAATTAGTGCTTCTCATGTGATTTAGGTTTTGTTGACTAAGTATACTTGCATGGGACTTGACTTTGCAAGGAAGTTGTGAAGAGAAAAATAAGATGCTCTCCATTTCACTGATACAGAAACTAGCAAAGGCAGCATGATTTCAGACATGGCAACTGTAGCAAACACTTAGCAATTTGGCATTAATTCTCCAAGTCCAGACCTGCCGTATTGCTTTGGAAGTCATCCCAAGACATACTATAGTTGTTTTGTTTTACTCTCTCATAGTCCTCTTAATGATTCTGTAAGCCTTTTAGGATCATGTAATAAATTCTTTTCTGCTTGAACTAGCCAATGATGGTACTGGGTCCTTTTTTATTATTACTCTGTTAAGTTTATTGGTACATTTTAGGTATACATTATGATCACATTCATCATTGGGAATTTGTACCTGTGCATGATAAATCTGGGTTCTTGTTTGTTTTCCCCCATTCCCCTTCTTTCCCTTCCACCCTTCTGCCCCTCCCTATTTACAAAAAGTTTGTTCGCATTTTTTCCTTCTCTTTTCATATTTTTCCTGCCCCTCTTTCCTTTTCCCCACCCCCCTAGTTCCCCTTCCCTTTTTGACCTTTTCTTCCTATTTTACATTGTCTACTTTGAAAACTACAGCACTCTGGAAAAAGAGATCAAAGAGCATGAAAAGTTTATACACATAGAAAATGGAAAGACATTGCTTGTTCAGGTAAGAACAACCAATATAGTGAAAATGGCAGGGCCGGGGTTTTAGCTCAGTGGTTGGGTGGCCTGCCTCACAAGGACCCGAGTTCAATCCCTGGTACCCAAAAAACAAAAAAACAAAAAACAAACAAACAAACAATAACAACAACAACAAAAACAAAAGAAAATGGCCATACTTCCCAAACTGCTATAGATTCAATGCATTCCTGATTGAAATTACAAGAGCATATTTCACACAACTAAAGAAAACAATCCAAAAATTCATTTGGAACCAGAAGAGACCCAGAATAGCAAAGGCAAATTCTGGACAACAAAGACAAGGTAGGGGTATCACAATCACCAACTTGAAACTTTACTACAAAGCCACTGTGATAAAAACAGAATGGTATTGGCTGGCCAAAGAATAGAGCAGAATATCAATGGAATAGATTAGAAGACACAAAAACAACTCCAGATACACTCAACCACCTCATCTTCTACAAAGAAGCCAAACACCCTCACTGGAGTAAAGGTACTGAGTTCTTGTAACTGAATGTGACAGGTACACAATGATGTCAACTTTATTTTCCCCAAATATATAATTCTTTCCCACTGATTTGAACATAACTTTTATCATACACCGAATACTTATAAATATCTCAAAATTTCTTTGATTCATTTTTCATATTTATTTTACTGGCAACACAATACTTTTTTGATTACTGTAGCTTTATGGTAATTTTTAATGTATGTTTATATAGGTGCCCTTTTATCCAACTTATCAATCCAACATTTTATGGATCTCATGGACTTCACTTCCAGATGAACTATTGTTAACTTCTAAATCTATCATCACCAATAAATTATATTAAAAAAAATCTATCATCAATGAGTTTTAAATGAATAAAGGAGATAACTTGCATCTTATACCATTAGTAATACCATCTTCAAACATCTCTCTTTATTTAATCCACTTTTATTTTCATAAATAGAATTTAGGGTTTTACTTCTTGTTGCCATTATACCAGTTCCTAGATATTATATAATTACTTGTGATTTACAGAGTGATACAATCTGTAGTGTATGGTTTTAGCCAGTATTATCTAGAATATATTGATTTGTATATGTATATTTTAAATTATGTAATCAGTCTAGATGCTTTCATAAGTTTCATAACTTTTAGTTGCTCACAGACTTCAGAACAGTTTTATCTGTAAAATAATAATTTTCTTATTTCTAACAGTTTACCTTATTGTGTAAAGTTATGATTGTAATGTGGTTGTTTGGGTATCCCTTTGAGAGATCAGTTTTGGGCATCAATGGAATCATGAGAAGAGGAAATCTTTATGGAGTGGGCAGGTTTTTTAAGACTCCAAAGGTATCCACTGTGTTCCCTCTCTCTTCGACTTGTGTAGCATGTTCTCGCCCTGTTCCATCCATTCATTCAAAGATTCCCTTGCTGAGCATGATGTTACTATTCCGTATTTGGCTGTAAATGATCTCATCATTTTCCTGATGGAAGATAACTCAATCTTCTATCAATAGGAGTCTCTGTTCTCTGAGTCAAGATCTCTTCCTGATATCCAGTCTTTCTGCATTTCTGAAGCAAAGCCATAGTGTTCAAAAGCTATTTCTGAGCACATTTGTGAAGATTTGAGAGAATGGAAATATCCAGAGTTAGAGAGTGGAGAGAAACAGGCACCTATTGTTGGATAAACAGTACCATGAACTTTCTAGGGAAGAACTTGGCAATATGTTTCAAGATCTTTATCATGCACATATGCTATGCTAATGAAAACTCTTCAGCTCCCAAGAAACAGGAAGCAATTTGAATTAACTTGCGAGGGTCACAGAGTTTATGTGAGAATGCTAAAGCATCATAGGCAATCCAAGGGCAGTGTGGCCTTAAAATAGTATTAGTACTGGGACATGAGAAGTCCTGCTACCAGAAGTTTGGGATCAGCCTAGGCCGGATGATGCAGTGTGTTGTAGGCTGGTCTCAGGTCTTAGATCCTCTCCAAGACGATTTGAAGGAAAGTCCACAGACAGAACTCAGAGTCAGAAAGTAAAAGTTTTAACAAGCACTTTACTGAGTAACAACAGAGGTGGATTTGTTAGACAGGAGAGTTCACTTGGGAGATGTCCAACTGGGCAGATCTTAGCGGAGACGACTGCCCTGAGGAGTAGGGCATTTTTTTGTTTTTTGTGATCTTTGAATTTGAGGAAGGGTCACAGATCTGTGAGTGATACAGTTTCTTCCAAAAAACTATGAGTCTCCATTTCACATTGGGAAGAGTTTTTAAATTTATATGGTCTTGGGGGGAACCAGCACAGCAGCCAAAACCTATGGTGGGGGAATCAAAACTATAATGCAGATGCATGCAAATGAGGTCTAACTCGGGTGACCATGAGCATCATATGTCAGCAAGGCGTTTGTGCCTCTAGGTGTAACTGTATGAATAAGAAGGTTTAAGACTAGATAAGAGGGGCAATTTGCAAGGGGAGAAGAATGTGCTTATTTCAGGGAAATTGAGGACCGCAAACTCGGGAAATTTTTACCTGGGCCTTTCTGGAGAATTTATTCCTTCAGCACAGCTATCGTTACTCTAGTTCCAGCCCCTATCTGGCTAACCACCCACTCTGTCAGTGTCAAGAAGTCAGCTTTTGAGTTTATGTCTCTCTCTTCTGTACATCTGTTTTGCTTATCAGTACTTGTCTACTACTGTTTATTCTTGACACAGAGTTGGCTTTCTGAAGTATAATGTATGGCTTCAAATACTTGGCATATATTCTTACAAATCCTATGCCCTTGAGCTCTTATGTCCCTCACTGTGCTTGGTGTTTAGGCCTCTTATATGACTGCTTGGTACTCTAAAGCCCTACAGTTTTGGTTTTAAGCAATTCTTTAGCATTTGCTCAACATTTACACTTTGCCATTTTGTCTCTTTTCTCCCAGGTATCTGAAGTTGGTTTTAGGCCTCATTCTTACTGGTTTAGCAATAAGCTACATCTGGCATTTTATTCCTTAAATAAACATCTAAAACCATTACTTCCATACGGAAATAAGAGACTTTTAAAACCTTTTTTCCTATTATTGATTTTCAACATAAATTAGTGATACTTCTGTATTTAGGGTAAGTGTAAAAATGGAGATTTTTGTACTGGCTTAGGGGTTTTAGTGTGGGGTCTACTTAAAAGAGACTTAAAAGACTTGCTTATTCAGATTTGAGACTGCCAGTCTCTGCCCTAGAATATAAGGACACAAACAAGCTGGGTCTCTCATTTCAGCTTTCTTGGCTTATAACTGAAATGACTCAGCTTGGAATTTTATAATTCAGTGAGTCAACCAAACTAAGGAATAAAGAGTAGCACTTACATTTAGTAAGCTTAGTCATCGCAGCCTCCTTCTCACCCCTGCCTTTCTATATGGATTTCTAAGTTGTGGCTTTAGTGTTAGCTACTTCTTGTTACTACTAGGTTGTTGGTCTTGAAGGTGGGGTGCTCACAACTAAGCTGGTCACCCCTGGAAAAGAACACATTTTATGGAATGTTGGTAATTACTTGAAAACTTTTGACATAACAAAAAATTCTACAGAATTTCCTGGTTTGTAAGAGATCAAGTTTGGTCTTTAAGATACATTTTTGCTATGACCACATGATTTCATCAACTTTACAAAAAATGTTCTGGCTTTCATGGAGTTATTGTTATTATTATTGCTATCTGTGAAATATAGGGAAGCTGGAATTTTGTCTGCTTTGTACTGTTGATGACTCTGAAAAGATACCATCTAAATAAACAATTACTGAAGCTGTGGTGGTTTAGAAATTTTTCTGGCTTCAAGCAGGGAAAAGCATGTCTTATAAGTAGGATGTTTCCTGAAAGATGTGCCCTCATTAATCAGAAAGCCTTTTATCTGTGGTCACGTTCTGTTTACTAATATCAAACATCCTCTTGGCATCAGGAGGTAGAGTTAAGAGCTATGCACTTCAAGCCTTTCTGGGACAATGCTGCTGCTTTCCTAAAAATGGTAAACCTCATTAATTAATGTGTAACCTATTTATACTTGTAACGTCATATAATTAGTTACATAGCTCCGATTAACAGGATTTCTCCCTTTTCTCAACCAAGCAAGTGAGTTTTATAGTGTTGTTTACTCAGTTATTAGTGAACTTGTCTATTGTGGTTACCAAATATTTTGTATGGAAAATTAATTGCTTTGTCCTTTCAACTAGCATTGTTCCGCTGAAATTTTTAATTTTTGTTTTGTTTTGGTGAATTATTCAGTACACCCACTCTCTTAATCTTCTCCTATGTGTGTCAGCAGCTGGTCCCTTTCCAAATGTTGAATCATTTGACTAAATGCTGCCAGGGCCTTTTCTGTGTGATTTCCCATCTCCCCTCCCCATTTCTGGAAAGTTCTATTCCTCCCGAATGTCCCTGTCTGGGAAAGATTATCTTGGCAAAGGAGGAGGAGGACATTGAGAAATAGGAGAGGGCAGCTTTTCTGTTGCCAGGCAGAAGTAGTGCCTCACTGACTTCAGAGAAATGTGATGTGGGTGGGAGGAAAGGGAAGCTCAGAGTGCACCTCAGTCTTTAAGCAGTGAAGTGATCTCATTCCTTTCCTTAAATGACTTCAGTTCCACAGAGCAAAGAAAGATGTCTTAAAGTTCAATATTCAAGCTGATCGGTCCTCTTTTTGCATAGCTTTGGATATACACAGAAGAGAGCCAACAATGACAACGTATGATTTGGGAGCATTAAGATGATGCTATGCAGCAATCAGAAATGAGTCATTTGATCCATTTGTCCAGCTTATGGAACTCTGTTACTACCACTATGGCTGTCCTATCCACCAGAGCAGTCTTCAAATGGCATACACTTGGGGCCAAACAATTTGTTAACATGTTGGAATACTTCAGGGGTCCCTGGAGTCTTCCTTGGATTGATCGAAGAATTATATGGCAAGGTTGGAGGGTTCTAGGGCTCCTTTGGATGGCAGATTTTCTACCCTATCAGTGCCTAAGCCATTAGAATTTATTAAATATTTTGACCATCATTCCTACCTCTAATCATCTTTACAGTTATTCCTTCCATCAACTAGTTCATTCACTTTTGATTCATTTATTTAACAGATTCTTACTGATTACCTGCAAGGTCCTGTTGTAGGTGCTAAAAGAAACACTCATAAATAAGATAGACAAGGTCCATTTCATTCTAGTAGAGAGAAAAAGTAATAAACATGAACATAACAATGTTAACAAGATAATTTCAGTAATTATAAGTGCCATGAATGCAGTATAAGGCTTATGAGATCACTGCCTAGAAGGGCTTCCTTAGGTAGAGGAGTCAGGAAGGCCTCCTAGGGGAGGATCATTTAGCGAAGACTTGGAAGACTATTTTGATATCTGTTGGGATTGATAGTGTGCCCCCTTGAGCTTAACTCCATGCATCTTTCACCTACATCCAGAAATCTGGCTCAGGGATTTCTATGGCACAGACAGAGATAAAAGTGAAGTGTTATGGTATAAATGTGAAATGTTCCCCAGTGGTCCATGTATTGATCCCCAATTCAGCAGTGTTCAAAGAGAAGTGACTGAATTATGAGGGTGACTGAATTATGCTAACCTTATCAAGGGATAAGTCCACTGACGAAATCATTAGCTGAATGAGCTGTTAGGATATATAGCCCAGGATAAGTAGGTCACTGGGGACATATCTTTGAAGGTTATGCCTCCTCTTGGGCTTTTCCCCTTTCTTTCTGCTTCCAGGGTGCCATAGGTAAGCAGTTTTTTTTTCTACCATGCCTTCAATTAATAAGGTATTTTTCAATTGATTTCTTTTACTTTTAGCTAAAACATTTAGAATTTTAAAACTTTTTTTTTTTTTTTTTTTTT
>NW_022900948.1:27528311-27545612 GCF_012274545.1 Fukomys damarensis | reverse complement strand
TTTTTTTTTTTTTTTTTTTTTTTGGCTTTTCTGTGATAGCCTGTTTTTGCACTTTTGGATGAAGTATCTTTGCATCTTCTTAAACTTCTCTGAGAATAAGAATTAAAATTTGTGAGTCTCCTTAGATCTTTGGAAATTGCTTTCTCTTTGGGCAGTAGCACTACTACCTTTTTTGTAATTGGCTCATTTTGGTTCCTCTTAGATACCTGCTAGTGTTTGGATCTCCGTTCCTTTTGTGAAGGTCTGGGTTGCTCAGTGTAAGGTACAGATGTGTGCTTTTTCTTTGAGTCTTTCCTCCAAGGGTCTCTTCTTGAATGTGAGACCTTACTGCAGCCTTGATTTAGTTGACAGATTTTAATTTGGACAGCAAACATGATAAGCAAATAGGCGAAAACCAAGCTGAGGACTGTTTTACTCTGAGGTACAAGTATGCATCATGGCAACCCTGATCTGCCCAGATAAATCAGTTGATATTTTATAACATGGTATCTATTTTGTGTGTGTGGGGGGGTTAAATACACCACTTAGGGTCTAGGAACACAGTGAAGGGTGGGGAAGAGTAGCTGGCATTCTCCACTGGCAGAGATTCCTGCTTCTCTTACCCTTTTCACTCTCTGTTTTTGCCTCTGCCTGGAAGGGGTCTCTCAGGGTTTAGCCAAGAAGAATGGTTTCCACATTTGCTGCATCCTTTTCTTGTTTCCTGTACTGGTGGTATCTGTCAGAAGATCCCATCTGCTTTCCATCTTCCAAAGATATTTCAAATATAGGATCAAACACATATGTTCCCTCTTTCCTCTTGAACTGGGAGCTCATCTACAATTTAAAGCCCCACAATAAATCCCTCTCAAGACCACCAAACACATCTAAAGTTAAGGAATGCAAGTAAATCAATTTATTCTTAATACTATTTTTTAATTACATAACATCTTATTATTATTATCCACTTTACAAACAAAGAATATTAATGTTAAAGATTTCCTTTCAAAAGCTATACAACTATAAAAGTTCACTGAGTTGCCTTATAGTGCTAACAATTAGAAGAAAATTGGCAAAACAATCATAGGTTTAATCAAGCTTCAAGTCTACCCTTTTCACCTTAAAACTGTCCTTAAAGCTTTTAGAGTTTCTGTATCTTCTCTGGTATATGTAAATATAAACAAGGGTTCTTTTGTAACCTGTATACCTATGTACTTAAAAAGAAGCTCAAGTAAAATAACCCTGATGTCCTTACCCTACCCCCTTCCACCTGCTCCCAGCAAAGAAATTTCCTGGAGATAAACTGTTCTCAAGCCAATGGTTCTGTCCAAGAGATTCCAGGCTCACAACTGCTACAGGCAAACTTCCCACCCTCCATTTCTGGTCCCTAGCCAAGGATTATCCAACAACACAAAGCTCTAGTTTAATCACCCCTACTTTTGAGTTAAAGATTTAGGGAGGGTAAGCAATTCTTTCATTCCGTCGCCTTGAAGTTTGGGTGGTCAGCTTCTCCCTCTTTCCTGGCTTGGGGAAATGAAAAGCAGTTCTTGACAATTATGTAAACCATGTCATTGTAAATGGCTCTCAACACATTTGTCATATCGTTCTCTTTTGGTTCAGAACACTACAAAACTTATCTCTGACTGGAATTTCATTAGACCATTGAATCATGAAGAGTATATAATTATAATCGCTAGAACTTAAACAGAAATACCCTGGGTCTTATGGAATCTGCTAAGTTCAATTAACCAGCACCCACTGGAAGAAGATAATAATGCATGTTAAATCCATTAAGTCTTTATATTCACATTGTAATTATAATACTTCAATGGACATTCTTGTACTCTATCTCTCATTATTTGTGCTATTTCCAACTAAACTATTTTATTTCAATTGCATTATATTAATTTCTTTTGTTGATGATGGGTAGGAGGTAGCACGTTTGGCAGGCAGTGGCACCTACTGAGCTAAATCCCCAGCCCTTGGAGGTAGCAAGTTTGGGATGGAGCCAAATTGGTTGGACCATGGTCTCTGGTTGTGCAAAGTCTTGTGTGACCACTCACCCCTCAGTGGTCACAACCAAAAAACCAAAAAGACAAACTTTCTGCTGTGGGGACAACAAGGATGCAGGGCACTGCGTGTAATCCCAAATACCTTTTGTCTGCTCCCACAGGTCAGGTGACCCTCTCACCACTGGGCCAGAACTCAGATGAAGGGCAGAGTTTGAATCAATCTATTGAGCATCTGACAGCCACTGAATTTCATATGAGTTGACTGAGTTCCTAAGGGGATTAAAATAATGTTACTAACCCAAGTTTATAGAAGTAGGTAGGTTTCTTTTCTACACCACAGAAAAGTAAGGACAAAGCAGTAAGAAGCAATAACGAAGCTGCATTTACTGTGTTTTCTCTAGTTGTGAAATAAATCTGTGACTCTGATAATCTATGCACTTAGTGACCAATTTCTCCAACTTGGGAAACAAATATGTTCACATTTCTCATTTTTCCAATTACTAATCCAAACTCCCACACATTTTTTCTCTTGAGTTCTCTTCCCAATTGTCCGAGGACCCCAGCCAAAAGGAACAAGCTCTGCTTCAGCATTCCAGAAGACTCAGAAAATGGAGGAAGAATCACTCCCCCAGCTCAGCGGCTACAATTGTCAACAGCGTTGCTGCAGGTGATCTGCCGTGCACTGCCAGAGGGATGCTTGTCCACTGTTGAAGGCCCATCTTTGCAGGTCCAAACCCATGGCTGTGCTTGACGAGGGCTTGCACTGGCAAACCTTTTTATGACTCACTCTTTGGCACGTGCTTCCTCTTCGGCCTCACACTGCGAACGAAATAGCCTTCACGGGGATGACACACTGAGCTCTGATACCATCCCGAACTTGCCTTCTTTTCTTTGGAGAAGAGTTTTTGTGGGGAGAGTGGGGTTATTCTTTTTGCTAAAATAACTTGGCTAAATCTTCAGAATACATTCTAACAAGTTCTCCTAAGACTCTCAGAAAGAAGCAGCTGAATTTCCTTCAGGAAAACACTGACTTCCTGAAAATGACCTACCCTGTTTTTAGGGCATATCAAAGTATTTACGGGGAATCTTTGACTCCATCAAGTAACATAAAGGCTCTCCTTTGTTACTCAGCCATAAATTAATGACCTCATCTTACATTTGCTTAACTAAGAAGGCCCCTCAAACGATATTTCTTTTGTCTGCTGTTTGAAATTCATCCCCCAAAACAGATGCTATCTTTTTTATCGTGTGACTTAAAATGATGAGAAATGCATCACAATCCAAATGTCCTACATGAACATTTGTTGAGATATTATGTTAGGTTTCCTTTGCTGCTAGAAAACTTAGAGATATTTCAGGTGCTTTCCCCACTGGAACTTGTTCCCAAGTTTAAATCTTTTGTTTTCTTTGCATGGAAATGGTGGTAGGGCCTGAAGTCTGAATTGCTATACCACGAGCACTTGGGAAAACCTAAAGCAATTACAGAGATTATGTTAAATGTTCAGAAAGGAGGGTAGAAAAAAGAAAAATGACACCTTTTTGGACTGTGTGGTACAAAAACAGCAGAGAAAGGAAAAGATTCCTCAAGGTGAGAGAAGAGCAGAAGTCTCTGGGTTCCTCTTGCTACCCTATTAAGGTGGAGGATCCTAGAGAAAATGTTTATTCTAATAACCAAAGGAAGCTGAGCTGCAGGCATCAGAGTTCCTAGGCTGACTCTGAGGATATGACAGCTCAAGGGTGACACGGAAAAGGCCAAGTTCTCAAACTCAAGTGACTCAATAAACTTGAGCAATGGACATCTCAGTGACAGCCAGTGTAAACCAAAACCTAGAATATACGTTCCAAACATTGTGCTCTGTGTAAGACCTCAGGGCATTTGCAATATCCCCTTGGATGGAATTTAACGGGCTCCTAAAATCTATTAATCTCCTGAGTCAAAAGATCGTGATTTTGCTAACCACTGATTTTGTCATTTTTGAGAATCACTTTTCTTGCATATAAAGTAAGGCTATTCATGGCTAAATTTCTACAATTCTATCTCTGAATCCTCAAAACATCTAAAATTTCAGAGGAGTGATATAAATTCCTCATTGCCTCTGGATAAATCATCAGAGGAGGTTTTAGGGATAAATGCCATGAACTTAAGATATAGTATAAACTCTGCCCTCTAAATTCTGTACTTTTCCTTCCTGTCTTGAGAGTATTTTGCAACAAGACATTCATGCGTAAAGGAGCCTGTTTGCAATTGTTCTTATTTTCCTTCAGGAGACTGAAAAAGACTACCTGTGTCATTTCATTCACTTGCCTATTTTGGACCTTTCCTTTAAGACTATTTCAGGAATTTTTTTTCCCCCTCAGGAAGCTCTCCTTGACTTCATGCGCTGGGTTGTTTCCTTTGCTATGTGTTTTTGCAACAAAATGCTCTGAAGCTCTTCATCTACCCCATTATAATCAAGAAAGCTTTCTTCTCCAATAAATCCTAATTAAAAGTAAGAACAAATTTCATAGAAGATTCTAATGCATGTGAAATTCATCCAAGGTAGAAATTCAGAGGGATGCAAGCTTGTACTGTAATGATGAAGGCATCCAGATTTTGGAACCAGATCGCATGGGATCAGATATTGGATGTACCACTTACTATGTGATCTGTTGCAGGTGAAGGTCCATGAAAAACATATACCCTACAAAGGTCACATACAGCATGCCACATAATGTTATTATGAGAACTCTTTAGAATTCTCTGACAGAAAATGGTGATATGGGAAGAGCTGGGCTCTGGACAATGTCTCCTCTCATTTCTTTTCCCCTCTCATTTCTTGGATCTGGCCAAAGCACGAAGGGACTTGCACATACATTTGTGGTCGTTCTTCTCCTAACAGCTGTTCTTCAAGCAACGCCCAGCCAAGCTGTGCACACCAGAGACATAGTCTGCTTTGGGATGGAGGGGCTCAGGAGAGGGTCTTGTCAAAGCTGAAATTCTGGGGTTTCTAACTTCTGCAATATGGATTAAAAGGAGGGCTACAGGCTTTAGGTAGGTATGTCCTGTTGGCCCCCTGGGTTTCTCACCCCACAAGGAAGGTATTGGCTGGAGAAGAGCCTTAGTGAAGTCCTCTGAATCCCAGTGTCAGGCCTAAGACTGGAACTGGTCTCTGCTGTGGACTCTTTCCACCAAATGAGACACATTGGTGCCAGTAGATAGATAGACTATTCTGTTTAATGCCAAGCTTGGAACTTTCCTTGCTGAGCAAATCCTTTTGTGGTATTTGTAAAATATTGTGAGAACTGCTTTGAGAACTTTCCCAAGTGTGAAGAAAGATGTGAAATTCTGATAACAGGAAGAATTATAGTTCACAAAACTCTAACTGGAACACATCCTCTTTCTCATTTCCAGTACATAGAGGTCTAGGCCTTCAGGAGCATTCTTCGTCAAAATAATATAAAAAAGCCTCGATTTCTTCTTAAACGCTGAGGACTCACAGTGAAATGAGGGATGTGTTATAAATTATAAGTACTCTATCTCTTTTTCTCCTTTACCTCCTACTCTTCCTGCCGCTCCTCCTCCATCTTCTCCTTTCCTTGTTAGAGTCTCTCTCTCTCTCTCTTTTTTTTGGTGCTGGGGATAGAACTCAGGCCCTTGCATTTGTGAGCAGGTCGTAGAACCACTGAGTCAAATCGCTGGCCTCCTTTCCTTGTTTGTTATGAGTATTGTGACACTCTGGGGATTCCATAAGCCTAGGGGAAATTTACATATTCCATTATTAACAATCTTTAGTAGATTTCTGGTAGCAAAGATTTAATGGACTAAATGTATTTTGTTAATGTTGAATGAAGAAAAAGCAAAATAGGAATATTCTATCTCATCCCTCATGTAGTCCAAATTTGCAAAATTTGTACCTTCTCTGAAATTAGCTGATGCTTTAATAAGAAAGGAAATCTAGGGTCCTGGGAAAACTAAAAAGATTCAATTTTGTTATCACAATTTATGCAGCATCTACTAGCAGTGTTCAGGGAAGTCTTTAAGGGACAAGGCTGATGTGTCCCTCACTATTCATTAATAAGATGACTGCATCCATCAAAATGAGAAAGACGATAGGGAGTCTTTCCAAATGAATAAGGCGGTAATCAAGAAATTTCAGACTTTGAATTCAGTATTGTGATTAACCCTTTAACCCTTTAATTCCTTCCCCTGATCCAAATTCTAATAGGATCAATCTACACAGACAGTAAGAGAAAATAATGGGTTAACCATAGAAGGTGGGGAAAGAAATATATCAGAAATATGGAGGACTTTTTGGCAAAATAGAAGTAGGTGTATCTGTATGGATAACCCATGAAGGAAGACAGTCTAGGAAGCAGATTGAAAGACTTTCATATGGCAGGATTCTCTAGAATTCTTTAAGCCAGAATGCCACAGATGAAAGCAATAGTAGTACAGGTGCTTTTCTGCGCTGGTCAAAGCCTCTTTCCCAGTTCTCAAAACCCATCCCATGGATGCTACAAGGCTTGGATACCAATACTCCAACATCCTTCTCTAGAGCATTGCTCTTGAATGACAGGAATTATCTCAGGTGGAGATGCCTGAGATGTGACTCCATCACTTACCTCCTACTCCAGGGTAGCTCTCACCAGGGGCTGACCAAAGTGGAAATATAACAGTTCAGTCTCCTTTGTCTTTGAGCAGGACAATTTCTGTGGAGCAGTTTGTATCCCTCGATCTCCCTGGAAGATCAAGGTGAGGCCACTCTTCAGTTGAAAGTACACCTTTACTCAGCTGCATTTTTCCCTGAGAGCATTTTCTCAATCAGTCACTTTACCTGCACAGGAACCCTCAATTCAGCAATGGCTTCTAGGGAACCTGGCCTAAAATAGTGCACCAGGAGTGTTCTGAGTGAACATACCCTAAGGATGGGATTCTATAGTTAGATCACTCACTGATTACAACAAAGACCTCATCAAATGAGGTAGATGGAATTATTGACAGCCCTTGGCAGGTTGTAGCCATGTGACTACAAATAACTCTATCTGTGGTGAGCAAATAGGAAAACGTGCATTAATTTGTGTAATGTCTCTGACTATGTAGAACTCATTGCTATTTGACACGATCTTGTTTATGTTTTTTTTATGTTTGTTCTTCACTAGAACAAAAACTCTTATCAAATAAGAGTACTCGTGCATCTTTTCTTTTATTTTTCCCCAGAATCTATGACAGTGCCCAGAATCTATAGCATTTAAAGCAAATCAGGAGGACTGGTCAAATGGATGAACTAAATGTTAATGTATGGTTTCAAGGAAGGAGCCACTGAAAAGAAGGTTGGTTCTTGGGAGTAACGGTCCAAGTATTTACTGATAAAGCGCAGACACTGACAACAGAAAGATCACCATCTAAATACCTGGAGAACCCTCTTGCCAGGTGAAAGCAAGGGAAATATGCAGTCTCTGTCTAGCCTCACAAGAGTTTAGTCAGAAAGAATGTTTTCCACGTCTAGTGTTATCACTTTTGTTTCCTGTGCTCTGCTGTTCATCAGCATGACTCCCTATTTCCCATCTTACCAGAAGTGTACTTGGGCCTTTAGTTCACTGAGGCCGCAGGTGGCAAGGCCAATACATGTGCTCTCTTTCCATCTTAAACCAGGAAAACTACCTCCGCATGTACTGTAAAATCCTGCAATAATTATACTTCATATAACCCTTATTGTGCTAGGGCTTAGTCTGCTGTTTTATTTGTTGCTTTCTGTTTGTTCTTTCTTCATTTTCTCTTTTTTTGCTTATCTCCTTATAGGTTACTTGAACATGTTTAGAATTCCATTTCGATTTGTTTACAGTGATTTTAGGCGTATCTCTTTGTAGAGCTTTGTTAGTGGTGGCTGTATATGTATATATGTGCCATCACAGTCTCTTACTGTGGACTTTTTACCAGTTCAGATAAGTGTAGAAATTACCTCCTTCTACATTCCTTTAAGCTTCCTCTGGCTATAATAAAAATTGCCTTACTTATTTCTTATCCACAGCCCAGTGGGTGGATGGAAATCCCATATCCTGATGGGGGCTTTTTGACATCTGTGGGAAGTTTGAACCCCTCATTATACCCTAGTGGGGAGAAGTTCATGATTCCTATTTGGGCTTTACCGGCGTGGGTAGAGATGAAGCATTTTTATGTGGCGTTTGGCTAGAAGACAGTCTTGTCTGAAGGTTTTCTGTCTTGCTAGACTTCCCTTTTCATGGTCCTTTGTTGAAGATAGCAGGGTTGGTTTTGTTGGGGCTTTTTAGGGTATGTGCCTATTGGCCTTTCTGTGCTGCCAGCCTTTTCACTTGCAACTCTGATGTAGTTAAAACAAAAAGAAAACCCAGAGAACTCACCAGCAAGTCATTCCTTGGGTTTTTTTTTTGTTTTTTCTTTTTGCTAGATGAACTGCAGCTTTCTCCTCATCTTTCACAGCCTTCTTTTGTTTGTTCCATATATGATATTCAGGGCTTTTGTTATAATCAGTGAGAGGAAGAAGGAAAACACATTTACTCCATTTCTTCAAAAGAGAGGTCTGCTGAATAGATTTTTTTTTAACCTTCGAATGCTGACCCAATTAAGTATAATACCTAGTAAAAGTAAATAAAATTAGAAGAATAAAATGAAAACAGTATAAAGCATTTGAATCTTTTAGATTAGAGTTACAATGAATAAGAATATCACATTAAGAAATTTATTGTCTCAAAAGAAAATGATTTAAAATTAATACAATGAAAGTAAAGATTATTATTATTATTTTTTTTTTGAGACAGGGTCTCACTGTATAGTTGAGACTGCCCTGGAACTCACTATGTAGCCAAGGCTGGTATCAAACTCACAGTGATCCTCCTGCCTCAGGCTCCCAAGTGCTGGGATTACAGGCATGCGCCACCATGCCTGGCCTAGTAAAGATTATTAATATGAAGGGCAGACCTACAACAAGAAATCTCATTACAAATGAAAAAAATAGAATTGAAAAGATGAAAGATAATAGAAGAGGAATAGGAGAACACACTTGACATTTCACAGAATTAAAAAAAAAGTTGAAAAACATAATTGGAAACCCCCCAATATTTCCAGGGATTGGAAATTAATGCAAAGTGGTAAAGTTTCTTCCTTATAAATCTGGGCAAATGTTAAATTTGATGATCTTCTAAGTTAGCCAAAGTATGAGAAATGGGTGCTGCTACATGAAAATTGTGGCAAGAAGTATGGAATGTAATTTTGTTCAAAGTGTTTATTGAGTCTGACCCAGTGATTTAAGTTCTGCTGTGGTAGTGAGACGAGACAGTAATACTTTAGCTGTAGAATGTTGCACAGCAGTATGTTATATAATAGCAAAAAATTAGATAAAATCATATTAGCAAATTTTTAGTATCTACTGTGTATCAGGTACTTTCCTAAACATGTTAGACATGTTAAATCATTTAATCCTATGAAATAGATGTTATTAATCTCATTTCATCAATGAGAAAATTTGAAGCATAAAGAAGTAAATTGATTGGTTAGGATTTTAGTCAGATTCTAAGACCATATATTTTGCCATTCTATCTGTTGCCTGTCTAGATAGCATTTCACGTGATATATAAGTATTTATTATATAATCATTAAAATAATATTACATTCATATTCAAAATATTTTATAAGTTCCATATGTATTTATTGTTAATGGGAAGGTTAGTAAATAATACAATACTATCTTGGGGAAAAAGATCTAAGTGTAGATTTTGAAAGTGTAGAATCTCAGTGTAAAGGATCAATGGTTTTCCCTTAGAGCTGTGTTTTTTGGTGTCATCTTGTTAATAATACTGTAAATATAATGAATTATCTATTAATATTAAGTAGACATGAGCTAGATAAATTCACATTTATTGCAATAAGAAAGGAGAATTTTGATAAGAAACACTGAATTTCCTTCAAATGTCTCAAAAATTGTACGAGATGATGCCTCCTTTTTTCTAAAATTGTCTTAAGCATACAAAAATTTAAAGCTTTTCATACTTTACTGCGTCACTTATTTCATGTTAGGAGCTGGGTTTGTCAACTATAGAAACTTGAGATAAAGTTTTTTTTTCTAAAATATTAGAGGCTTATTATTAAAAAATTGTCTTTAAAGTTATGTCTGTTCAGGCATTTCCTGATCATTACCTTGTGGTTAGAAATTGAATTTAATTGTGGTTCTTTGCTCTCTCAGCATCACACTTCTTAGAGTCTTTCTTTCTGTGCAATTGTTTTACAATCCTACTGACCTTCCTGACTCAATCTAAGAGTAGGTTTCGGAATGAACTGAAATTCAAGTGGTATCTTTTTCAAAGCTATGGGAGAAGAGTGATGTGTGACAGGATGATTTTGAATCTCTGGAGAAGGTGATCATGGAATCAGAAGGTATCTTATATCTGAAGACAAAATGCATACATGACACTCAATGTATTTTCTTAAGATTCTTAAATATACTATATCCTGATAATTTTCAAAACCAAGATGCCAAAAGTAGGGTTGGCTTTAAGTCATGTTCAGTCCATATTTGGCTAAAGCATCAACTGAAACAAAAAAGGGCATTATACTAACCGCCGTATTGCCAACATTTCCTTAAAAAATCAGAAATCATGCCAGCACTTCTAATTTTAATCACAGCTCTAAATAGTCAAGAACACACCCAGAAAATGACAGTGTATGTCTAAGTCTGGTGCTTCTTTTTGTGGTTAGCATCACTCTGACACAACCTTAGATAGTACAGGTGGTTTCTCTTCTTTTGGGCAAAATTCTAAATATGACATATACTTTCCAGAGGCTGTAGTGTGAAGAAGGGTAGCGATGGACAGTGGAATAATTATGCATACAATGATGAGGCTTATAAGAAAAACTAACTTTGTCGAAGCTCTTAGAAATTTTTAAATGAGAGACTAAGTAAAGAAGACATCCAAATGTTTAGAAGTCACTAAATTATTTTCCTTCACCTTTATTTTGCTTCATATTCAGGGAAGACAATCTTCTAGGAGGGGGCAAGAGAAATACCTACACTATAAATCTTTGTTTATAATTGTAAGAAATACATTGTATACAAATAAGTATATAGCCAACTGATGTTCAGAGTAGAAGGAGAAGCAGAGGAAATTTTAGAAAATCTAAACAGCCTACATAGGCCAGCATCAATGAGTTACCTTTGTTTAATGTATTTATGAATGTTACAATAAACAGCATAATTGATACTAAGAAGTTAACTACAAGAAGTGGAGAGGACATTTGAATAAAAGTGCTCTAAACTGTCCAAATTTTATGAAGAAAGATCTTTTAAACTTTTTAAATTTAATCAGTTCAGAAAGAGAGAAGCAAGCACAGTTGTTAGAAATTGCAGTGGTAATCACCAGAAAAATGAAAAGTAGAAATGGTAAAGTAGTTGGAACTTAGGGTGGGGCAAGAGATAAATTGGAAGAGGGTTGATGACTTCCTCTGGAGGTTTTTTAAAGAAAAATACTTTGAGCATATATTATTTTTATAAATAAATAGCAATTGTTTAAAAATATATAAATTGTATTAGTCTGTTTTCTTTTGCTATAACCAAATACCCGAGACCGAGTACTTTATAATGAGGTTTACTTGACTCATGACTCTGGTGGCGCAGGGGTCTAGGAGGGGGTCCAATCACATAGTTCTGGCTCCCTGGATGTATCACAACATGACAGAGAAACATAAATGGAACTGGCTGAGTGCAAAAGAAACCGTGCAGCTATGCAGACTGGTAGTGGCCTTGCTTAATAAAACCATTTTCTAAATGAGAAAACTCTCTCTCTCCAAGAGCTTTAATCTCTTCTGAGGGCAATGCCCCAGTGTCTTAATTACACTTGCACTCAACTTCACTGAAAGAGTTCACTACTTCTCAACACTGTCACATGGGACCAAGCTTCCAGCATGTGACCCTTTGTAGGACACAATGAAACCATATCCAAATCACAGTACTAACTGTGACCGTGCAGAAAGAAATTCCCAACATTGTGAAACTGTCACAACGCTGAAGTAAAACTTAATAAAGAAGAAAGGGCTAAGCATGTAATGTCATGTACTTATAAGTAGTGATGTAAATAAATGTTAAATATTTCTATTAAGTATTTGATAGTTAAATATGAGATTGATACGACATGCCCAAAGTGTTTATTCCTAAAATATAAGGATGGCTCAATATAAGAAATCAATTTATACAAATGCATTATATTAACATATCCATTAGGAAAAAAAAACATAGTATTCTGGATTTAAAATTCAGCACCCTTTCTATTTCATAAAAACTTAGAGTAAAAGACAAATGGCAGTTCAGTGTACATATTTAATTGGATAGAAGTAGTTAAAATATATATGACAAAATTCAGCCCCTTAGCATGAAGGGCTTTCACAAAGCAACTAGGAAAAGATACACCCATAGAAAAATAACAATTGATGACCCAGCTTAAGTAACTGTCCTCAACATAATAAAAAATGTTTAACATCAGAATTATTTAAAAAAATGGAAATGTAAAGTACAAGATAAAAAACCGAAGTTATTATACTGGCAATGATTAAAGTGTTAACATGGTCAATATCGGTGTAGTTGAAAGAAATAGGCTCTCTAATTTGGTTGAGTGATATGTACATTGATGAAACAATTCAAGAAGGTAATTTTCAATATATTAAAAAGCATTAAGGACCAGGGATTTAGCTCAGTGATGCAAAAATATTTTACTCAGAAAACAAGGATTAGCTAGCTTACACATTTTACTGAATAGTGTCAAAAAAGACAAAATGTATTTAAAATAATTTTGTAAGTCATGAAGGGAAATTTAAGGTTGTTAACTCTGTTTTTTAGAAGGACTACTATTAATTCCCTGCATATATGAACTGTTGGGCTGGATGTATCTCTGAGCGATAGAGCACTTGCCTACTTGGTCCCCAGCACCACAAAACAGGCATACAAACATGCATTCCATGCCCAGGTTCCAGTTGTAATTGAAACTTGTAGAAGTTTACTTGCTGAGATGCAAAATTTCTTTAATATCAGTTTGAAGTTAGTGACCAGAAAAAGATGCAGTAATTGACTACAATTTTTCTACCATATCAGAGTAATTAATTTATGCCTTCATTATCAGTAGGATAGGCCTACAATGAATAAATATTAACAGTTCACAGAATTTTTAAATGGAGTTAAAGGGAAGTGGTATACATCCTTCAGGGATTAGCGTGGGGAGATAAATCTAAAAATATTTCTAGTAATACTTTATATTTAATATTCTAAACTCTTTACAAATGAAAACTGTAAGATTACTGGCCTTAGTTCCTTTGATATAAAAAGTGGTCACTTGGTTATACGATGGCTGTTCCTTAACAGTAAAATTTCTCCAATTAGCAGCTGAGGCATTTTACAGGCTGAGAAATCTTGGACCAATGGATAATATTTCTGACTGCATTAACACATTTTAGTACTATAAAATACTATGTGAGTCTATTAAAAATCTGACATTCTACAAGCTGTAAAACATGCTGTTTTTATAATGTTTTACTTCTGTCTTAAGATTTAGGTTTTTTTTTTTTTATATGTATTTTTGCCTTGAATTACATGTTAACTTGATGGGAACTCTGCTTTTAAAATCATCACTTACTGGTTCTAATAAATTAAAAAATTTAAAAAGCAAATATATTCTTTAATCTAGCAATCCCATTTCTAGCAGCTGTAGCTAAACAAATCACTTGGGAAAAATTTAAGAACATGACTGTCAAAACATTACATTTTAAAGTGAAAAACGGAAATAAACCAAATGTCTAACAAAGGTATATTATTTGCATAAATCACACAAATCAATATAGTAGAATATTATTAAACTGTTAAAAGTAACACTATACATGAGTACTTGTTTATGTAGATGTTTAGGAAACATTAAGCAATGAAAGCAAGGCTTAAAACAGTATTGTAGCCTGACTTTCTGTTTAAAAATATTTACCTATTTCCTATTTACCCATCTACCTAACAATCAAAAGGAGGCTAGAAGAATATTTAGCATGATGCTAATTTTAATTAACACCAGGCAGTATTTTTCATATTATTTGATTTATTATTGTTATGGATTATATATCATTATTGTATGTACTGCTTATTTGTCTTTTAAAGAATACATATTGCTTTTATAAGAAGAACCAAAACATTAAAGTTAAAATGTGTATATATTTTCTCTTTTGTGTAAAGTATGACAGAAGTGTCTCATGGTTTTTATAAAATTAATGTTACAGTTAGAAAATGAACACAGGAAAAATTACTGTAAGGAGTTACCAAAGTAAAAACTATAAATGACCTAGGAAGAAAACAAATTCAACTAGTAATTTTCAAAATAAGATTGAATAAAGCTTCTCTTCTATGATTAAACAGGCAAAAGGTTAAAAAAGAGAACATCAATTCTCTACGATAGCAAATGCTTAGGGGTATAAGATGTCTTGTACAGTCCATAAATGGAAACAATATTTCTAGAGAAAATGACAAAAATGTAAAAGTCAATATTGTGCATACCAATTGGCCCAGGCTTTCCCTTTCTCATAATTTCCATGAAAAGATAGTTATGGACACTAGGAAACATGGGTGACAATTACACTATTGTTTGTAGTAATGGAAATTGGAAAAAAATCAAGTGTTTAAAAATATAAGATCGATTAAACTATGATACATCCATAAAATCAAATATTCAGAATTAAGTTGGAATTTTACAACTTTTAATGTCATGCAGTGGATCCATAATATACTGTAACATTAAAAAAAATTCACTCTTTTCCAGCTCCACAGTAATACCAGAAAGACTATTTTTTTGATGTCATATACAAAACAACCTGGTGCTTCTGCTATGTTTGATATCTGACCATTTAAGAAGACTTGCTGGTGACTTTTTGATGTCTGTCCTGGTGCTTGGTCACAGTGGCACCATGAGTATGTTTCTCTTGTCTCCCTTTTTGAATTTATACAGTAATTTTATCATGGGAAAAATCTATATTTCAAGAAGAAAGCAATTCTGGGAAATAATGTCTGTGTGTTCCTGCAATACAATATGAGTGGCAAGGAAATAAATCAGAAGTCTTAACATGAAAATGCAATTAGAGCTCATGAAAAATGTAAATATACTGTCTATTAAGTGTTTGGTTGTTTAAATTGACAAATGCTAAAATATACCTTTTGCTGTTATTAAAAAGACTTCGTAGGAAATTAGTAATGTGAGGGGTGTAGTGTGTGGTTTGAAAACTTCATACAAAGTACAGATCTCTTCCACATAGTCATCTGGGTTTGGTCTCCTTTACAGTGCACTGAAACAGCATGATGTGATGGTTGAGAACTCAGCCATTTTTGGTTATAAACAAGGTTCTACTACTCTGTTCAGTTACAAAATCTTTCTGAGCCTGTTTCATCATCCATAAAACAGGGATAAAGATAGCACTGACATCGCAGCGATGGTGTGAGGTTTAAATTAATACATTTAAAGGCCTTAGAATATAAGCTTTCCTTAACACTAGCTTAAATTATACGTTTTTATTACCACTATTATTATATTGGAACAAATGGGAACTTGACTTATTTTTATTTTCAGTTGCCTTGAGTATTTAATAAGATTGAATGGCTTTCATAACCCTTACCTTGTTGCTCACTCATTGTACTCATCTATATGCCTCTGATTCTTTTTCTTTGGAATCTTGAATAGCAGAGGTTTAGAGCCCCACAGCAAGAGAATAAATGAGGTTGCAGAAGCCAGGAGGAAGAGACAGGCAAGTCAGGGCAGTCACTCAGCAGAGTCAGAGGGAAGCAGAGAACAGGTCACAGTGGCTGACGATAGAACTAGGGTATGAAACCGAGTTCTGCAGGGAAACATGGTACCTGGAGCATGAGCCGTTTGGTGGCTACTCTGAGCAACTACTCATCTCTGTTTTCAGGAAGTTAGTTTTTTTCCTACTAATTTGACTTCCATCCCTTCCTAATTAATCTTTATCAGCCAAGGAAAGCCAAAGACATCTTTGAACTTTGTACAGTATACATGACTCACATACATGACCTATTTAAAATAGGACAGAGACCTCCACTGAATTTCTAGATTCGCCAGTGGACATCTCCAATTATTCTTAGTTGGCTTCTTGACTTTCTGATTTGGACTCATGCTGCTGCTTTATTCTTCATCCAGCCCTTTGGATGACAGAACTAATTTTGGACTTAAAAATCATGACTTTAAAGACTTGGCCTTAAATCAAAATCCAATTCCCCTGTTTATGAATGAGAAGGGTGGCCTCATCCTAGCTCTAGAAATCTGCTCACATCTCACATAGCAGGAAGGTCAGGTAATTGACAGGTGGGGAGTGATAGAGCTGGAGTAACAACAGCCCATTACAGGCACAGGGTGCATTCAGGAGTTTAGGAGGCAAAACTGATGCAATACCAGGGATCAAGGAGAGGACAGAGCCCAGGTAATTTCTAGACTTTTGTTTTGAGAAGGGCGGGGGGAGACTACGATAAAAGGAATTGGGGATTTCAGATAATGTTTTCTGGCAGACAGTTAAAAAATCTACTTTCAAGAATACAGACCAAGGGCTGGGGATTTAGCTCAGAGGTTCCTCCACCTGACTCACAAATGCAAGGTCCCCAAATAGATCTCCAGTACCAAAAAAAAAAATATATAGACCAAAAAATACATACATACATACATACATACATACACACATACTTACAAGCATACAAAATTGTCCCTCCCCCCAACAAAGAATATAGAGCATTGTCCAAACTACCAATTTGTTGGAATCAAAACAAGCTATTACAGAGCAAATTGTTGTATTCTCCACCCAGTCTATTTTTTTCTCAGGAGAAATGGAGCCCATGCTACGTCAGAAAAAAAATTCCTATTATTTATTTTGTATTTAAGTATATATTGTGTGAGACCACTGAGAAATTGTAAGCACTGGGAATCTGAGTTGCAGACATATTTTTTTAATTTATAAAATTTGATAACAAATATCTTAATACACCATAAAGAAGTTTATTAAGCTGTGCTATATTAATTCTATGGCCAGTCAAATTATTTTCTAAAAGAAAAATTGTCAAAATGAACAAAAATATTATTTTTCAAATACTTGGAAGAGCAAGAGCATTTTATAAAATCCCATAGCACATACCACAATTTAAGACATTTAATAGATTGTGGCAACAAAACAAAAAGATGATAAATTTAGTGTGGCTTTAAAGTCTCATACAAAAGAAAAATAAAATACTGTGCAGAACATATATATATATATATATATATATATATATATATAAAATCTCTTCAATGT
>NW_022900948.1:27484589-27528187 GCF_012274545.1 Fukomys damarensis | reverse complement strand
TATATATATATATATAAAATCAGCCTTCAATGTTATTTTAAACATTATTATTTCTGCAAGTATGTTTATTTGTTAGGAATGAAATAAGCAGGTTATATGAAGGTGCACATAGAGGAAAACTTCTAATAGAGAAGCACAAAGACTCAGAGAATTAAGAATCACAGTAAGCAATAACCTTGCCGATCTGTCATTTTATTCCTTAGAAACTCACTATCAATACAGTGTAGCCACAACTCTAGAGTACAAACAGATATAAAATTATGTGTTAAGAAACAAAATTTATGTGTGCAAGAAAGAAATGTGACAAAAAAATGAATACCTGGCCTGTCTTTGGGTAGTGAAAGAATTGTTTCTCCTTGTCAGTTTTACTTAACTGCCTTACATGACATATGCACGGGAATTAACTCTATTAAAAATGAACCTCTAAATCCACCCCATACTAAAATTTAATACGACTGAGTCTTCTCTGCTGCCAACTAATTCAGGAACTGAACCAGTGACATCCTTTCCTATACAACGTGGGTTACAAACCTTCCCCCTGAGGAAGGAGAGTTATCTCCTGTTATCTGACACATTTCCCAACCAATGTTTCCAATCATCAATTTCAATGGCTATGTCTGCCACATGGATTCTGTGCTGACTTTGTTTTTCTTGGGAAGCAAACAATGGGCTACTGACATGTCCTGTTATTCTTTCCTATCTGGGTCTGGAAGGGCCTCTGCTATAGGATTCCTCTCGCTCTCAGAGTCTGAGTGGAGACTGTGACGTTTATCTAAACGTTGTCAACCTTAGACACCCACAGTTCCCTCTGCCCTCTGGCACATGCGCTCCAGAATCCGGTGGATGCTGGGGAAACTAGGTCTGTCCGCGGGCACCTTGCTCCAGCACAGACGCATTAGGTTGTATAGCTCCAGGGGGCAGTTCTCAGGGCAGGAGAGGATGTTGCCATCTCGCACGTAGTAAATGACCTCTTCGTGGGCCATTCCGTAGTAGGGCTGCAGGCCATAGGAGAAGATCTCCCAGAGCACCACCCCGTAGGCCCACACGTCAGATTCGGTGGTGTAGCGGTTGTAGAAAATGGACTCGGGTGGCATCCAGCGGATGGGGATAGCATCGTTTTCATTAGCTTTATAGTAGTCTGCTGAGTAGATGTTCCTGGAAAGGCCAAAGTCTGCGATTTTCACCACCATGTTCTCACCCACCAAGCAGTTCCTGGTGGCTAAATCTCTGTGTACGAACTTGCGCTCGGAGAGGTAAGCCATGCCGGCTGCCACCTGCCTGGCAATGCAAAGCTGATCGACACAGGAGAGGGCTGGGGGCCCCAGGCTGGAGACCTGAGCCCTCATGGACAGATCACTGTGACTGAGGCTGCATACGGCGTGAGGGGACATGCTGCGGAGGAACTCGTTGAGGTCGCCATAGGCCATGTATTCAAAGAGCAGGCACATGGGCTTCCCGACGGCACACACGCCTGGAACCAAAGGAGACAGCCTGTTAGTCTGCTCCTGAACTCCCACACTGGGGAGAACACTCCCAGACCGAAGGACAAGATCCCAAAGTGTGAGCTCTGCTTTTTTTTCGTTGGCAGCACCATAGTCTAACCCCATGCCCATTTGCTTGCTTAAACATCTCCTAGTTACCTTTTAAGATTTGATTTATTTGTGAACTTCCTAGGGGGACTCAGCTCCTGACTCCCAGTTTCTGCTACATTTTCCTTCTATTATCCATTGACGTACTCTCTACCATCCTATTTTATAAACATTCATTTATTTGAGGGTTTCCTCCAACGTTTTGGCACTTTGAAAGGATTAATGTCTTATTCCTCACTACCTTTCCCTCACCCTGTGCCTGTCTGGCAGAACAGGCACTGTATAACCCTTGGTGAGCCAGTAGATACTTGCTCTGAGTCTGAGATGAACTGTTCTGTGTTTCCGAGTACTTTCTTCAAGAATGGTATCAAGGAAGATGCATCAAGTATGGAAGTAACAAAAACAACCCAAGATCCTTGGATGAAATATCTAGGCGGCTGCAGTAAAATATTTTGACATTTAAGTTTTACCATTGTTCTCCATTATTCCAAGAGAAAATGTTAACATAAAATAGCCTTAGATTTATGCCATGAAGGCATTTGCAAATCTTAAAATCTTGCTATACTTTAAAACAGAACTAGAGAACATGGGATATTAGATAAAATGTGCATAATTTCATGTAACATTTCAAATAAATTATTAGATATTTTTTCAGGCAAAAATTAGAAGCCTCTGATTGAAAAAAGAAGGGAAATAAAGAATACTATTTTCTTGGCTTATTCAGTCTGCTTTTTCCAGAGACTTTAGCAATCAGATTATTTATGTATACTAAAGAGAAAATGAAAGAAATATTGACCAGGTCACATTTAGAAATTTCTTGCATTGAGATACTCATTGGATCATCTTTAGTTAACATGGATTTACCTATTTTACCAAGTGGCCTTATTATTTTTATGCCAGTTGAATATATTTAAAAGAATCCTTATATTGGAAAAAAAGACAACTTGTTTCTCTGAGAATTACAAAAATTTGAACTGAGATTATTTAATGAAATGATCCACTCCCTGATAAGAAAATATTATGTGGAAGATTTGTAATTTGTGATAATTATGAACAATTATATATGCAGATATATGCATATAATTTATAATACTATGTTGATAGCTGATTGGATTTAAAGATGGATGATGGTTGTAAGAAATCAAGGCACATCTTTAAACTTCAGTGTGACACCTTTCATAAATCATCTAGCTTCATTCTTCTAATGTTTTCTTAACTGCCAGAACAGAGTAGGTGTCTCTGATTTCTAATCCTTCTTCCTATTAAATTTTTTGAATATCTCTGGATTTATATCCTTTTCCTCTAATTTATGATTATAAAATTTTTATGCACTAGGATTTCAATACAAGCAGAAGAACTTCAAAATACAAACATGTTCCCTAAATTCCTGATATTTAAGTGCATAAAACAAAGCAGATATATCTATCTTACTGGAAATGAGTTTTACAGATTTCCTCCATTTGCCTTCTACTATGTAATCTCATTGAAATGGCATTAACTTCTAAGGAACTGTAGGAGTACTAAAGCTACATTTGTGAATGATCACTGCTTATGTACATTTAAGTAAAAAGTGGACCTTGTGTTTATAGGATGTTGAGATGAAATTTAAATACAGTATTTAGCAAAGCTGAGCTCTTCTTGGGCAATAAAAATGACAGAAAACTCTTGGTAGTGACGTATAAATGTATTACCACAAGACACACAAATTTGCAAATTGTGCATAGTTTGTGTTTGAATCAATCTCAGGAACTGAGGATGTTGCAAAATTGCAAAGGCTTACATATTGATGTAGGACCAACACTTTAAGGAACACTGAAAATTATTCTGCAACAAGAAAATAATCTCAATTTGGTGCTCCTTGTAGATTATTGTCAAGAGCTTTCAAATAACATGTAATTCAAAACCCAATAGTACTTATCTCTCTTCAGTGCCTTTCTCAAATTCTGGTGCTGTGTTTTCTATGCCTGAAAGATGTTAAATTGGCCTCTAAAGACCTGATACGTGATACGAGGGCCTCAGCTTTTCTTATAGATCATGAGATCTTCCTGATCATTCTACGCACAATGCTGGGGTGCAGGTTGAGACAGAGACTCACATATGACGCATCTAATTTTATCAAGTGTGGTTCTATCAGACCTGGCTTTGAGGTGGCTACAAACATGTAGCAAACAAACAATTTATTTTCAAGGGTTAGGAGAGAAATTAGAGAAGCCATTTGGGGCCTTGGGTTAACAAAATGTTGGGGGAAAGCATGAGCTTGACCTAGAAGAGGTCATGAAGGAGGAGTGCAGAGTGAGAAAGATGAGGACAGAGTCCTTGGGCACACTGAGCCTTGGGAGGGGGCAAGAGTAGGACAGTGGACGAGGAACCCTTGAGCAAGACTAAGGGTGGAGGAAACTCCATGTTGCCCAACCTGGTCATTTTATAGTCCTCTCACCTGACTTGTGTATGTGACATGCTCACTTTCTCCTTTTTGAAATATTTTATTCGACTTCCAGGCACTGCACTTTAAAAATTTACTTTTACTTTATTTCTTTAGTCTGCTTTGCTCGTTCAGCTCTTTTCTTTCCTTGTCTTTTCTAAATGTGAGACTGCTTCCAAGGTTAGTCCTTGGACCTCTTCTCCTTTTCTAGCTTTCTTTTTCCCTCATTAGGTGTCTGGTCAAGCCTCCTTA
The DNA here is from genome assembly GCF_012274545.1 of Fukomys damarensis. NCBI lineage: Eukaryota > Metazoa > Chordata > Mammalia > Rodentia > Bathyergidae > Fukomys > Fukomys damarensis. The sequence goes on along the minus strand of NW_022900948.1, from coordinate 27,523,924 downwards.
CAGTTTTAAATATTCAGTAGGTCCTAGTGACTTCAGATTTCATCAGAAAGCAGGTCATCTTTCCTGAACACTAGAACCTCCATTTCCATCTGCCTCCTTAACTACATCTGGAGTTCAAACAAGCACCCCAAACATGTCTTGAAATGAACTCCTACTTTTTTCTAAATTAAAGAATCCAGAATAAGCTGGGAAGCACCTCAAACACTTTCTCTAGTGAGAGAAACCTGCCCCTCCTGAGTCTTCTCCAACCTAGTCTATGACACCTTCAGTTTTCAGCTCCACAACCATAAGCCTTGGTCTCCTCTTTGACTCTTTTCTTCGTTGCCTGTCACACATTTGTCTGGCCAGCATATTCAAATGACCTAAAAACCCAGTCAGTTCTCACTGTCCTCACTGCCCTCTCTGGGCCTTGCCATCATCTTCCTATTGTTTACTGTCTCCTTGCTTCCGTCGTCTCCCTTCAGACTGTGCTCAAGAAAGCCACTAGAGGAGTTCTGAAAACATGTGAGCCATGTCCTGTCACTTTTAGCTCCAGCTCTCCACTTACTTCTCATTTTACTTGCAGTAAAAGCCAGTTTCACTAAGGCCCAGTTGGGTCCTCCGTTACATTACCTCTCTGATCTCCTCTTGATAACTGCGTCTTTGTCATTCCACTTCACCCCTCCCTGTTATTCTTCAAGTACATAACACATGTTCTTGCCACAGGACTTCTGAGAGTGCTTTTCATCTTGGAGTGATCTTTCCAACATTATTACTGCCTTACCTTTACCAGATCTTCGTATAAATGTCACATTTATTGATTGATTATTGTACTGGAGATTGAACCCAGGGCCTTACACTATACTATACCCCCATCCTTTACTTAAAAAGTTTTTTTAAAAAATAGGCCTTTGCTAATTTGCTAAGGCTATTCTTGAACTTACAATACTCCTGGCTCAGCCTTTTGGGTGGCTGGGAATACACCAATGTACCACCGCTCATGGAAAAATGTTACGTTTACTGAAGTCTTCAGAAAGTTTAGCTCACACCCCAAAAAAAATTCTGTTTCAAGTTTTTAAAATTGCTTATGTGTAATAGACATCATACTATACTTTTCATATGCTTATTTTTATTATCTGTCGCCTCTAAAGAATGAGAACTTTATGAGAGCAGAGATTTTTGAAGGTTTTGCTCACTACTATAATTATACTAACTGAGTATCTGTTAAATGATCATTGATTCTATGAACCTCTGAATGAGTGAGAACACAACAGTGAGCAAAAGTCACTGACCTCATGACATTCTATTTAGGGCACAAAAGACAAAAAAGCAAGTAAATATAGATACCCTTCAATATTAATAAATTTTGTGATGGAGCAGCAGTGTTAATGAAAGATTCTTTACATGGGAACATTTTAAATATGTTTTGTAAACAGGAAGGAGGTAGAAGACAGATAGAATTGAAATGATGAAAGTAATAAGGTTGAATCCATCAAGCCACTCAATGTCCTACAGTCCTGGCATAAGATTCATATAAGTACCTAAGGGAAGAGGGAAACCTTGGAAAGAACAGAGACATCTCACTGGTCAAAAAGAAAAGGAAAGAAAGGTCAGGCGTGGTGGCACAGGCCTGTAATCCCAGCGCTTGGGAGACTGAGGTAGGAGGATCGCTGTGAGTTCAAGACCAGCCTCGGCTTACACAGTGAGTTCCAGGTCAGTCTCACCTACATAGTGAGACCCTGTCTCAAAATAAAAAAACAGAAAGAAAAGGAAAAAGCACAAAATAAATGAGCCATAAAAGATTAAAAGCTTGGAAATCACAATTGCCTGATAAAATACATCTCCTCACATATTTTCCTACCTAAGAGTTTTACAATGTTAGGGTTGTCGAATTCTGCCATGAGGGCTGCCTCCCTCTGAAAATCGGCTTGCATATCTGCTGAGGCTTCTTCTTTGAGCATTTTTACTGCAACCATAGTGAAAGGTTCATAGGGAAGTAAGCCTGGAGCCCTGAGAGACAAATTTGTAGATAGAGAAAAACCAAATATCAGGAGGATTAGACATACCCACATTGTATCTACTCCTATTTATATTCACCCAGATTTACGTAGCCTTTCTTAGATTCACAGATCAATGGAAGATGACAGTAGTAAGTCATACCTAAAATTGTTTGGCTTAAAAGAACTCAGTGGCATTATCTTCAGTATCAATTAAGTTTGAAACAAAACATTATATATCAATTATTATCGCCATTCTAACTCCAGAATCTAAATTCCTTAAGGTCAGCGACCATAAGGTATGCATAGTTAGATCCTCCGCAGAGCCTAAAGTAGTATCTTGCATATATTCGGTTCTAAATAAGTTAGATGTGTGAGATGTTTCATTAACCATGTAACCTTAATATCAGGGCTACTATGAAAAGAGGTAAGTTGTATCTTGCCACAGATCACAGACCAAAGCAACAATTGGTGATTGAAAGCAAGCCCATACTTTCCGGCCCAGCGGTGTGTTTGTGGAGCTATATCCCTGAAGACCGGACATCTTATTCCATTTCACAAAAAGGCAATAAACTGGCTAATATTGGCTAGTAGACTCCTTTCTTCAGCTCATTGTTCTCTACATTTCTGTATTATCTTTTCTTTACTGTTTTGTTATTCCATGAATATCTACTTAATATCTACACACGTCAAACTTTGACTTCATGAAACACTAATTCAAAGTCAACTTTATTTGCTTGTTTGTTTTTTTGGTACCAGGAATCAAACTCAAGATGTAGTCCTTGTGAGGCAGGCGGTGGCACCACTGAGCTAAACCCCCAGCCCTCAAAGTCAACTTTAAATGAAATAGAGACTATATATAGCAACAGAAAATGGAAGAGAAGTAAATTTAAGACTTGTTTAGTAAAACCAATGTAAGAAATCATGGTTAAAAAGTATGACAAATTCTTTTCTAAAAACCACTAGTAACTTTTTGCTATTTGAGTAAAGATACATTTGCATATACTATGCATTACTTCTTTTAAATGTAATAAAATCATCTTTCCATGTGTTCTCTATTTTCTACAAAAAGAAAAATGATTAGGATTTAATGTATCGTATGTAATGCAAATACAGTTAATGAGATAAGAAATTAATTAATTCAATAATAGGTATTGTGCACAGCTTATACATCAGGCTCATGTATTGGTGATTTTTCAGATATAGCATATTTCAGTGGACAGATTATTATCTTTCATGGGTAAATTTACCTTGCTTGAAAGACCCTTCCAAATGCTCCCTCTCCAATATCTCTCACATACTCAATGTTATTCCTCGGATACTCCAGGCTAAGCAACTTGGGATTCAGAAGGAGTGGCATCCTCTGGTACATGGGGTTGGGATGAAGCCTGTCTAGCAAGAGCTCAGAAGGCAGCGTGGTAAGGGTTACTGCTGCTGACTCTCTGTGGGTGAGATAGGCAAGATCAGTAATGAGCTGAAGAGTAGGGAAGGTCTTGGTGCTTGAGTCTTATATCCTGAAAGAAATGGCATTTAGGAATAAACAAAACAAATTTAACTAAGGCAGCAGCCAAAGAGTCTTCGATTTGAAAGTAAAGAAATACAGTGTTTGGTGTACAGTCAAAAGGCACATTTTTGCAGAAATTTTGTCATTATCTAAATTGGAAGTGGCAACAAGATCGGGAGGAAGGAAGTGAAGTAACAGCCATTTTCTTCCAAATTGTTTAAATTCTCTCTTCTGGGGAAATTAAGTTTAGGATATGTGAGATCATTGCAAGAATACTTAACTTTAAAACAGAGGTATCAGCCTCATTAAGAAAGAGGTGGGTGTTATTATATAGATTCCTGTTCTCATTGTGAATTCTAATATTAAATATGTAGATTTTAAAACATTACTGTGTGTATCTAGCTTTAACACAAATCTCACCTTTTCTTATTTTTCCATTCTTTTCTTCTTCGGCAGCCATAAAGAGTAGTGATGGTCAGGAGCACAAATACTGCAAAACTGGACATGATTGAGATGATTACAGTCATGGAGTAGGTAGGTGAGACAGAGAAGGAAGACGAGGAGGAGGAAGGCAAATTTGGGAGGTCCACACTTGGCTTCGAGGATGTCATTGATGGGAATGCTGTAAGTGGAAAGAATTATTTTTACTCATTCTTACACCTTTAGAATAGAAGGCAATTTTTTGACTTCAACTAATTAGTGAATTAAATCTAATGTCAAGGATATGCTTGTGTGTCAGGTTCTTCTGGGCTATATTCCATAAAATTCAGTTTTAAGAACACTGTAAGATTTGGTTAGGAGCAAATCTATCCCAAAGCATCATAGGTTTTTAAAGATGAGACTTGGAAAGGAGAAATAGTATTTTCCCAAGAAAACATAGATCCTAGATCAGTGTTCTTTATTCTGTATGTCACACTGTTACTGGCAACAATCATGGAAATTGTTAAATAAAAATATTTTATGCAGTTATACCAGAGGTTGGGATTGTCTAGCTGAACTTTTATACACATTTATTATTGGTTTGAAAACAGAGTAAAAATGATGCAAGAAGATGAAAAAATAACAATATTAGGACACCAATGATCAAAAGTTAATCTAAAATGAACTCCTGTCAAAATCCAACGTAAAAGGCCAATGCAATTTAAAGCCCAGTAACATCTGTACTATTGCTGAGAAGCAAAAGGTGGTATAATCACACCACTCTATTTTAGGGTGCAAAGCCCACTGTATATGCATTAAAACAGACTTACTAATTATGTTTTGAATCCTGTTTCTAGTTTAAAAAGAAAGACATGGCAATAATTTTTTAAATAACCAATAAGAATATTTCAGTAGCAAAGAATGAATTTTGCACCTTGAAAAAAGAAGAACAAGACTTTTCAAAAATCTGCAAAAGACTGTACTGACAGTCATGCGAGATCACAAAATAAGCTCAACAAATTTCAAAAGCAAAAATTATGCAGACCAACTCTCTGATTAAAATTCAACCACCAATAGATTAAATAAAACCCAATGTGAGAATTAAGAAGAAATCTATAACTTTCTGCTTAAAAAGTTAAGAGTAACCATAATTATAGATTATTTTAAAATTTCTTAGTAGTATGCATGAGAATTGCCTAAAATCTACTAAGATGTATTATTGCAGTGTTATCTCCTTCAACTAGATATAAAGAAAGAAAAAGAATGAATGGAACATTTGACTCAAGACTTTGGACAAGAAACTGTAACTACAGATGACAAAAGAAAACAAATGACAAAATAACACCCATATAAAAGCAGGTATTAATAAGTTAGAGTACACATACCACAAATGATAGAAATGAAAAGTAGATCTATAGTCAGTTTTATAAATAGTTATAAAATGGTTTACTCAGTTGAATTTTAATTTTAAACATATGAAAAGGCAGAAGCATAAAAATAAGAATGATAAAGATTATGAAAATAGATGGAAAGATCAAGAAAAAGAAAATAATATAAAATATGCAATTAAATTTTTCAGTACTGGAGATTAAACTGAGGGCCTTTACACTGTGCTGCATCTTCATATCTTTTTTTTTTTTAATTTTGAGCCACGCTTTCTAAATTTCATTAAGTTTCATTAAGTTTCTCAGACTAGGCTTGAACTTGCAATCTTCCTGCCTCAGCTTTCCAAAGTGCTGTGACCACAAGTATGCATTTTAATTCTTAAGGAAAGTGACAGGAACATATTAGATGCCAAATTTTAAAAATACTTTCCTAAAGTACTCTTAAGAGTTTCAGCGCTTGAATTGGGGAATATCTACACCTATAGCTGAAGATATCAAGTTTGGTTCATAAAAGGCTTCTCATACCATTCTAAGTAATTTGGGATTTTCTGTACAACAAACAGAGAAAACCATTGGAAGATTTTAAGCAACTAATACACCTTTCCAACTAATACAGGTAAAAGAAATAGACTGGGTGGTATTCAAGGCCTGAGAGACTTACTCAAGACCTCTTCTGTGGAGATACATTAGGGACTCTTAACTAAACAACTGAATCAGAAGACCTCAAGATGAAGGATAAATACTGTAATAAGAGTATATATCTAAATCTAAATGGATAATGATGAAATGGTTGTGGATTTTCTGCAAATCTTTAAGTGAGGAGGCCAAGCATTTAGCTCAGTGGTGCCACATCTGCCTTTTAAGTGTAAGGTCCTGGTACCAAAAAAAAAAAAATCTTTAAGTGAGAATTGCTAGAGAGTGTCATTTTTCAAGGAGAAATCTAATAGTAATGGGGAAATAAAGAAGATAAAAATATTCTGAGGATTTTATTGGAGACTAAAAGTCCAATAAGGTAAGAAGAAATAAGGAGTAAATACAGTACTACCATGAAAGAGTTTGTATCTGGCTTTCATTCACCAGAAGGGAAATAATAACCAGAAAAAAATATGGAAAAGGAGAAAGAAGAACAACAAAAGTACTTAACTTGAGATTGTGAAGCAAAGACTGGAGGGATAAAACTCAAGTACATCAGCTGTTATACAAAATCTGAACAGATTAAATTTGCCTACTAAAGGAAAGTGACAGTCAGGATAAAATAAACCCAGGTAAATATTACTTATAAGAAAAAGGACTAAAACAAATAGATTCTAGGCAACTGTAAATATAAAAAGAAAGATTACCAATACTAATGTCAGAAATTTAAAGTTAAAAGCACTCAAATAAGACAAGGGTGACATTTTTGCCTTGTAAAACATTTAATGTAAAATGAGGAGAAAGTGTCATGAGTACTATGCCTCACAGATCATAGTAGATGGATATCTAAAGCAAAATGTATTATTAATTCAAGGAAAATCTGCTAAAATCACCATGAGTAGGATTGAGCTAGTGGAATTTTTAAGTCATAAAACAAATTAACCAAATCAATAAACTCACACAAATGTAGAAGACTATGATGATGTGATTATTAGACAGATGACATGAGTTTATAAAACTAATAAAAGATCTTTATCACAGAAAATAGTGGTGATATTATAAATCTGATCTGATCATACCTTGTGCGCTGTGTTCAATTCTAGACATTCCATAAACTTAAGTACAATCGGAAGGCAGAGCCAGAATCACATAGATTTGGATTTTAGAGGTTGACTCAGTCCCATACTTGATGAGTCCATTTGGGTGTGTTGCTCAAATCACTTTCTCTCACTGAGAAGTATATAAAATGGGGGCATTTACAGTATGCAATTTCACAGGGCATAGGAGTGTTAAGAAGGATAATATACCTGACACACTAAACAGTGTGCTTGGATTTGAAGCCAAATTATACTGCTTTGCCACAGAAACATTGAAGATGAAAGACTCATGGCTGAGTGTTTCTGTAGTAAAGTATGCGGAAATACCACAGAAGAGAGGACTGGTGTACTTAGCAGACAAATAATGTAAATAGCACAAAGGCATTACATGCTCCAAAAGTATTTCACTTCATCAAAAGAAGCCATAAAAAATAAAACTTGAAATTCTGGTCTTTTTTTTTTCAAGCAATAAGAAAATAATGCAAAGATAAATGATTTTAAAAAATTTCTTCCAGCAGCCTCAATGTGAACTGCTAATAGCCTTTGGAGTTCACTCAGAAATCAAAAAACTCTTTAAGAAATAATTTGAGATCTTTACACATTCCCAGAGAATGTGGGTTGCTGCACTTTGTAAGGCTGCCTTCTTTGCTTATCACTGACCTCCCAGAAAAAAAAAAGCCAATCTCTTCATAATAATTCCACTTAACTCAGGGAGAACAGACATTCCCCATATATGTTTGCAGGAAATGATCATTTTATGACATTTGGAGCTCATTTTCTTACCGTATCAAAATCTTCATAGAATGGTGTTTGCTAAAGAGTAGGAAATTAGTAATCATATATTGATATACATTGTTCTTGTCTAATTTGGGACTCAATTTCCGTACCTTCAACACAGTAAATCCTCCATTAGTGAGTGAATGGGCGAGTGAGTGAAAAGATGAGGCGTGACAAAGGCCACAACTGTCCATTAAACGCCCATCGAAGTAGGCTCTGACTGCTAATATGACAGAGTTAAAACATAATCTTTTTTGATTCCTTTTTTTGGAGACAGGATCTCTCTACGTAGTTCAGACTGGCCTGCCCTCACTGTGTAGCCCAGGCTGGATTCAAATTTATGGGGATCCTCCTGCCTCAACATTCCCAGTGGTGGGATTACAGGCGTGCACCGTCACACCCAGCTAAAACATGTACTTTTTAATTTCCATCCATCTAGGAATAAGAATCGCATAGACTTCCAGAATCCTAGATTTTGAGGGCTTTGCATAACTGTTTATTTAATAAACAAATGATTCAACCAGGAACAGTAGCTTTCTTTCTTTTACTACTTTAAGTCCTAGTTCTTTAAGTAAGCTGGTAAAAATCAAGAAAACAGACCTGGAATACACATTACAGGAAATGACAGTAGTTAAGCCCTATAACACCTAAGGAAGTTAATTGAAAAATTTTTCTAATTTCATTCCGAGAATTTCTGCTTTCTGGTAGGTTAAAGCACCATTTTAGAGAAGTTAGTTTCTAGGATTTGCTTTTTCAAGCCACATTTTTTAATTCTTTCTTAGTGTGATGATCCTTTAAAAATCATTTGATTTAACCTTATAAACCTTATCCTGGAAATTAGCTGTAAAAATACTTTATTTTGATCTATGGGCAGTACAAGGCCAGATAATGATATCAACATATCCATCAGCCAATACCAACCCAGGAATGCTGCAGTGTAGGCTATAAAACTTAAGCATCTCACAAGGGGAAAGCTTATAAGAGGTTAAGAACATTTTGAAAATTATAAATACATTTAGGTTATTATTTATGTCAGAAATCAGAATTCCTTAAAGTTAAATGAGCAGTAAAGGGGTTACTCTGCAATTTATCCTTGTATTGTCATTAAATTGGAGAATTGGATAGTGGGTACATGCCTTTCCTGCAGTACCCTAAAAGGCAAGATGGTTTCAACTACTTTTGTATTTATTGTCATTGCTGTTTCATTAATAGCCAATTAATTTTTTTTTTTTTTTTTTTTTTTTTTTTTTTTTTTTTTGAGACAGGGTCTCACTATGCAGTTGAGACTGACCTGGAACTCACTATGTAGCCCAGGCTGGTTTCAAACTCAAAGAGATCCTCCTGCCTTAGCCTCCCAAGTTCTGGGATTACAGGCATGTGCCATCAGGCCCAGCAGTACTGTATTTTTCTAAAAAGCTAGGACAAAGAATATTGATTCTTTCACCACAAAGAAATGATACATGTTTGTGGCAAGAGATTACTCTGATTTGAATAATACATCTACCAAAATATCACATGGTACCCCATAATCATGTTTAATTTTATATGTCAATTAAAAAAAGAAATAAAGGGCCGGAGATTTAGGTCAGTGGTTCTGGTGATAAAAAGAAAAAGAAAGAAATAAAAATCCCTAATCCAAGTTTGCACTCCAGACCAAATACATTAGAATTTGTGTTGGGACTCCAGCAACAGTAGTTTTTATGGTTCTCTATGTGATTTCGATGTGTAGATTGGGTGAAAAAACCACACAGTTTGGGCATCTCTTACAAAGAAGAGTATAAACTCACCCATTTCTACAAACAAAAAAGAAAAAGAAAGAAATAAAAATCCCTAATCCAAGTTTGCACTCCAGACCAAATACATTAGAATTTGTGTTGGGACTCCAGCAACAGTAGTTTTTATGGTTCTCTATGTGATTTCGATGTGTAGATTGGGTGAAAAAACCACACAGTTTGGGCATCTCTTACAAAGAAGAGTATAAACTCACCCATTTCTACAAACAAAATGTTAGGAAAGTGATATCCAATTGCATATTAATTTTTTTCTTCTTGTAGTTAGTATTTATAACTTTAGAATAAAAACAACATTTTCAGGAAAAGTGGGATTATAGATGATTGTTTTCCTTTTCAACTTTTTGTTGTGACTTAGAAGTTGTGGCTTAGAAGGTTTTCTACAATGAACACGGAATTCTTGTACAAAACCCAACAATAAATTTTTGGAAAAGAAACCAGAACTAAAACAGTACAAAATACCTACCTTCCTCCAGCACTTGTCACAAATAAAAATCACAAATCAAGTTAGTTTAATTAAGAAATAAATATTTGTTTTCATTCATGAGTAATTAGATAATATAAAATCATGGAGGCTAAGTCAAAAGGTGACATTTTAAACTTGGCTTAGTTTTTGGAAAATTAAGGCACGAAGCAGGCTAACACATTCGAGATGGAAGACATTATTTGTATCACTCATTAAATGTGTTCTCCAGGACCTAATTAGAACGTATAAGCACAGACTACAATACTCTCTGCACAATCTGCCTGAGCGAGGATGGTGACGTCATTGAGTTGCTGTACATTCCGTTCTGGACTTCATGAAGCGTGAGTGTAAATACGCATGCAGGGATCCAATTACATACACATAAAGTTTCAAGGGCACAAATGAAATTACTTACTTGTTAGGTTTTCTTTTTTATAATCTGAAGGGGAAAGGATAAAAATTTGTTTTAAGTGAGCATCCAGATATATATTCTATGGGAGAGTGCTAAAAAGTGCAAGTTCTCTTTCAGTTTTTCAATATCCAACTTGAAAACATTCTTTGCATTCAAATGTGAAAACCGGGTCTTTGAAACTAAACCAGTTGTTATGGATAAGAACCTAGTTCCTTACAAACGAACTTCATTAAAGCAACATGCAGCAATTCAGATTTGTTTTGTGAGATCAGCATTTTCAGACGTGATTTATTTTTGCATGCTTAAAAATCTGTTTCATTGGCTAAAGACAGAGAACTTTTTCCATTTTTTCACTCTTCTGACAAAGTATGAGATTATTTCTTAGCTATTTTACTGCACATTTCAGAAAATGTCAGAAGCTGTCATAAGATTCCTGTATGAAATAAGGTAGATTTTAAGCAGCAGGGGAGTGGCTTTTATTTTAGAACAAATGAAATAGATGTTTATGTTAACCTGTGCAATTTGGGTAGCATTAGGATTCTGCTATTAGGTTAGCAAGGAAGGCAAAAATCAACCAGTCAATCAGTAAATCAACCAATCAACAAATTCAAAATGCCTAGAAAGCCTTGAATTATTAGGAACTTTAATTCCCCACCTTAGTTTATTCAAAATAGTAAATTTCTCTTGACTCCACAGGCTTGCTGGAAGTCTTTATTACCTAAGTATGGCAGTCTGGTACAGGCTGTGGGGTCCCAGTGTATGCTGGGAAGCTTGCTGCAGTCTAGCACAGACAGCAGATGCATCCCAGATCTGTAGAGTTCTCTGTGGGTCTTTTCTTCCATCTCCAGCCATTCTTTTGCACAGAAGAATTCCTTCACTGCCAAGCAGTACTCTCTAAATAGTGGACGGAGGACACAACTTGATGAATCATGGCATGTTAAAGTCAAATATGTGGGAAAGCTTTAAAAAATCCATATTTTTGAAACATCATCATAGTACATTGTGCTTGCAAAAGCGTTTTTGAAAGGAATTTTTACTGTAAATAATGTGAGGCTTTATGAGAAATAGTGTATTTTGCTGTGAGATGAAACACTATATTAAAAAGTGTGATTAAATGGTACTTGGAAAGAAATTCTCAAATTTAAAAGCTCAAACTTGAAAGCTTTTGACAATAAGTTCACTTTTAGTTCAGTTTTTGTTACTGCAAATGGCTGAAGTCAGAATAAAAAAAAACATTCTCAGGAAAGTGTGAAAAGTTTAATGGCTCACTATTGAACTACTGAATAATAAAATTTAAAAGCAGAAAGTATTAGATATTTTTAATTACTGATACTAATATGTACATAACATATATGAATTCTGTACCATAAATGATGTCTTAAAAATATGTAACTTTATAATATCAGAGAAAAAACTTCCCTAAAATGTGAGAAGTTTTAGATTATACTTTCTTATGCCAGCAAGAACCAAATGTTTGACTATAAGAATTTAAAACAATAAAAATAAATTTCCAATAATATACTTATCTAAATAGCAATTAGAACTGGAGAAACAAAAGTACACTACAAAATAACTTTACAGACTCACCAGATAACTGTGCTATTCTGATAAATTTGAAATCTTAATGAAATAATTTTTTTCCTTAAAAAAGTAAGTTATTTTCAATCTTAAAAAGGTCACTTGTGGTTTATAAATGCAAAGTGATCTAAGACATAAATGTTAGAAGATTACTCAATAAATTTATTTTGTGCTCATATACAAAAATAAAATTCAACTTAAACTCTGGTAAAAGTTTTATAAATTTTAATTAAGAAAAGAGCTTCTAATTAAAGAAGAGCTCCATTATTATATATAAACCATATTATTTTTGACAGAGGAACTACAAGACTATCAAACAAAAATCTAGCAAAATTCTGTAAAATAGTTGCTACATACAAGTAATATAAAACACAACAGTTTCATGGAATATTAGCAATAACTTGGTAGGAAGTAACGTGGAAAAATTACCCCACCTTATCAGGAGTAGTGATTTATGATTGACAAGAATTGATTTTCATATGCATATATATATATATATATGTTGTTCTCTCTATATTATATATTAGTATACTGATTATATACTATAATTAGTATATATAGTGTCAAATGAAGTTGAAATAATCTAAGAATTACATGGATATATTGTTTAGATGTTCCTTTGTGCTAAGAGCTGATATTTGGCTCTTGTTTTCATTGGTGAGGGAGTACCCTTGAGTTGCCTAACATTTCTGTAACTTTATTTTGATATTTTAAGTTAATTGCTTAAAAATTCATAGGCAATGTCAGAAGGAGCCTGATCCTATCTATTCCATCACCTAACTCTATTTCTACCTCTGCCACCCCAAATCAATAAAAGGAAACAAACCACTGTCACGTGCAATAACTTATGAATATAAAAAAATTATCATATAGTGAGCAAGAGAAGTCAGGTACAAAGCTGTACATATTGTACAATTTGCAAAACTCAGAAGCAAGCAAAACTAGTCTGTGGCTAGAGAAATCAGAAGAGCAGATGCCCTTGGAGATAATGGAAAATTGATTAGAAAGAGCTCAAGGGCTCTCTATGGGTGGTGAGAACATTCTGTTTCTTGATTACTACTCATGGCAACATGCTAATATACCTTCATTAACCTGAACCTGATGATTAAGTGGGGTGCAACTTATTTGTGCAAGTTACATTTCCATCAGATCTCCATAAAAGGATATGTTTAATATGCTCAAAATTTATATAGCTCAATTCCAAAATGTCAAAATTTTAGGGAAATTAATATTTTTATTAAAATAGGAATGAGGGAATTGTATCACTGCAATTTTGTGAACAATCTGGTCTAGTGTGCCACTTTGTGAGTGGTACTACCATCACAACCACAAAACATACCTAGTCATAAAATTAATTAGAAAAAGAAATATTTATATGAAGGGAATTACTAGGTTTTAATAACAGGCCAAAATGAGATCTGGTTAAAATAAACATGCCATACTCCTGAATAGGAGTACTCAATAATGTAAATATAGCAATTCTTTTGCAGTTAATTCCAAAAGCTTAGTGTCACTGCAGTGAAATTTCAAATGGTATTTACATGTTGATTTTGAGAACGCATTTCGGAATTTCACATTTAAAAAGTAATTGCATAACAATTCTTAAAAAGACGAAAATGTGAACTTCCTGGTAAAAAGTGTAAGTAAGTTATAAGGACACTGCAACTAAATTCAAGCATTTCTAGTACAAAAATAAACAAACCACTAATGAAATAGATTTTTTTTTGTACCGGGGTTCGAACTTGGGCCCTTGTGCTTGCAGGGCAAGCGGTGAAACCACTGAGCTAAATCCCCGGCCCCACTAATGAAATAGAATTCAAAGCACAAAAACATGGACGTAAATGAATATTAAGTAAACATCCCTTAGTAGTGACCGGCTAGCTCAGCTTTAGCACTGACAGTTTCATCTTTCAAACTCTTCAACCCCAGAAACACAATCCCACAAATACAATTGATTAAAAAAATTTTGCTAGTGGACAAAATTTCTATTCAACATTTCCATTTAATGAATATGACGCTTTGTTTTTTTTTTCGGTACTGGGAATTGGGTCCTTGTGCTTGTGAGGCAGGCAGCGGAACCACTGAGCTAAATCCCCAGCCCGAATACCATACTTTTGATACGGCAATTACAGGAAAATGCAGCTCAATAACTAATCTGTTAATTTTATACATTGATCTTTACAGAGTTGATAACTATTACTGGTATCAACGTGAATAAAAAATTATTTCTGATTTGTCTGAATGTGGGCAATTTAAGGCAGATTGAATGTATTATTAAATGAGGCTCATTTTTGGATGAGATTTTAGTTTGATGCAATGATGAAGCTTAGGGAAGTGTGATGAGCTAAGCAGAGTTCTACAGAAAACTGATGCTAAGCATGCAGTTCATGGTGGAAGAACTTGATTGTGTGCAGTCCCTAGCTGATTCCGACTCATCTGTCTAGAAGTCTAGTACATGTAGCCCTGCAAAGCACACACTTGATAAAGGCACAAGATCCCAATGATGAATGTAACTGTACTGTATACCTAAAATGTACCAATAAACTAAATAGAAAAAGCACACACTTGATAAAGGCACAAGATCCCAATGATGAATGTAACTGTACTGTATACCTAAAATGTACCAATAAACTAAATAGAAAAAGCACACACTTGAGGCATGACTCATTAGTGTTATGCTAAATTAATTATTTCAAATCAAAAGAGAAAGGATGAAAAATTTGATATTTAGCATGATAACTGGCTAACTCTACAGAACAGTTTAAGAGATCAATTTTTCCCAAAGCGAAATCATGAGAAAAAGTTTATAACACATTTAGGGCACATGTTTTTAAAGCATAATGATAAAAGCAGAAACTAAAAGCAAGAACATTAATTTTATTACAAAAAAGTAAATTGATAAATGATATCTCAAAAGATAGCCTAACAAATAGTTCTTCCTTTAGAGATATATACCAAAATATTTATAGATGAAATAATATGAATAACAATTGTGATTCACTTTAAAACACGTAATCTTGGGATGGCATTGCAGAAGGCTGAATGGGTTGGAAAAAAATGAGACTGATCATTAACAGATAATTTTTAAAGCTGAGTGATCATTACATTGGGCATTCGTGATCTCTGTCTTTGTGTGTGTGTGTGTGTGTGTGTGTGTGTATACACACACATGCTCTCTCTCTCTCTCTCTCTCTCTCTCTCTCTATATATATATATATATATGCCTATAAATTTAAAAATAAGAAACAACCAAAAGCAAAGGGTTAATTTTGCATTGGGAAAAATGATCTGGAAAACCTGTAATTAGCCATTGGTTAAGTGATCACAATCTTAAAATTTCATTAGAAATCAATAAGCAAGCTAGTGAAAAATGGGTAAAGGCTATAAACAGAAAATATTTTTAAAAGACTAAGGTTGTCAGATATATTTAAGATTTTTATTTTTTTCGTTGTGGTTTTCTTGTATATTCTATTCTATTTATTTATACAGTGAAGTTATGCGGTTTTCTGTGGTTTCCCCCATAAAAGAAATATATTTCCAATCTCATTAGCATGCCTCTCAAGCATCTGTCCGAAGTGTTGAGCTGATTCACTTGTGTCACTGTTTAAGTATGGTAACTATCCTAGTGGTCACTACAAACTACATTTTAGTGCTAAGGACAAGACAGGCAGAACCTCCTGTCACATTCTTTTGCTCACTACACCGTTATGTATTATATATGCGATACTTTCTAGCTAAAGGATTTCAGTGACTAGTATCTCAAATATACACATAAGAGCATGCTATAAAGAAGTCCAAGAAACAGAAATTGAAACTAAAAATGTGGCCTTGTCAACAGAGGCTTATGAAGCGATCAGTGTTTCCCTACTTCCCATGAGACAAAGCTTTACTTCATCTTGTCCACTGTATTCTCATCCTCTTCTGGGCAGTAGCTTCAGTTTTTCCCCTCCTTCTCTTTTCCTTTCTAATTCCCTCAGTGTCAAAATCCATGGAAACTTTCAGATGTGTGCCTTTTCACAGTATAGACTTCTCAGGTGAAGAAACAGATTATGTTACTCTTACAGTGTCAAAAATCTTCAGATATTGTAAATTAGGAAGAAAACACTCTATGTTAATGATTCTACTATGGCCTTTCTACAGAGTGCCTCCAAATGATTTCAATTTAAATAGCTCTTGGCTTTATCAAAATAGTGATAGAAATGTGTTGCGTTGGTAGTGTTCAATAAGAAGAAAGCTTAGGAAAAAATGGTATGTATCCAGTTTCTAGTATATATTGGGAGGGTAGGGTTTGTCCTTTTATCCTCTCAACTCCCTGTGTGGTTGAGGAAACTGCAGTGTAGCTGAGATCATGCACATCTAGAGACAAGATCTGACAGTGTTACAACTTTGTTGTATTTGGCTAAAAAGCTAGGCTGCTTCTTGTAATTTACCCTTATATATGAAGACAATGAAAGCGGAAGTAAGTCTATTGAACACATGAATCTCAAGGTTTTAAGAATATGAGAGTTTTACAGAAATATATATGTATAACCAGTTCTTCCCTCTCAAATGAAGCATGAGTGTCAGTTTTGAGAAAATAAGATAGAATGTACTTATTCTACAATAATACTCTGCTTTTTATGTCTTCATTCATTGACAAGTACTGCTGAAATACTTGCACTGTACTCTTTATCTCGGCTTACTAAGTCCATGTTAATTTAGAATTTCTCTTTTTATTTGATAAAAAGAAGGGAAATTCACCAGTATGATAATGTGAACAATAACAAGAAAAATAGAACATTACCTTTTGTGATATTTTCTAGAAATTCAGAGTCTTTGCAGTATAGTTATTTACGTGGTAAGAATTGTGTCTTGTTAATGATTCCCCTTTTTAATGAAAGCCAGCTTTTGTCTTTTAATCATTGATTTGGAAAACTGTCCTGTTTTCAGACAGAACAACGGAAATTTTCCATTTACTTATTTTTGAAGTTTTACCTGCAAATGGGGGTAGGAGTAGATGCTACTCCGGGGTTGCACTCTTGGAAGATGTGGTTGCACAGCAAAGCCTCAGCAGCCGGCTGACAGAATGGGCTCACGGCTTTTAGTTCGTTCCAGGCAGTGTGGACCAGTAGCTCCTGGGTTTCCTCAGGGTTGGTGTAGGAGGTGTTGAAAAAAACAAGGGCATCTTTTGGAAGGACTGCATCACACACTTCCCCTCTGTACTGGGCGCAGTAGCCTTTGTTATCTTTGTGTGGTTTACTGAAAGAAGCAACGGACAGTGTTCCCAGTCACATGTATTTCTTGGCATTCATCCGCCTTTTACAATTTTTATTTTTGTTTGTTTATTTATTTTTTGGTGTTCACATCTGTATCACAGAAATCGGAGAAAATCATACCAGCAAATTAGTTGCAATGCGCCGTCTGAACAGTGTCCTTTTCTTTCCAGCTGTAATTATATCATCTGTAGCTACTCTAGAGGGCTGTTATGAAAGCCAAATGTGACCATGGGTGTGGAAAGCAACGGGGACTGTGAAGGACTGAATGATGTGGACATTTTTGTATTTATATTATAAACAAAATTCTCCTGCGCTTAGTTGTCAGCTCACAGACATCTTGCAAATAAGCTGATATAAACAACGAAACGGATGTGGAAAATGTATTCATGGTGATGGTTAACAAATGATGGAGCACGATAGCTACGACTCTGATCCAAGACGTTTGCAGCTTTGAAAACATGGTTTGCTTGTTATGATCGTTAAGTATCCAAATTTTGTAGAATAGTCACATTTTTGCAACACCCTCTGTACTTAGATTTTCTTCACTCACAGATTTTCCCAGAAATCCATTCAAGAAAAAAGCCACACAGGGAGGAGAGAGCGTCGGATATGGTATTAGCCTCCTTTAGTTTAATATGATCGGTCTCAATAAGTGAGACCTTTTCCTAATTCTTAAAAGAAAAAGAGGAGCTAAGTATCATCTTCAGCTTTACTATTTTCTGCTTGTATATGCGGGGGAAGTTGCTAGGTCACCCAAAGCCCTAAATGTTCTACTCTGTGGAGTGACATAAGTTTTGTTCTGAGCTCAGTTTATTGTGTGTTAATGAGTGACATAAGGGGAAAACTTATAATATTTAAGATTTATTTCTTACAATAACTGGAAATAACAAAGAGGTGATAGAAACTGCTATTGTTAATATCGTACAGCAACTTGTCCACTCACACAACATTTGAAATTACAGTAATAGCTCATACACTCCCCTGACAAGTGTTTATTCAACAGTTACTATGTGTAGGCACTGTGATGGTCTCAATACTTTCCTATGCCTTTCATCAAGTCTGTATCAGTAACAGTGACAGAGAACTCTCAAAGTGTGTTCCTATTTAGATTTGTAAAACTACTGGAATTTAGCATTTCATTATCTTTATATTAAAAAAGAAAATTAAATATATTGAAATTTGTGGGAAAATGTTAAACTGTTAAAAGATTCTACTTGAATTTGAAACAGGGATACTTTACACATCAGCATGGGCTAGACTTCAAAACAAATTTGTTAAAATAAGGTACAATGCATTCAGATAAAACAAGACATTTCTAAGAAATACAGCTATACTTTAATGTTTCATAACATAGAATCTTTAATTCTAACTAGCCCTTTTCCAGTTAGTGAGCCTGATTTTTACTGTATCAAATCATTCGCTGGAGATTTTAAAAATAAAGGTCTTTAATAAGAAAAAATAAAACTTCCATGACAACTCATTTTGGGTAAATGTGAGAAAAAAATAGAAATAGCTAATGACCCAAAAGCTAAATCCTTGGTTACCACTCCAAAAAAGTTACAAAAAGCAAAGATGCTGTGGCTTAAGAAAATGGATAGCTGATGACCAGAAATAGCTCAAAAACTTTCAAAATGTTTGATTTCTCTCTAACATGCATGAACACACACACACACACACACACACACACACACACGTACTCTCACACACACAAGAAAACATTGATATAAAAAGTTTCTTACCTCCATTCTATTAACAGGACAGGAAGTTCCAGTAGGAAATCAAATTTAAAAGGGGAGGAAAAAAGGAAGTTAGTATATTTTCATTTAATGATTTGGAGGAGTTTGATACTACTTACCTCTCATTATCTATAAAGTTCTCTGCTTCTAGGAGGAGGCTAGATACTGCATTAACAGGCAGATTGGGAGAAGGAGATTAAGAAAATAATTTCCCCAGTAGCTATATTACTTTCAAACATTGACAGCCATGGGCAGCAGCAGCCAAGGCAGAGTCTGGGTTCAGAATTTCCCTCCATTAGCTACCAGGGGACTTTAAGAAATCAGGATGTAGGTGTAGGGAAAGTGGGAAGGGTAAGGGAAAGGGAATACGGGAAAAGAAAAAAAATTGAGAAAATGAAAAAATGGAAATAAAGTATAAATGGGGAGGGGAAGAGGGGGTGAAGGGAGGCAGGACAAGGGGAAAAAATGAGAACCAAGATCTGTCATGTAAAGGTACAAGATCCCAGTAATGAATGTAACTGTACTGTATACTGTATACCTAGAATGTACCAATAAACTCAATAAAAAGAAAAAAAAATCAGGATGTGGCAGTTAAAAGACAAGACACAAGATGGGAATGGGTGAAGGAAAGGTTAGAAAACTGCTATCCTGATACATACCAGGCTGGCTTCATTCATGAGCTCATGACCAGGGCAGTCAGTCACCCAGTGTCCTGTGCTCAAAAGGCCCAGTGCTTACTGTCACTGTATGGAAATACTAGTTTTTGAACATATTCATTTTGTGCAGAGCCATATGAACTACGTAGCAGCCATAGCTACAGAGGTAAGAGCTCAATGTTTCAAGCACACTGTGCCTCTCCTCTGGTGAATTATGTGACTCTTAGCAGAAGTGGCCTGACTCAGAGTATCCCACAGCATGAGAGCCTTCGGAAGAGTGTGTGTTGATCAGCATTTCTGAATTATTCCATATTCTTTTATTAAAGGAAATTTAACTTTTTTTTTCTTTTTGGTACTGGAAATCAAACTCAGGATCTTGCACTTGCCAGGCAGGTGTGATGCCACTAAGCTAAATCCCTGGCCCGAGAAATTTAATATTTCATGTTCTTTACCAACTGCTTTATGATATTGCCGCCAAATTCCCATTATAAAAGTAAAAAATAAGCTATACTCAGAGGCTATATCTAAAGCCAATTTGCTGTATTAGAATTTCTCTGACTGTTGAGATCTAACTTCTTTTGAAGGTATTGGATTCATTTTGGCATTTTTAAGGATTTAAAATGAATTTTTCAGAGTAGGAGGTAGTCTTGAAATACAATGAATTTGCCTTTCTGATATTGCCTTTTATATTTTCAGATACTGGTGACTACAGGCTTTTGTAACCTTGGAGTCTGTGACTTTTTTGAGTCTTATGGATAAAAGACTCAAAAGACTCAAGAGTTGTTTTCTTACAAAATTATCAAGAAATCATCATTTTTGGCAAGTTGGGTAAAGAGTCCTGAAAAATTAAATAAAATAGAAAAGACAATAATGTATAATAATCTTAACATTTATAATTTATAGTAAAATAATAGCAATATGAAAATGAATCAGAACTACTCAGACATATTATCTGAAAAATGTTTAATTTTTAACTCTGAAATTTAAATGTTAGATTCAGTAGTTAAGGTAACAAATTAGGTAAACTGAATTTATACAAATTGGTTTTAGGTGAACTGATTTTGAGTGAAGTAATTGATTATAAGAGTACAGTATTCATCCTATGCAAATAGTGGTTTCTACCTGGGTGTGGTGGCGTATGCCTTAATCCTAGCACTCTGGGAGGCTGAGGTAGGAGGATCACAAGTTTGAGCCTAGCTAGCCTGGACCACTTAGTAAGACCCTGCCTCAAAACTTAAAAAATACTTTAAAGGGCTCTGGGGCGTAACTCAGGGCAGACCCTGGGTTCAATCACCCACTACTATGAAAGAAAAAACTGGTATTTTTATTCCAACCATTCACAGCATGGGACCCTTTATGATAATTTGAATTTTGAACTTTTATTTACTAGTTGTTGGCATGATCCCAGTATCTAAGGTAAATGTTATAGGAAATATGTGAACACATGCATGAGCACACACACATATACACAACTGCACATTTTCCTTGGAATGTCCAGAAGGGCATGGTCACACCACCCACCCTCCTTTGTTTCATCCCGTAGTCCCCATACCCAGGCAGATAGCTGTTGTTCTGAGTCTTTAAATGAAGGTGGAAGGGCATTGCAGTTGGAATAAGAGGCAGAGAGAAATTATTTCTCTAGATCATCTCACACTTGAATAATTTCTGTGCATATGATTATAAAATATCTAATGGAGTTTTTTTCAACTGTCTACCAATTATAGACTAGCACCTAAAGCCAAGGAAAGGTTTTAGAGATTTTTTTTTTTAAAAGTATCACTTTCTAAAAAGAACCATAATCATTCATGGCCAAGGGCAGAGTAAAAGGGTCAAGCAGTGGGGCTCCCCACAATTTAGACAGTGGGGACTGGTGAGTTTCCTGTTCATCCAGCAGGTACTATAATAGGGTGGCTGGGTTACCAAGCATACTGACCACCAGACAAAAAAACCCCAGTAGGTAAAAACTGTACACTGCCTCATTAAAGATTGAGGTTAAGAGTGGGAGATTACATGGAATCTCCCACGTCAGGATATGGTACAATATGGGAGCCTATGTGGAAAGATTCTCAGAAGGACTCATATGTTCCATGTCAGTTATTGGACACTTGCAGCACAGAAGCATTGATAGCCCATAAGAGCATTAAAATCTGGATCAGGGGGTATTGTGAGATATGGAAACCTACATGAAAAGATTCTCCAAGGAACTCAAAATGTCAGTCATCAGATAGTCGCAGCACAGAAGCATTGAAAATCTATGAAAGAATTAAAATCCTAGGCCCTGTGCCCGCTGGGTTTTAATACTGGCTCCTTCATTTATTAGCTATTTAAATTAGACATCTCCCTGACCTTCAGTTTCCTCATCTGTAAAATGGAGATAAAGTAGGCATGCACATCAACAAGTTGTGGGGTGAAATGAATTTATATGTAGGCAGCCCCAACAAAGATTGAGACCAAGGGCTGGGGATTATGTGGAATCCCCCACATCAGAGTATTGTGTGATATGGAAGCCTCTATGGATGGGTTCTAGGAAAGACTCCCATGTTCCATGTCGGTTGTCAGATACTTGGGGTACAGAAGTACTGATAACTCATGAAAGCTTTAAAATCCTGGATCAGGGTTTTGTGTGATTTGGAAGAAAGGAATGTACTTTATCATTGTTAGCATCATTATAATCATTCAGAGAAATAAGAGCAGCTAGCTGATAGAGAAAGGATTAAATTATGTCCTATTCAGGAAAAGACATCTGCCCTCTCCCCTGTAAATCCTCTTCTGTGACATGGCAGAGGAGCTTGAGAAGAAGAGAGAGGGAAGGGTGCACAACAGCAGGATCCTGTGTCTCATTTACTCTCCAAGTTCCTGGGTGAGATTGGCTGGCAGTGGACAGGGTGAAGCAGATGAGGTTAAATTGGGTGAGAGAGTAGTTTTTCAGTGAGGATCGATTAGGGTTTTGGATCTCTAAATATTACTTGAGCGTTATGGAATCTGCCAAAAAGCTTGTGATGGATTCAATCCCTGAGGGAAGAGAAGACTCTAGAAGGCATAATCCCTCAGTCTCTCAATGGTTGGAGAAAAATAACATCATTTTCTCTGTGCACTCGTCAAGTTTATATTGCTCGATATGCTGGTTACATATGTAATCTTGGATCTTTATTACTTCTTTGGTTCCTGCTGAATTTATGAGTCATTCAAAGCTGTTCCTCAATTCATGATGGACTTTTAAAAAACACTTTTAATACAGATCACAGGATGAGCCAGTAGTGAGCGAGAAAATTTAGTCCTTTCCTAGATGAGTTGCTTAGCTTGGGACAGAAGCCCACATGCTTCTAGCACTGAGGAAAGCTGGATTTCTTCGTGATACATCCCCTACTGCACTCAGAAATAAGAACCAGCAGACCAGTAGGTGAGGATAAAGGAAATATCAAAATACATACAAAAGTTTCAGGACTCTAACCACCAGAAGAATAAGCAGACAATAGCTAAATCAGTTTCACAGATTTAACACCTGTTTTCATGGAGGGGAAAAAAATAACCTAGCAGGTTCCCTCTATTTTTGTTGAAACAGGCAGGTTGGTCTACAGGACTCTCATTTTGATCATCTTATAGATGTTGCCAGTGCTGTCCACGCATTTTTAATCAGATTAGCATTCAGATTTTACTGAACTGGGGAAGAGACATGCAAAGAATCTCTAATCAGTGAAAATTAGCAAAGGGTATGAAAGAGGTGGGACAGAGCTCTCCATCACTGTGGAGCTCTGGGGAAACAGTCACCTATCGGCTCAAAATCTCATGGCAATTCTGCCCCTGTACCAGGAGAGCAGATAGAAGGGGACCTCAGGAAATTCTTTTGGGAGGAGTAAAAGCAGATTCTAACAACAGCTGAGCAGAGAGGCTCCTTGAAACACAAGGGAGGTAAGGTAACATACGTGAAAAAGCCCTCATTGTAAGATGTAAAAGGAGGGTTCAACAGTGTGAAGATGAACAAGTGCCAGAGAGAATCTAGACATAGCACCTGGGAGGGGGCCAGGTGCTGACAAATAAGCACGGAGAAATGAAGTTAAGCCAAGGGTGGTAGGGAGTTTCTAGACTAGTGCGAGAATCAGGAGGTGCCCTCATTCACTGGGCTTCTGCGTGTTTCTTACAAAAATTTCTGTAGCCACGTTTTCTTTTCTTTCTCCCTTTTTCCCCCTTTCTGGGAGGGGATGAGGAAGGGACCAAAGAACAAGTTATAAACAAATGATTTTGCCTCAAAACTAGGCTTTTTAGAAATTCCAAAATGTTTTGACAGTCATTAGTATTTGTAGTATCTTTTAAATTATCTGGTAAATTCAGTAAAACTTTGGCCCTCTTCTGAAACATACTTCTATTCTATTAGAAGAAAGCTGCCTGGTTATAAAAAAAAACCAAAAAAAAAAAAAACCATGCTTACCTTTTGTGCCTAACTGCAGAACATCTGGTAACCATTAAGTGAGGCTACTTACTGACTGTTACTCATTTATTCTTTCCCCTTTTATTAAAACAAAAACAAAACACTTTTAATCAGTTTAAAGCCAGATAAATCCACCTGAAATGCCAGGCACGTTGTCTGTTTTGTTGATAAGAACACTCTCTACACATGGTGGTTGAAATGCAGTCGTTGAGGGATTGTGTGTGTTCCTTCTAGGTCCAGCACTGGAGGGAAATGGTAGTGTGACTACCAGACACGAGAAAGAACGTACGATACGGCAGTGCATTCAATCATCTCTATCAGTTATGCTGTAGAGCTCAAAGATCTGTTTTTTTTCTGTAAGACTGTTAAACTTTTTCTGAAATACTTCAAATAAAACTATGTGGTTCTTTTTATTGACCAATAATGAATATCAAGGTCATTAAAAGATCAGGGAATGCTGCCATTCACATTGGGAGTCTTCAGTGCTACCACGCTAGATGTTTTACTACTGCCCATTTTTGGTGACCCTACAGACATTCATTTGATTTCAAATTGAGACCAGAAGTCCCAGATCCTGTGGTTAGTCCAAAGAAGAGATATTACAGGCAATGCAGGCTTTGGTACATGGGGAAGGGCTACCCTTAGAGGAAGGATGTGACCACAGATTCATCCTTGCTCCTAAATTCTGGATAAGCACAGACAGAACTTGGGACCTCACTGTCTGATAAAGGGCCTTATTAATCCATTGAACATAGGAAATACAAACATCTATGCTACTGTCATGAATCCCTGAGTCTATTTCAGTGGCTCTTCGGGAGTTCTCATCATAAAGAGAAGGCAAATGGCCAGAAAACCAGCCTCCTAGTGAGTTTGAATGGCAACTTGAGCCACTGGGGTTGTGACTAGAAGGGAAATTCAACTTCCTCATTTATAGGGAGAATTTCCAAGAGTTTTTCTGACTCCTTTTGATGACCAACAACAAATGTAAATGACTCAGAAGGAAGTATATCACATTTCTCAAACAATGCCTAGGGATTTGAGCAGACACATGGAAGCGGTTTGGGCTAATCTTGATTTTCTTTTGTCCTTTAAGCCCTAAGAAATATCATTAGACATACTCCTAAGCACTAAACCAGCTCTTTCCAATTTCCAGTTTTCCCGCTGGGTTGAGTAAATACACAGATGGGGTCCAATCTTCCAAGCGAAACACAGGCTGTGACAGAGGAGGTTGTTGGCTACAGAACACAAGGGAAACATGGATCTGGCTGAAATGAGAGATGGTGGAGTCTGGGGCAGGAAGCATTGCCAGAATGGTGAGAGGAGGAGGCCTCATGTCTGACTGAAGCCCTGGACCTCTGGGCCAGCCCCACTGGAGGTCACAGGAGAGAAAGCTCAAAGCAGAAACAGTGAAAGCATATGCCATACCCAAGCTCTGGGAGATCTGTGGAGAATAAGACCATGCTTGTTTAAAATGCTCGTTTCCTTTTTCATAAGACTGGCCTCACTTCTCTGAAATATTGGCCTTCGTAATACCCCAGAGTTGGGAGATAGTTTCCTCAGGAGTGCCTTCTTGAGGCATTCAGCAGATCTGACAAGAAAAGGTCAAAGAGAGGAGGAGAAAATGACAGATGCCTCATGTAGTTCAGAGGTCTTGTTTGATTTCACATAAATCCTTAGATCTCCTTAGTTCTGCTTGGGGGAATTTTGGGAAAGTTGGGGTGTGAAATCCCTTAAGAGTCAGTGATACCCAAACAGAAATGTAGGTGAGGGATTAAACAAAGAAGTTTTGGATATTCTTATGAATTAAGGCTGGGAATAACACTAGATATATAGCAACTTTTGAATTCATAAACATATTTATGATTTATCATATATTGTGTAGATCTTCTAAGTTTTCTTTTCCAGGTTTCATCTAAACTCCTACTTCCTTACTTGATCCCCAACACTGCAATACTGATTCTACATATGGACTAATTGAAGTGGTGTTCATGCAGTTCAAAAGAGGGGCAAGATTCCAGGTCTAATTTTAGGATTCATGCTGTGTGCTTTATTCAAGTTCCTTGATGACCCCTTAGCAACTATTATAAATATACCTCTATCCAGGGTGGTTTCTAGTCTCACTTTTAGGTCCCAGTTTTCCCCCTACTCTAAAATTGACCTCCATACCATACTGTCAGCAGGTATACTGTCTAGTAAAATCATTTCTGATTCCAGTCTACACAACCATTGTCCCTATTGAGGTGACCACTCCTCATCTGCATTCAGCTCTGCTGCTACATGTCAGCCTATGCACTATTCTCACTATCCCTTGCCTCATGAAATTTCCACTGTTGTTTTTCCCATGCTGAGGTTGCTGATTGGTCCTTCTCCCCAGGACATTGCCTTCTTATGCTAATGGTCTCCTACCTTAAAGCTCTTTCCACCACCCAAAGATACCATTGTGTTTTCAGGATCACGGAGTGCCCTGCTGGTGTATTGCACTTAACAAAGTTTGACAGGTTCTCATGGGAACTAGGACAGGGTGGAGAGATGAGGTCGATATGTGTACTATGGTGGCAGTCATGTTCTTAGTCTTAAAGTTCATGCCCACAGGATAAATATACCTTTGTATGGAGTAGCTATAACCATTTTATGAGGTTCCCTCCTTCTTGGTAATAACATTACCTCCTTAACTATCTCTGTACTTACGACAACTAGGTTCTGAAGGTTACCACACTAAAGGAGAATCCCTGACCAATCCTTTTGCTATGGCATGTTATGGAAAGGAGAAAGACAAAGTGATGGCAAATTTGGATGTATGTTTTACATAATGTTTTTTCAGGACTAAAGTCTTAGAATAGGCATATAAATTACCAAAAAAAAAAAAAAGAAGGAGTTTTAAAACTTATTTGAAATACTAAAAGGAAAACAGCAACTGTGCCCTGACATCCCATGGTTACATTAGTATAAACTCAATAGCATGACATGGTTGGGTAAAGGGCAGAATTCAATGAGCAAGTTTGCTTTTTTTCTTTGATGTTCTGTACCTTGAAAGGGACCCAGAAGTTTCTTTAGGCCCCAAGAAGAATAATGAGAGAGCTGAATTAGGATTCACCAGGCCTGCTTTAGAGCCACAGTAGAGACAGACGGGATGACCTTATGGCCAAGGCTGTAGAGTGGACTCTAGACGGAAGCTTAGTGACAGATCTGGCTGAGGTGCAGGGACTCTGGTGCTCCAGAAGGGACCTGAAGGGGCTGAGTCAGTCAGAGAGGCCTTTTGGGTCGCAACTACGCCAAGAGATGAAGTCATAAGTTCCCCAGCTGCAGATGTCACCAGTTACCAGGGGAATTCAGAAGACACTACTGAGTCAGAACAAGTCCTACTCTCCCTGCCATCTATGGGAGAGATGGAAGGAGGAGGGGAGAACGAGTTCTGGCATGGGGTTCTCTCTGAACAATGGAAAAGTACTGGAAATGAGATTCTTATTGATTTTTTTCCTCTGCCTAGTGGAGGTGTAGGTACAGTTAAATCGGATAAATTTATGTGCTACTACTTAAGTGCTTATATGTAAATGTGCTCTTTCTCTTTCCCATATCTGAATATATGTGCATAAGATATATTTAAAGATTTATACAGACAAATTTTCATTTAATAGGTTTTGATACAATAAAGCAAAGATGGTGAGGCTAGATTAATTCCCGGTAACTCAAAGGCATCAGAAATTTTAAGTATTTTATTACCTCTGGGGCTTTTTCACATTCTTATACTTTGATTCATTTATACATTATTGTTTGTTATACACACCCTTCTCAAAATCTCAAACACATTTTTTTCTACCCCACTGTGATGTATAAGAACTTACAAGTCTTATCTATTCTTGCAGTCCCACGCATAGCTCCTCTTCTCTCTGTACAAATCACTGTTGCTGTGCAGAGCATCATGGACTCCTGGAAGAGTCTCCTAACTGCTTGCCATGCCTCCTGTCCCTTTGACATTCTCTCAGCTTTTAATTTGCTAAAGGATATATCTGACGTGTTTCCTCTAATAATTACATTATTCTCATCAATGGACAAATACATCAAACCTAGTCAGCTCTTTATAAGCTGGCCAGAGCCCACATTTCAAATCTATTCCCCGACTTTCCACCCCATTTCAGTCTCCACTGTGCTCTAGTCAACGGAATTCTGGACACATTTCAACCTATGTATCTTACAACCACATCTTCTGTTCCAATGGTAACTCTCTCAATGATTCTCTTAAATTCCGCCTCTCTTCTGTGCTGTTTTACTCTGTCTATATTTCTGCAGCACAACATTCTTTGTGTCATGGTGTGTGTGGCAAACCTCTCTTTTAGAGGGAGAGCCCCTGGAAAGAAGGACCCATTTATTTTTATTTCTTACTCTGCCAGATACCATGAGCCACAGCCAGTATAGTGAATAAATATGCATGTGAAAGTGCTTTGTAAACATCAAAATGCTGTGCAAATAGTAATTATTTTATCATTATTTGTTTAGTTTACTTTTAGTGGTCTTGTCGATCTCTGAAAGAAATGATTTTCCATGACTGATATGATGTCTGAAGACACTGCAAACCAGACACATCCCTGGAAGAGATGGTAGAGGGATCCTCAGGGGTTTTGGAGGCTGCTCTTTCTTTCCTGTGCTCCCTCACAGGGCCAACCATGTCCAGGGCTTCATGTATATTTCTTTATTCACTTCATAGTAAAAATCACTAACAAAATTGGTAAGTTCCCCATCAGAGAAGATCAAAGAAGTGGCACTGTAATAAGAAAAAGGCTCTGGGGAGCTGGCCCTGGGCACAGGTTCCACTAGTACTTTCCTTACACATCAGGCTAAGCACTTCTTTGCTGATCCTTGGATTGATGGCCAGCTATGAATATAACAAGCCTGGTATTTCCTGATACAGGGATCATTTCCATCTCTAGGAATTCCATAAATGTTCTCAGAAGCCCGGGGGACATTTAAATTTTAAAAATAAACCTTTATAATGTAACATAAATATCCTAGAAATCCATTTGTCAGCCTTCTTTTTTTCCTTAAAAATACCTTTAAGTCCTGTTGTCATCTGCATAAAACAAGAAAGGAAAAAACCCACAAAAATCATGCTCACAGGTGAAAATGCCCTCAAGAAACAGCCACTGCAGAAATTGGCTCAGCCGTGCTAGGTATTTGCTGACTTATTATTTGAGAGCCTTGGAAAGTTTAGTTAACTCAGTATGAGGAAAAAGAAGAGAGAGAGGAGAGAGGAAAGGAAAAGGAAATGAAAGAAAGAAAAAGAAGGAAGGAGGGAAGAAGGGGAGGGAGAAAAGAAAAGGGAGGGGAGGATGGAAGGAGGGAGGACAGGAAGCGATGAGGGAGTTAGGAAAGTGAAGAGAAAAAGAGAAGAGAAGTGTTGGCTGTTGTTAGCTGCTACTGGAAGCAGCGAGAATAAATGGACTAAGTGTATTTCATCCTTCAGTAGGCTCTGGCTTCTTCGTGGGAGCCCACTACGGTCAAGAACTTTGCACTGTTCAATCATCCCAAAACATAACTCCTGGAAGTTGTTACTTTAACAGTGAGCCCTTAAGACAACAAATCAGCCAGCATCCATATCAGTCGTCTCTGGGGTGGCTGCATGGTACAGGAAATAGTCCAAAGTAGACAAGAGCCAAAAAGTTAAAGATTTTCCCCAATGCCAGATGCTGTGGGATAGAACAATTCTCCCCTCTCCGAACAATGCAAGCATGCAGACCCATCCTACCTGCTATGCTGATGGTGGCTGCTGCCTTTGCAGTACTGTGTTTCTCTCCATGTTTATTGGTAGCTATGCAGGTGTAGAGTCCTGGCTTGGTGATAAACAGCTGCAGTCTTGAATCAATCACTCGGTCTTTCACACTCTCTTGAATGGACCCAGAAGAAACCTGAGGGAGTAGGGAAAATTTAAAAAAAATGGAACTAGGTCAAAGATTTCCTAATATACTGCATCTATAGACTAGAAGGAAAAAGTATTAGTTTTATGACTAAAAGACATAGAGTAGATTGCAAAAGTAGCCAAACAATTTCCATCCCTATTCCCATGATTTTACAGTGTGACTTTGTAGCTATTCCCTTAAGCAGTACTTTTCTCTACACTCTGCATCTAGATCAGCTGAGCAGTGACTTGTAAAGTTCTTGCACACTGGCTTGCTTTCTTTTGGAATCTGTGGCCTCCCATGAATGAGCCAGAGCTAGCCTGCTAACCGACAAAATACACATGGCTCATTTATCCCCACTGCTTTCAGTGGGAGCCAACAACAACCAACAAACATGCAAGTAAGGCTCTTCAGGATCAACTGGCACCCAGTGAAGTTGTTGATCATAGGAGCCAAGCCAGCCAAAATCAGGAAATCTTGACCCAATCAGGAAAACCATCCAATTGATCCATGGTCTTATATCCATTAATGAACAATCACTGTTTTAATCCACTAAATGGGCTGCTTTGTGATATAGCAACAGATAACTAATACAAGGTATGAAAGATATGCTGTGTGGATCTTCCAAGATGTGCCCTCTATAGCATGAAGACAGGGCCATCAAGTCTGAGGCTTTGTAGTCTTCCAGGCTTATTTTCATAACACTTGATCATTTTTTTTCAAGCTGCATATCAGATAGATAGATGGTACCAAACAAAATGATGCCTATTTCTGAGGCATGACATAAATAATTCTGGACTACTTGAACCAGAAAGTCAAATGTCCCTGAAGAGCGAGAATATCAACATTATGTTAGTACTAATTGGACAGGTTAATTTAGATAAGTGCTTATTTGTTAGTCATCCAATGTGTCTAACTCTGTGATAAAGACACTGCCCAACATGTTTTATTATTCTACAGAGTTAGAATTTGCATCTTAGTTGGTCTGGCACGAAAGCCTGTGCTTTTAATCATTATGTTTCCTGGTCATCCCCTGTCCTACAAGAGAACAAATGATGAATCATTAGAAAACAAAATAAGCTGGGTGCAGTGGCTAACACCGGAAGTCCCATCTACTTGGGAGGCTGAGACAAGAGGATCCTAAGGTAATGCTCATCTGGTCAATTTAGAGAGAACTTGTCTCAAAATAAAATGAAAGCATATATTAAAAGGGCTATGTATATAACTCAGTGCTTGACTAGAAAGTGTCAAGGCACTTGGCTTAATCCCCAGTACTGCAAAATAAAAGGCAACAAATAAATAAATACAGGAAAGAAAACAAGTGCAGCAGCAATATGTTCCCATGGCCATAGTGTACTGCACCACCAGAGGTCCAAAGTAACAAGATCAACTGACCATTGACTGAAACCTCTGACACCACGAAAAATTGATTTTCATAAGTACTTTGTCACAGGGACAAAAATCTTATTCAACACAATAACATTAACAAATCAACCAGCCATGAACAAAGTAAATACCTGAAAAATGTCACTCAGGGGATATCATTGAAAGTGGTAGTTCTTCCTTCACTGTTTTCTTAACTGCACCATTTATTTTTAAGTGATTATTCTTTCATTATAATTATTTAAATGAGGAAAAAATGCTGGCAGTTTGAGAGAAATTTGAGTGAATGACAGTTTAGGAA
Organism: Fukomys damarensis; assembly: GCF_012274545.1. NCBI lineage: Eukaryota > Metazoa > Chordata > Mammalia > Rodentia > Bathyergidae > Fukomys > Fukomys damarensis. The sequence continues at coordinate 27,492,238 of NW_022900948.1, read as the reverse complement.
TTGGCCCTTGATGTGCCTTAACCTCATTTTGGAGGTGGGGAGCTGGGGACCATAGTGGCACGAGTTTGACTGCCTTGAATCTCAAAGCAAAGATTCTTCTGTTCCAGGAGTAAGGAACAAAGCCAAGAAAGAAGAATTTGGAGAAAGCGCTTTTATTCTTTACTTTACTATTTTCCACAAGAAGATTTTCACAGACTAGCAAGGGGAAGAAAAGCCCTAATACCAGTTTTCCTTCTAGCCGCAGGTGGTCAAATATCCCTGGCATTGGAACTGTTCTGTAGCAATTAGGCAGCAGAAGTTTGTTCAATTTTTTCTTTGCCTTTTTATTCTACCCTCTCTAGTAGCCTCCATACCTATGCAAAATTAGTTAAATACCTATGCATCAGTTCGCCTTAACTAGAAAAACTAACCAGGTAAAATCAAGTATGGTGGTATTTTCTCCAGATAAGCAGCCTGGTCTCTATGGGAAAGTGGCAAAACAGAAAATATCATTGATAGTTATAAAGTGAGTTGGGAATTCCAACTGAATTCTTCATTATTATTTTAATAGAAGTCTTATATGTTATGGGTGTCCAAATTAAATTTAAAAAATTGAACAACTTGAAATATAATTTTATACTTGCCCCGAATTTTAACAAAGCAGCAATAAGGGGAAAAAAAGCCAAAGACTGCAAATCTTTATGTTCAACACAATTTATGCTATTTTGTGTGTTCTTTATAAAGATAATATCTTTCCAGTTTACATAAGTGAAATCTGTAAGGTGCTGTTTTCCTCCTTTGCAAAACTGGTTTTCTCCTTCAAGAAGTAGGGCTTTGCAATATTTTAGAAGAAACTCAGAAACAAATATTCCACTCAAGGTCGATGAAACTTCCACTATTTTCATGTTCACACATCAGAGAGCCATTCTTAAGTCGCTCTTCAAGGTCACTGAAAACATTCTTTGTAGGAAAGAGAAGCAGTTTTCAAGCTGCCTGACCTCTCTTCTCCTGGACTTCATCCAGGTGCTGAAATAGTTCAGTGAGGAGACCAACAAGTCACAGGGCTCACTGCTCCATGACGATGCGACTTCTAAGTGCTTCTCCTCATGTATCTAGAGGCCTTGCCTGCTTCATGGGTGACTCATGCGCAGCACGCATTGTTAGTCATAGTTTGAATTTGTTTTTCTTTCTTCGTGGATCACCCCGACCAACAGTTTAGTATTTTTGAAGATCTAAAAATAAAAACAACCCTCTGCCCTCCATTTGAATTCTTTTGCCTCCCCCCAGGTTTTGAAGATCAAAAGGATGAATGCAAATTATTACTTCGAGCTTTTACCAAGGTATGGCTAAGAAATACAGGGCACTATTGGCTATTCATATCTATGAGTTCTGTATCTGTGGATTTAACCAACTGTGGATTAAAAACATTTTAAAAAATTGTATTCATATTGAACATATACAGACCCTTTTTGTTATTATTCCCCAAACAATACAATTTAATATTTATCCACATAAAATTTACACTGCATTAGGTATTACAAGTAATCTAGGGACGACTTGAAGTATACAGAAGGATGCACACAGGTTACATGCAATTATCACATCATTTTATGAAGGGAATTGAGCATCCAAGGATATTGCTACTCATGAGGGTCCTAGAAACAATCTCCATCATTACTGAGGGTTACTACACTTAATTGAAGTGGCTATATTGGATACTTGCATTAAGTACATTTTTTTCTCCAAGCCATTCGGGAATACTGACCAGAAGGAGCTACATAAATAGCTCTCTGCTCTCAGTTACAGTGCACTATTTTTTTCTGCAATAGTGCTGGCTTTTAAGTTGATGGATATGTTAATTTATTTAACTATAGTAATCCTTTCATTGCATATATGTATATCAAAACATCATGGTGCATACCCTAGATCTAAATAGTAAAAACTAATAAAATAAAAATTTTAAGAAGACAGTAAAATAAGAAGTTCTCTCAAATAGATACACTAATTAACACCTGAGATAATATGTATAAAAAATTTTTGAAAGTGATAAAGGAGTACAGACCTGTGGGATATTTTTTATTATCATTAATACATTAATTATGCTTTCTTGAGAGAATCTGCTTACAGCTATGGATAACCTGGTAACTTCTTGACTGGACTTTAGTACAGGAAAAATTCTGAAAGGTACTTTGGCCTCAGTGTAGCTGCCTTGCAAACAGTTCCAAGTGGCTGAGAACATTTTGTGAAACTGCTAGAAAGAGGCCTTGTAGGATACATATGCAAAGAACTATGATAATGTCTGTCCATGCATCATATATAAAAGGATGACAGAGAGATATTTCCATATTGTTTCTAATTTACATTGCCGAAAATATTGGTTTCTTTCAAATTGGCTGCTTAATTGTCTTATATAAGACTTCTTACAGATAAAATGGTGCCTTTAAAAAATCTGCATAAAATATAGATAAGCCTCCCTGTAAGAATATTCAAAATTACAATCTTTAAATTAGATAATTTATCTATTTATTTTACAAAATTTTGTCTAATAAATGAAGATATTTTAAGGATTATGTTTATTGTATAAAGTAAGAAAGTCACTTAAATTTTTTAAATTTTTAATTGAATGCCTAAATAATACATATCATTATTATAGCTTTAAATAGATCTGCTTATTTTAAAAATGATTTTCTTTTTAAAAAGTAAGATCTATAATAAATTTAAATTTTAAAAGGTAAGATCTGTTCTATCTTTACCTAATTATTTTGTGCAATATTGTAGAAGAAAGGGAGTATTATCAGTCCCTCTGAAGTTCTGTGACTGGATTACAAATTTCCCTGAAAAATGAATGCCATTTGCATAGGAAGAAAGCAAAATGTTTTTTTAACCATTTTGGTGTATATTTCTTAACTTTCTTTAGTTCTGGTTATTTAGAATTTTAGTTTACTGCTATGTACATAAAGGGAGAAAAATAAGCATTTCCATTTTTAGCAGCCATATACTTAGCAGAGAGTTAAGAGTTTAGATCACTAACTCCTGCATAGTTGAGAGCCACAGTTCAAACTCTGCTCTATTCTGTGTCAAAATCTCTGCTGAATTATTCCATATAGACTTGTTATATATAAGTATTCTGATTTGCCATCTCTAAAGCTCACATACCTTCCATTCTGCCCAAACTATATCAGAGTTGTGAGTTCCTTCATGTTCCCCTACATAGACTTTCTGGTTTGCTACATTTATGACATTCAGTGCCCGAAATGGCCTTCATTTCCTATGATTTGCGTCAGTATGGGTGAAGTAATCTCCATTTCATTTTGACTTGGGGTATATTACCAAGACCTTGGCTGAAAAATTGGTAAACACTGACTATGAGAACTATGAAAGTACCTTTACTTTCTTCCTGGAGGAAAGTCACTATTTATTTTACTCTTGTTTGAGAATCAAAGTCATAGATCTTTTTTACTTTCTCTTTTGGTGAGCCACAAATTGAATATTAAATTAGAGGTCTCAATAAGTCCAAACTAACTCCAGCTATCCTCCTTTTATGAGTCCTGAAATTGAATCCAGGGCCTTCACACCAAGCTACATCCCCAGCCCCTTTCTGTATGTTTTATCTTGAGATAGGGTCTTGCTAAAGTGCTAAGTTGCCCAGGCTGGGCTCAAACTTAAGGCCTTCCTGCTTCAGCTTTCCATAGTGCTAGGCTTACAAGCATATTCCACCACCCCTGGCTTGAGTTTTTTTAAAAAGCATACATATTTCTATTTTCTCTATTACTATTTTCACACAGGAAGGTAAATTAGCAAAGTCACACTGTCAATCCCCCAATTTCTTTAGGATTCTTTAGAGTACCTTGAGAGACTGAAGACAATTGCAGTAGCTTCTACAGAAAAGCCATAAAACACATTGCCTAAAACAATTCAATTTCAATGGACAGTTGAAGGGTCATTAAAGAGGTAAAGAAGAGCAGGGACTATCAGTTACTTCGTAATAACTTTACAAAATTTGAGAATGTTAGCACCGACGTCATATTAGATATCATCTTTGACAGCCACCGGACATTTGTCAGTGTCATTATCAACATGAGAATACCTATGTCTAAATGGCGAATGGACTCCCTCCTAATCACATTATTTGAAAAGTGGCATTAACCGCTTAAGCCCCCAGCTTCCCATCTAATTCTCATTCTGTCATGGCTTCAGTTACAAGCTGACAACGGAGCATTCTTTTTTTTTTTTTTTTTTTTTTTAATTTTTGGTACCGGGGATCGAACTCGGGTCCTTGCGCGCTTGCGAGGCAGAAGCGGAACCATTGAGCTAAATCCCCTGCCCAGCATTCATTTTTTTTATGTACGGCATTCCGAGGGGATACAGGAGAGACAAATAAGATGAACCGATTTTAATAGCTAATTGTGATAAAAATGTTTTTAAGTATCAGAAAAGGAAAAAAAAATACTTTCAGTAAAATCAGCAGTAGTGAAAGCAATAATGAATGAATTGTAGGCACTGGAGGCTTGTAAAGGAATACAAGGCATTCCTTGTTACTGAGGTAGCCGTAGAATTTGGCATCCTTTCCCTATTTTACAACCACCACCACTCTAGCACACTTTGTTTTCCACACCCTTCTAACCCCTCCCCTTCTTCTTTCTGTGCTCTGTGTCCCGGTCTCATCTCTCCGAGCTACAACCAATACGTTTTCTTACAGAAGCTGCATTTTAGGGACAAGGGACTTGGGTGCAGAGTGGAGCATGACCACCCCACCTCGCATTTGGGGTGTTAGGGATGGAACCCAGGGCCTCAAACATGCTAGCCGAGTGGTGTACTACTGAGCTGCACCCCCAGCCAGAGAACATCACTTTTCTGAGATTGCTTTTTTCCAGTCTAACTTTTCCATATATTTTTGCTTAATGTGGTATGACTGACAAATACAAATTGTATGTATTTAAGGTATATGACTTGATGCTTTGATATATACGTATAAACGTTATGAAATGATGGCTAACCTGTCCGTCACCTCACATAATCACCACCCATGTGTATATGGTAAGAATACTTATGATCTACCCTCTAGTAAATTGCAAGTATACAACACTGTTGATTATACTTACTGTGAGGTGAGGTACGTCAGATCTTCAGAACTTATTCATCTGCACAACTGAAACTTTGACCCTTTGAGCCAATATCTTCCCCTCTTCACTACCTTCCGACTCTGGTCAGCACCTTTGTGCTTTCGTGAGTTCAGTATTTTAGATTTATTCCACATACAAGAAGGATAGTGCCAGATTGGTCTTTCTGCACCGACTTCTTTCACTTAGCATCATGTACTCCATGTACATCGGTGCTGAGATACCTTTGAATAATGGGGCAGATCTGGGCAACATTACTTTCAGTGTCCCTCTTCCTCTCCCTTCTATCTTTCTGCAACTGTAGGTTGTTTAACTTTATTTAAAATAGTATACTGCCGGACATGGTACAGAATGCCTGTAATACCTCTGGGAGGCCGAGGCTGGAGGGTGGTGGGTTCGAGCCCAGCCTGGGCAATTTAGCAATGGAACAAGAGACCCTTTGAGAAATTAAAGGAGGGTGGGGGGCAGCTAAGGATGTAGCACACTGCAAAGACCCTGAGTTTAATCTTTAGAACTGGAAAAAATACACTAATTAATTTGTGGCAATGGTTCAAGGTTACCATTTTTTTTCCTCATTGAGTTTATTGGTACTTTTTAAGTATATAGTACAGTTACATTTATTATTTGTATCTTGTACCTTTACATGACAGGTCTTGGTTCTCATTTTTCCCCACACCCCTGCCCTCCCTTTACCCCTCCAACCTTCCATATTTACAAAGACTTTGTTTCCATGTTTTTCATTTTCTCATATTTTTTCTTTCCCTTATTTCCTTTCCCCTACCCTTCCCACTTCCCCTACACCTTTAGCCCTTTTCTTCCTATTTCACATTGTCAGTTATACAATTTGGATCTTATTTACACTTTTAGCTTTTCACATCAGAGAAACTATTCAGTATTTACCGTGTGTGTCTTATTTATTTCACTTAAGAGTATGGCCTCAATATGCATCCATTTTCCTAGGAATGACTCTAGTTTCTCATTCTTTATGGCTGAGTACTACTCCTTTTTATAGAAAACTCACATCTTCTTTACCTAGTCTCCAACTAATGGGTAATTGGGCCGTTTCCAAGTTTTAGCTATTACAAACTGTGCCGTTGTAAACATGGGTGAGCATATATCACTGTGGTATGATTCTTTTAATTCTTTTGGAAAGATATCCAGCAGATGGATAGATGGGTCAAATGGAACCTCTAGTCCCAGCTCTTTGAGGTATCTCCATAGTGATTTCCACAGTGGTTGCACCAGTCTGCACTCCCACCAACAATACAGAAGGGTTCCTTTCTCCCCACAACCCCACCAATATTTGTTATTGTTTGATTTCTTGATAGCAGCCATTCTTTCTGGGGTGAGGTGGAATCTCAGTGTTGTTTTCATCTGCATCACTCGTATGACCAGTGAAAGGTTACCATTCTTACATACTACAAAACATTTTAAGCCTGATGAGAAGTTACTGATGAAGTCAAGTTTTTATGTTCTGTTTTGCTTTCCAGAATATTTGCCCTTGCTTTAGTTGCTGCTATTTAGTTGCTACTATTTAGCTGCTATTTACAACAGTATGAAGAAGAGAGAAATCAAAAGCATTAGGGATAAGAACTATGTTGTGAAAAAACACAGTGGGATTTTGGGGGCTTTTCCTTGTAGTTATCAATGTGCCAGGATGCATGCACATAAAGAAAAGGTCACATGGAGATCCAAGATGGTCTTTGAAGCTGTCTGCAAGCCCAGAAGAAAGGCCTCACCAGAAACCACTTTGCTAGCACCTTTTTCACCCAGTGAAAAAATAAATTTCTTCAATCTAAACTACCACATCTGTGCTGTACAGTAACAGTAGCCCTAGGAGACTTATATAATCCTGGAGAAGAGAAAGTGGATATACAACAATTTAAGTGCCTAGTGGAATGTGCCTCAGATTGGACAGAAATAAAATTTAATATGATTTCAATTATAACAGAAGATTTTGCCTGCCTATAAGGGAAAAAAAGGTCCCCATTTTCTTGTGATACCAGCTTGCGACCCTCCTGGGCTTTTAAAATGCTATTGTTAATGTATTATAGAATGATCACATATGTTTACTAGACCTAACTACCACAAAGTTGGCGAGAAACTATCTGGTAGGTGATGGAAAATAGCAACAGCCAAGTGTGCTTAGAAGACCTGTCAAGGATTGAGCTGTTTAGTAATGCTTAGAGCCATCCTCACACATCCAAGGGTCTGAATTGGACATGCATCTATCAACTCTTTAAGGTGTCGAAGTGTCCTTTATAGGACCAGCTACAGTGTTGGCACAATGTCCCCTGATGAACAGTGAAGACTTAAAGAGATAACAGCTCATCCTTTAGCCCACTAAAGGATAGACCATTCTCAGTTTTGAAAATGGATGCAGTAATCTTGAATCTAAAAATAGAGCAAATTGAAATGGCACAATTAAATAAAAATTCAATATTATCAGAAATAAAAGTATGGTTCTACTTAAGGAAAAACTTCAAAATAAAGCCAAAAAAACCCCGTTCATAAAAAATTTATATAGTCGGCGATGAGATATATATATAT
>NW_022900948.1:27452078-27484524 GCF_012274545.1 Fukomys damarensis | reverse complement strand
TCGAGAGAGAGAGAGAGAGAGTTAGGAATAAAAATGTTGGGAATGGGGCTGCAGTTTGGTAGTGAGTATTAACTTAAGGGTATACATACCTAAAACTACATATAAAATTTTTCTTTACCTCATAAAGAAAATCAGAACCTGGATAACTAGCTGTAAACTGAACATAATTAAACAAGTGGTAGAACCTATAATATAATAATAACAACCCATGGTGGGTCTCTTTCTTAGATATTGATGAACCAGATTATTCAGATGAACCATCATACTGACTGAAGCAAATCAAAACTGAAAAATAATTTAAACAGTATAACAAGCTTAGTTTTTTTTTCCATGAGAGCTTTCTCCAACCCTAGAAAATTTGAACTTTTTTTTGCGGGGGGATAGGCTTAAGGAGTGGGGAAACAAGTCAAAACCAGAGCCCATAAAGATTTATAGTATAGTAAGATATACATTGAATTAAGAACTCAAAGAACTAGATATCAGGGATAGGTCAGTGTGAACTACAAGTGAAGTCAGCCCATATGGAGAATTACAGCTCATGTTATAATGATCTGGGATGTCCAAGAAGCTTCAAACCTTGAGCTTAGCTTCAGCCATGATTAGTGGTAGAAATTTATTCCTGACAAAAATAAGCAAAACTTCTCTCTGGGAGAAAACACCTTCAGCTAGATGTCAAAATAGTTTCTGACATTCTTTCCCCCAATATACCAAATAGCCAGTAATCAAAGATAACTAGACACACAAGAAAATAATACAAGTATGTTGATCAGCTTCTTGTCATTATGATCGAATATCTAATAAGTTAAAGAAGGACAGATTTAGTTTTGGCCAGTTTCAGAGGATTCAGTCCATAGTTGGCCAGCTCTACTGCTTTTAGGTCTGTGACAAGGCAGAAACAAGAGGCATAAGGGCCAGGCAAACCCACTCATTTCACAGCAGCCAGGAAGCAGAGAGCAAGGGAAAGATTCATAGACAATGGGCCAGGTACCATCCAACATAACCCCCAAGGTCACAACCTGATGATGCCTTCAATCAGGCCTCATCTCCTGTTTCCATCAGTTCCCAGTAACACCATCAAATTATGAATACATACATGACTAATCTACTACTGACATTAGAACCTTCATGATCCAATAACTACAAAAACTCACAGCTGCCAACCAAGCCTTCAACACAATGAGATGTGGGGAGGGGCATTCTAAATAACAACCATAACAGGAAGCATCAGTGGAAAAACAGGCAACAAAACAGATCTGCAATTGAATCCCATATCGCAAATAAAAGCCAACTAGCCTTTCACTGATGCATTTTATAAAAATTATTTTACATGTGGAAAATAATTGTAATCATTTGATATTCTACTATTCCCCATGAAATAAGAAATGAAACAAACTTCTGGAGCTTAATTTTCACAGCAGTGGTCCCTACAACAAAGATATTGGAAAACTCAAAACAGAAAAAAAAGGAAGGAAAGAAGGTAGGTAGATGCAGGTGGTATCAATGACAGAAATCAGGGTAATTGTACAAATAAAGGCTCTACCTTGAAATTTACCACCAATGGGTCTTCCCCAAACAAGTCCTGACTCACAACACTCACAGCATTTCCATTTTCAATCCAGCTGATGGTGGGGACAGGGATGCCTGTTGCTGTGCAGCGCAGGGTCACCAAGGAGCCGAAGGTGACATTATGGGATTCAGGAGCCCGCAGGATTCTGGCAAAAACTGTTAGGAAGACAGAAGTGGTGAGTGACTCTCCTTTAGAGAACATGAAGCTCCAGTGGTCTTTTAAGAGTGCAAATGAGAACAGCTTCCAGGCGTGGGATCCTCCCTTCTGTTTTAAGGACAATAGCACATGACACGCCCTGGTCTCCAAGCCCTTTTCACCATTAGGTTGCATTTCTCACCCCAAGACACATTGAGCTTATTCCCAGTTTAGGGTCTTACCCTTGCTATTTCTCGGTCTCCTACGTACATCCCCAAGTTCCTTGTTCCATTTGAATCTCTGTTGAAGTGAAATTTTCTTAGAAAAGCCCTCCTTTATTGCCCAATATATAACATAATTCTTCTTCCATTTGGTTTTTAATCATCCTATTTTAATTGTTTTTACAGACTTTGCCACTATCTAAAAGTCATTTTATTTTTTGCTTGTCTATTATTTCCCTGTCTTGTTAGATTGTCTGAAATCCAAAACCTTGCCCGCTTTGTTTATGGCTGTATTAGCACCTATGGCACCACCGAAGAAAATTCTATTGAGTGAATGAAATAATTAATGCTTCACACCCCAACTGGTCATAGCAGGAAGACAGACAAAATCTGTCATAATTTTTATAGAACAAGACAATATATTTGGAAAAAAGTAAAAGAGTATTTTAAAGGAGGTGTGAGTAGGAGAATGAGTCATAAATATGAGGAAGATCTTCTGATGTGAGAAGTTTTACCTTTATGCAGAGTGGGATTGAGGCTTAGAATGTACAATAAACTGGAAGGTACTTAGAATCACAGTATAAACTTGGAAGATACTTTAGAGATGGATTAGATTCTTGCTTTTGTTTTGTAGATGAAGAAACCAAATTGCAGTTTGCTTTCCCAAAGTAATAAAAGCGATGGGTGAGAAACCTAACTTCCTGGCTCCTCACTTTAAATCCAGTTTTTCTTTCAAACTATTACAGAGTATTTCTGAGTTCCTACCATACTAAAAATGCAATATTCTGTGCTCCTGCATGCTGTTTTCTAGGACTTACTCACAAAACATAGTATTAAAGTATGAAATCCAAATTAACATTATCCCGTTAAGCTTAGTTCTTCTAGTTAAATGAAATTTGTGGCATTTGGATTCTAAAAGTTTAGGGAGATAATGTATATCAGACAGGGGATGTGCAGGACAATCATAGATCAAGCCCAGAACTGTGTTTGAAGTTGGTCTGATTGCTGAAAACCTCTTTAAAAAGATTACATAAATCAATAAGATAAAGGGACACATGATTTGTTTGACAACTGGATTGTTTTTGAGGATTTGAACTAATTTGACCTTTTATGTTTTGATATTGAGGATCTCAGAGGTGAAATCTCTGACTTTTTGAATATATAAATATTGACTTTATCTGGGCATGGTGGTACATGCCTTAATTGCAGTAGTCTGGGAGGAGGCTGAGGCAGGAAGGTTGAAAGTTTGAGTCCAGCTTGGCCAATATAACAAGACGCTGTTTCAAAATGGAAAAATGAAGGACAAGGGATGTAGCTTAGTGTGAAAGCCCTAGGTTCAATCCATACTGGTGGTGGTTGTGGTCAGCAAAATCCCATTGGACCCAAATCCAGGAGAACAAAACAGCAAGAATGGCGATGTCCTCACACGCTATGAGTAGTTGAAAAAAACTTTTTATAGCCAAGAATAGTATTAAATGTTTAAAATGCAGCTGAATCTGTCTACCCCAAAAGCAAAACCGAGACCGACTTTAAGCAAGTTCTGGAGTCTAATTACCAATCTATAAAATAAAATAAAATAAAATAAATAATAGAGAGTCAGCAACATTAAATAATACCATAGAGAAGCATTTCAGTAAAATCCAGAATTTAGGAAATTTGAAATGGCAAATAACTTAGTTTCTTCCATAAATATATAACAGTGGGGATGGGGAGAAGAGTTAACTGTTGTAGAGTAAAAGAGCTTTAAGTGGGATTTCACAAGGTATGGTTCTCTTTGGATTTTTGTTTTCCCAAGGGTCTAAGTTTACAGACTGTGGTCTTTTGATAACCAGAAAAACTAATTGGTATCCTAGCAAGGGTGTACACAGGTATTCTTCATGTCAGTGTTTTCTGGTAGCAAAAATGAGAGACCTCGCTGGCAGAAAATATTTGAGTCCATGTGTACCATTTGGCTGGATAACTCTTGTAGGTTTTAGCAGTACAGTTTTTGAGTGAGAGGCTACTGCAATGAAGATCCCTGAGTCCCTTGGCTTGTGAGAATATGAAACAAGCAAGATCCTGAAGAAATATGGACTTGGAGTATTTCAATCTCATAAATACTGGAAAAAATGTTTTATTAACATTGACTGTGCCCTTGAACTTGTATGAGAGACTTCTGGCTGAAGATGACCATAATAATAATAATTTTTTTTAAATGGAGAAGAATGAAATCTAGATTATTTTTTTCTCCTTTAATTTATAAAGGCAAAAGTTCTAATTTGGGGAATTTAAAATTCTTGGCATTTTAATAATCAGAGAGGGTTTATTTTGTTGTAATATACAGCCTTTTTTCTTTTGGATGGTATTACATTGTTTGAAATATCACCTGGGTTCATTGCAAAACCTCTGATGATCCATATTACACAACACAGCTAAGCATTATGTCAAACAGTAAATAAGTGAGAGAGTCAATTACTATTTTACTGTTCATGCTGACACCGGAGTTAAATTAATTTCTTCTCTCCCCATCTCAGAACTTCCTGGCAGCTTTAGTGGGGAACATAAGGGTACATGAGAGAGTATCATTGGCATTACTTCCAGCTTCATGAGTGTGACACTGTGCTGATAATGGCTGTTCTTCTTCCCCTAGGAGGCAGATATACCCTTCTCTGACTTCCATTGTTAAAGTGCAGGGAGTTAGGAGAAGTAAAAAGACCAGGCAAACTGGTCTCTCCTGACTCACATTCTCTCCAAAAGATAAAATACAGACTCAACCCCCCCCTCCGCTTTTTTTCCAGTATGGAAAACTATCTTCAATGCTTCCTTTTGGTTTCTTTCTATTTTCAACGGAGGTTCTAAATACCTTTGGGGTTTCTATTTAAATGTCTCACTATCACAATGTTCTCTTGTCTTCATTTTCTTTACCTTTGTTTAATTTTCTCCATCACTATTTCATAAATGCTGAATCGATTGCTTATTTGTTGGAGTGCCCCTTGCCCTGGAACATAAGCATCATAAGGGTAAGATTTGCTTTATTCATGAATGCAGACTAATTGATGTATCTCTCCATCTGTGTCTATCTGCAGACTCCTGTGTAGTACATGGTAGGTGATCGATCGTTATTTGCTGAATGAATGAAGGAATGAATGACTTCTGTGGGAAGAATAGGGGAGGAGTCTTGTATATGCTGCTGTGTGTACCACCCTTCCATGCACCGTTCTCCCAGCTATCCTGCATGTGTGAAGGGAAAGGTGCTGATGTGTGGTGGGAAATTCACCAGGTCAGGGCTTCTCCACTCAACAACTAGAAGTAACAGGAAAGAGTGGGGAGAGGGTGACAAGGATGAGGAAATAGAAATTGTTAGTCTAGTTATTAGATGAAGTAAAAAAGTTATTTTTTTAAACATAGCTTAACCAGCAGTGAAGCTGATATATTTTTACCAATCTGTCTTTGTATCCAGTCATAAATAAGAAAGGTGAGGGGATGCTGAAGGAATTCCAAAACATTTAACAACCACTGAGAACACTAAAGTCAACTGCAGAAAAGATAAACGTCAAACTAACCTCCATGGGTGATAATGTAGTGCTTGGACACAGTACACTGATAAACCCCAATATTTTAGTGGTAACCACAGCCTGGAAACGCATCCTGGTCATCAATTTAAAACACAATGTGCTGGGGAAAGGAACTAAGGCAAAAGAAAAAAATATGAGAAAATGAAAAAAATGGAAACAAATCTTTGTAAATAGGGAAAGGTGGAGGGGGTGAAGGGAGGGCAGGGGTATGGGGGGAAAATGAGAACCAAGACCTGTCATGTAAAGGTACAAGATCTGAATGATGAATGTAACTGTACTGTAACCTAAAATGTACCAATAAACTCAATGTGAAAAAAATGTAATGTGTTTTGTTTCTTATCCAAAAAAGTGTGTCAAATATCCTAATTTTGTACTTTTTTGAATGAATAAAAATACATTAGTATTTTAGTTACATAAACAAGTAAACTGCATATGAAATGACTTAATCGTTTGGAAAATGATTTGATATGGATCTTTAAAGAAAAAAACACATCTAGCTCCTCTTGCCTTATCCAGCGTTCCTCAATTCACCTTGATATCTTTGACACTCATTTGCCTGAGGACAGATAAGTTACTGTTCTTCTCCAGCATGAAAAGTCCACACAGGTAATACATTTATCTCCAGTTTTTTTCTAAAGGAATCTGTTCATGAGTTTTGGGCTTTGCTTCTCTTGGCCATATTTATAGAGGTAACTGCAAGTTGAGACTCATATTCAAAATTGGGCTTAAACAGGCAGCAATTTTAGTCTTTTTTTTTTTTTTAACACAACCATACTGTGATCTGTCCCTGCCCCTCCCCCACTCCCTTCATTTTTCTGTTTTCTTTTCTTTCTTTCTTTTTCTTTTTTGATACCGGGGATTGAACTAGGGTCCTTGTGCTTGCAAGGCGGTCCACTGAAATGCTGAGCTAAATCCTCAGCCCTCCCTCCATTTTTCAAAGAACTTTCTTTTTGGTATGGGGGATCAAACTTTGCTCCTTTCCCTTGCGAGGTAGGTGGCAGAAGCACTGAGAGAAATCCCCTGCCCCAAAGTACTTTCAGATACGTGATGTCTTCTTATTGATTTTCATTGTACAGTTGTAGTATGTACTAAGGAGATACGGCCATCCTTGACTCCGAATTTGCCCTACTGGTATAATGGGAAGCTCAGAGAATAGTGGAACCAAATTAAATCCCTAGCAAGCAGTTTGGCCTGAGGGGAGCTACTTCTCTCTTTTTGATAAGGGAACAATCAGAAGAAGATTTACATCTCTGATCGATTTCTACTGTTGAGCCACTATTTAAAAAGGACACCATGAACTCACATGCATTTTATTTTCTCTTATTTGTTTTTACGTTCTATCTTCCCTTAAAGAGGTTCATACATGATTTTTAAAAAAACAACAACTAATGACTAATAGGAACAGATTGGGAAAAAAATCTTTAAAAAAAATACATAACCAGGTGAAATGTTTCTTCCTGAACTTGGTTACAAGCAAGATGGTATTTAGAAAGAGGAAAACATTTCAAATACTGGGTTGAACAATCCTTAAAACCAGAAATCTGAAATGCTTTGAAATCAGAAACTTTTTTAGCACAGACATGACTCTTGAAAAATTTCAGTTTTGAAGCCCTTTAGATTTCAGATTTTTTAATTAGGGCCGGTCAATCAGTAAAGCTTATGCAAATATTTGAAAATATTAAAAACTCTGAATTCAAAACATTCTGATCCCAAGCATTTTGGATTAAAGGATGGTCAACTTTCACTTTATTTGAGATTCTAAGGAAGTATTATTTTAAATGATAACAGTCTAAATAACCCCTAGAGTCAAAAGTGTTATTATGTGAGAATTTGTAATTTTATCCCCAAAGTATCAAATTAGGAGTAGGTTAAAGGTTGTAAAATGTGGGGCTTACTCAAAATTCAAGGTACTTTTTGTGATGGAAAACTCATGCTCCACAACAGGGTTTTTCCCAGAAAAATTTGATTTCCAGTTACTTTCTTCTGAACTTATTCCATGAAATATACATATCTGCATGCAATTAAAATGAAGTACTTTTTATTAACTTAGAGAAGTTGCACAATACTGCTTTTCCTATTAAAATAATGCCAATAAAAGCCTAATCTGGCATCTTAACATTTCTCCAAAATTTTAACCCCACCCATCCAAAGAGAAGTCTGTTACAAAGAGTAACTTTGTGTTCCAACTTATGCTGGATTTATGCTCATATGCTGATTTATTACATTTCACTTGCTTGTGTTTCCAGAGTTTAGGACACCCAATTAAAACAGTTCTCTTGCTGCAGTCTTTTCTTAAGAAATGTAAATGGTCAATAAGCAGTTCATATAACAAAGCAGTCTATCTGCTAACACTGTTCAATGCTGTGACTTCATATCCCCTATAGGTCATTGGCTGTTTCTTAATAAAATTATGGCACTCAGAGTTGTTTGGAAGATCAGTAAAAATAAACAATTGAAAAGAGCCATGCACTGAAAAAGAAGCAGTACAAAAAGTTAAAAAAAAATACCTTTAGTATCCTGCTCAGGTTCACTTTCTTCTGTTAATAGAAACAAGACCAAACAAACAATAAACACACAAACACACAAACAAAACAATGCGTTATGAAAAGGGAAATCTTTGACTAGAGAACATCGATGATGCAACCTGATTAATTAGAATCTGCTTGTTTCTTAATTCAATAAGAAACAAATGCAATCGGGGGTAGGGGGAACTGCTGACCTTTTTGAAAGCAACCTATTACATGACACAAGATTCCAAATTACTACTTCTAGTCAGGCAGTATTATACAGAAAATAAACTACAGCATACCCAACAACATAGCTCATTCATGCATTTTTATTTTAATCTGGACAATCCCCCTTTCTTTCCAGACAACAGAGTCCCTACTATTCTCATAAATTCTGTTCCTCCTGGAAGCTTGGCTTCTCCTCTTATAAGGCCTTGCTATGAAGTCAGTGATGTTGAATGTGGGCTCTCAGCTATCATTTCTATGGCAATAGACTCCTGTTGTGGTAAACGGGATTAGGGGGTTTCTGCGGAACCAGAGCCTTGCACCATCAGAGATCCACAACACTGACTTAGTGCCCAGAGAACAAGATCAGCAAGCCATTACCTTCTGGGAATCTACCGGTGAAGCGTGCTGCAGAAAGAAAAGGTGGGGATCACTGAGTTGTACCTCGTGGATGGAGAATTTACAAATTTAAAAAAATCATAGAGGAGTGATAACAAAAACAAAAGCAGTTTTTCCAAACTGTTTATTATAACCATAGCTCTATTTTTCTTTCCTGAAGGTATACTTATTCATGTCCGTTCAGACTTTTCTTGGAGTTAATGATAGGCCAACTGCAATATTTGTTAATAAATAAAGAATAGTAATGCTATTGTCAATAACTTCTAATCACAGGAATACACAGCTCTTCACAGATGGTGGATATTTTTATGCATGTTTTACCTCATCTCACTGAATTCTGATATCTCTGTGACAGAGTATAATTCATCAGCCCATTTTTCAGATGAAGAATGTTTGACTCAGATTTGTCAGGAATTCAACCTCTTTTTCAGACATGGAGTCTTCTGCTCTAGCCTAGTGTCATAGCGAGGTCATGTTCTTACAGCTAAAACCCAATACCCTCAAATTTAAACAAATTTATAATTTCTTATTTAGATTTTATGGTGTTACAAACTTTCTCTACCTTCACCAAGTCAGAAGCACCTCCTTGTTTCATTTTCTTTTTTTAAGTATCCATGGTTAGGTCCTAATAGACCTAAAAACTTCTAAGACCTATGAATTAATTCATTAGAATTCTTTTGGCTAAGCATGTCTTTTGAGTTCCCTGCAATGATCTGCGTGTTTTCAGGCTTGGAAACAAAATTTCCTTTTTCTTTTTTTTTTTTTTTACAAAACTAACTGAGTAACTAGTTATAATAGTTGGAATGGTCATGGAGTTCCTGTGGGAATAAGTGCCTTTACTCCACAGCTAGTGTAGTTCCAAATTTCTATTTCACTCAAGTTGAAGAGCAGCTGTCAATTCTGAGGATCTCTTATACACGTCTTTTTTTAGGTTTCTAGAGCAAGTACAGAACAATTCTGAGTCTCCTATAAATTTTGTTCCACTGATCTTTTACTGGACAATGCTTGAACTATACTTTGAGCACAGACCTGGTAGTGGACAATGCTGATTTCTTTTGATGTTTTTCATCTGTTATTGTTACTAATATTGCTCATTTTTCTTGCTCTTTGGGGGATTGGTAACAACACAAAGTGCTCAAAGACGGTACCACCACAGATAAATAGAACCAACTCAAGAAATAAAAAACTATCGAAAATCTGTTGTTTTCCTAAAAGGGAGCTTAGGTGTTCTCCTAGAAATTTCACTTTCATATCAATACTTCAGATATCATTCTATGCATAAATGCAAACATACATAAGTGTATACATGCTTGTGCATTGATACACACATATCTATGCATGCAAACACAATTGAAGCTACTTTAAGTTAGACAAAATTATGGACAAGTCATTTGTAAAACCCACTGAAACTTGGGCGCAATGACTCAGTATGTCAGTTTGTTGATCATTTTAAGATCAGACTGGAGTCCTAATTTTTCCATGTCCCCTGCTTGCCCAGCATGCTGTAATCTTTCTTTATTTCCCAAATTACTGTTTTACATTTTCCAATATTTAAATATTCTGTTTCATGGTCTTTATTCATATTTAATCATTATATTCTCATTTAACTTTTATATGTAGTGCATTGGTCTTATCTTCCAAACAGATTTTTAAATCGTCTCTAAAAGGGTTAGAACTATATGGGGATTAATACCATATTTTTTATTATTTTTTCTTCATGCAGTGTCTTATAGGAAAATAATCACTCAATAAATGTTCTTTGCCATTTGGATCAGTCATGAATTTTCCTTTTGTCTTCTTCTTTTTTTTTTTCCTTTGTTTTCTGGTTTTTTTGGGGGGGGGCATAGTGGGACTCAAACTCGGGACCTTGCACTTGCAAGGCAGGTGGTGGCACCACTGAGCTACACCCCTGGCCCTCATGCCTTCTTGAGATTGTCCAGTAGGATAATTAGAATAAAAATCAAAGAATGTTCTTACTGATATAATCTATTCACTTCACTGTTCAAATTAAATAATAATCCATCGTTTTCTTGAATATTTGTATTTATAGAGAACTCAGTATCATTATAGCAGCCCATTTTGATAAAATATTTTTAAAAAAGAATATCCTCTAAATCAAAACAAATTAAAACCAATCTCTTTATAATTACCGCCCATCAGTAATTATACTTCTACCACTAGATATGAAGGAGAAAATATCCAGCGAGTTTTTTCATGTTGCCAAATGTAATAATGTAGTTCCTTCCCCGTTCTCACCGTTCGCTTTTGAACTCATCAGTTCCCCCTGTTTTGCGATATTCAGAGTTAAACCAAACACAAATGTAAAGTCTAACAAATTAAAAGAATAGCAATCTTCTTTTTAAATGCTTCACTTCTAGAAATATAAATTTGTGGGTTTTGATTTGCAGTCATCTAATCATTTAGTTTAGTATAGTTAGCTCATTGATTCAAGTGAAAATCATGAATATCCAATGTTCATTTTCATTTACTTTACTCTTATTAAGGTCTGTCTCCTCAATTTGACTGCATATGCAGTAAGACCTTATTCTAAGAAACATAAAATAAGTTTTTCCTATCAAACTCACTACATTAGTTAATTGGAGAACACATGTAAGGGGATATCTGTTGTTAACAGGAAGGGAAGTCATCAAGATTCCCTGACAGTGATAAAAAATAATACATTTAATGAAATCATGCAGGTCATAGAGACTGTGGAGAAAAAGAGACAAAACCAAAAGAGAAACAGGCAGAACTGTGGAACTGTGGAGAAGTTTTCATTATTTTGGCCACAAAAGTGAGGAGAGCCAAGAAGATAATATGAATTTGACTGCTTAGAGTTGAGGTCTCAGAGCAAAGGGAGAGTCCACCTTTTTTACTCTGTGTTGGAAGCCCTGGCACTTCTTTCCCATATGGAATTATCATGGGAAACATGAAAATGAAGTAATATGATCTGGCTAGCTCTACCTTAGAAAATTGTTCAGTGTTTTGGAAGCTTGAGCAATAGTCAAGTATTGAAATCATGAAGGGACGGTACTTGAGATATTTAAGAAATTGTTCTTCGGAGCTGGGGATTTGGCTCAGTGGTTGTGCTTCCTGCCTTGCAGGCGCAAGGGCCAGAGTTTGATCTCTGGTACCAAAAAAAAAAGGGGGGGGGTCTTTGGAATATGAGAATTTTAGAGAGTTTCCAGGTATACTAGCCCATTTCTTATCACAATGATTAGGATCAAGGCAATGCAAGCAATAAATCATGTAGTGGCATATCACATAAAGGTTAGGAAAACAGACTCAGGCCCCCTGGTTAGAAATGCTACTATAAAATTAATATATGACCACTCCTTTGAATAATAATATGTATTATTTATAACATGTTTCACGGGATAGAAGTCACATGTAATATGTAATACTTCTAAGTGTGAAAACTGCTAATCATGATGGTGCAAAAATCACCTAGCTAGAATAAATATACAGTTTTTATTATCTAGAAAGACAAAGACATGGTCAAAAACAAGACAAATGTGTCAGTGCATTAAAAGTGGACAAAATATAACTGATAAACAAAATATATGAGTACTGGTCCTCTAAATAGGGAAAGGGAGCCTGATGTTTGATTTGTCTAACAGCTTAACACCTAAGATGGGGGTTGACAGCTCACTGCGTGAAACCAAAGGGCAGAAATGAAGTGTCCATAATTGTGAAAAGACAAAGAAGCAGTCTTGGTATTGCATCCAGACTGTGTGTCATGTGTTCCACTGCCTTCATGGCTGGATGTGGACTGAATTCCAAAACATGACGTATTGGGGATCCTAAATTCACTTATAACACTTTATTAGGATGAAATAGTTAAAGGTTTCCTAAAAGCATCCTCCAAAAGTAATTTAAAAAAGGAGAAATTAATTCAAGGACAGAATACTTCACAGGGCAAATCTTAATTTCGAAACACTTTAGGAAAACAAAATGCTAAGAAATTGAATGGATTCCATAATAAGGAGATTAATTTACCCTGGAAGAAAACAAATAGAGTAATATAATAACTTTTTTAAAAAGCTGACGGTGGCACATATCTGAAATTTCAGCTTTCTGTGAGGCTGATGTAGGATGATCATAAGTTCAAGCCCAGGCTGGCCAACTTAGA
Source organism: Fukomys damarensis (assembly GCF_012274545.1). Lineage (NCBI taxonomy): Eukaryota > Metazoa > Chordata > Mammalia > Rodentia > Bathyergidae > Fukomys > Fukomys damarensis. The sequence goes on along the minus strand of NW_022900948.1, from coordinate 27,471,784 downwards.
GAGACTCTGTCTCAAAATAAAAATGCAAAAGGACTGGGGACATAGCTCAGGGGGAAAGCCAGCACCACAAAAACCAAAAACCAAAAACAAATAAAACAAAACCTATTTCTTGTTTTAAAGAAGAACTAGAAATTATGAAACAAAAAGACAAAATTGATGTACAAGCAAATAATTCTAAAACTAATAGAAACACTAGAAATTAAAAAATATGGTAGCTGAATTTGACACATAACACAGAAAGGAGGATAAACTCAACCATGGACAGAGTCAAAAGACAAATTACTGAATAAATTAATTGTACTTAAGAAATCACAGAGCCTTTAGCCCAAAGCAAAAAAGAGAGAGAAATGTGAAAGATTGGATAAGAAATGGGGAAAATAAATTTGGAACATTGGGAATGTGTATCTTGTGGAAGTTTTTTAAAAATCCCTGATGTTTCCAAGGGGCAGTGGGATTGCAAACCACTATGGAAATTAATATACAGATGGATTGATAATAATTTGACACAAAATAATTTGTGATTTTAAAACTTGTCCAAAAATCCTCTCTTGCAAAAGTAGAATCTAATTTTTCTCCTAGAGTTGAGGTGGACTTAGTGACTCATTTCTAACGAGTAGAATGGGGCAGAAGTATCTGTGAATGGGCTTCTGAGGCTGGACCATTAGAAAAAGTTCCTCCTGCTCTCTATTCAATCCCAGGCAAGCAGAAGTATACGCAAGACAAAATGTTGTGAGGACACTCGATGATCCTGTGGAGGCACTCACATGGGGATGAACAGAGACTTGCCACCAGCCAGCATCCGTCTGCACCCAGTCTAAAGCAAGCCATATTTGATCTGGATCCTCCAGCCTGGCTGGGTTGTCAGAGAAATGCAGATGTAGACCACGTCTTCAATGCAAATACAACCCAGGGAGTGGCTCGGGGAAGCCACTCTGGAATTCTTGACTCATACGGACAATAAAGTGAACTGTCTATTGTTTACAATAAGTTGATCTGTAATCGATTGAACAACAATAATTTGTTTTTGTAATTTGTTGAACTGTCAGTACCAGGCACTATGATAAATTATAAGAAAAACATTGGTTGTTAATGGAGTAAAATATAAAATTACCAGATAAAAGAGCTAGATTACTAATCAAAGAAGTACAGTTAAAATGACAGGAAAGTTCTCATCGATAAGTACAGAATCAGAGGATAAGGGCTGAGGGAAAGTATCTGCCAACATGGGCTTTCAACGCTGACCTAAATGATTAGTGTAAAATAATGATATTTTTCAAATATACAAAGGCAAAAAGAGTCTGCTTTCCGCATTGTCACTGAAAGAACAAATGAAGAACATATTTCAGATATAAGAAATAGAAAACAGAAGGAAACAGAACACAGAAAAGGAACTGTGAGCTCAAAAAATTGGTGATATATGTGAGTAGAACTATTTAACTTTGGGGTCATGAAGCTGTCCAGTCTTTTGAGATTAAAAAAAAAAATTTAGAAAATAGTTAAGGGAAATGACAAGTGATGAGGAGATCTAATGTTAAACAGGAAATTAAAGGAAGATAAGACTCTTGCCTTGGTTGAGAAAATTGGAGAAGATACTGTGTGATTTTAAACTTTATTAAAATTAGTATTGACTCAATACTAAAAATGAAAAGTAATAAACCACTATGATATTGTTGTTATTGGGTTGGGATAAAGTAAAGAGTTAGAATGAAATCAATCCTCCAGAAAGCAGAAGAAAAATTTAAAAAGAAGTACAGAAAAGGAATAGCATAAAAAACAGAATACATAATAAAGTAAGTAGAATGTTATTATAAACAATAGAAGCAAGTTTTCAGAATAAATGTAAGGTCCTAAACTTGTCTACTAGTATGAGTCCGTTGGATTAAATTATTTAAAAAATCAAGCTATATTCTTCAAAGAAAAGCACTGAAGAATACCAAAGAATAGGAAATACCAAACAAATAAAAAATGCAGTGACAACATTGATAGAGATGATAAAAAAATTTCTCCAAAGATTAAAAATATAATTCGCAAAGGAGGAACTACAACAATAACCACTGTGTATTACTTAATAGTATAATTTCAAACATATGAAGCCCAAACTGATAGAATTAAGAGACAACATAAAAGAAAGCTACTGGTACAAGTGCTGAATTTTTGCCCCTGAAGAGCCTATTGAGAGTTTTATTGTGCTTGTCCAATGTGAAGGACAAAAGGCCAACATTCAGAAAGGAAGGTCACAAATATTTTCAGAACATAAGAAAGAGAAAAATAACTCTCTTTTCCTTTTATCTATAATTCTACCTTCATTTAATTATCTGTTACAGTATAAATTTATTGGCTTACAAATGCTACAAAGTCACTTCTCAAAATAGAAACTTATGGTTGTTTTTCAATTTGAGCCCTAACTTTACTCTTCAGGTATAAATATCCTGAGCTCTTCAGGTTGTGAGAACTCATTTGGTGACAGCATTAAAGGTTAAGAAAATCTGTGAAAATTCCTAAAGAGTCAGAAGTATGTATCAAGAAGAAATGTAAAAATTATTCTATTTATATAGAGCACTCTTTTTTGTCTTTCAGAAAAAATTCTCTTTCCAAAAGATTGTTTTATTTTCAGAGTCAATTCACTAAATTATTCATAATTTTCCTTATAGTCAACATCTTAAAGAAATTTCTGATCACCTGGTACTGTAAGAATACCTTTCCAGTGCCGGGGATTTGGCTCAGTGGTTCTGCTGCCTGCCTCGCAAGCACAAGGACCCAAGTTCGATCCCTGGTACCAAAAAAAAAAAAAAAAAAAAAAACACTTTTCCAGAGTTTTCTAAGGGCAAAACTTAGAAATTGGGAAATCAAAACCTTATTAATTGGATAATTCCCTTGTGTTCATATATAATACCCTTATAACAATGCAGGCTGTAGATCTATATTTTAACTCCAACTTCCCTGTTTACTAGCTGTTTGATGAGGATTATCGCTCAACTTCTTGGAACTTTAGTTTTTTCATCCAGAAAATATAATTATTAACTTCCAACTAATATGGCTATGGAGAAGACTACATAATAAGACTTATGTAAAGAAGTTAATATGGCACCTAACACACAGCTTCAGCGCCCTAGAAGCAAACTTTGAAGCCAGGCCTTTTAGCTCTTTTTTTTTTTTTTTTCTTTCCAGAGCTATTTTGATCTGTAGGATATCTTTGTGACTCATGAAGGCCATTCCTTCAACTGACTTCAAAGAGAGAGTTTAATTTAATTTTATTTTTTAAATGTCAACCTGCCTTAGCCGGCTGCCTCCCGGATGCGGATCATGTTGAGTACCCTTTTGCTAGGTGTTAAAAGCATGTGCTTATCTCCATGCTTAAACTGAATTATTTAAGAAAGGAATCATTCTGCAAAATTCATTCTTGAGACCATTTTAGTAAAATGTGGATGCTAATCTGCTTGGGTCGGTTGAATCTATTTGTAATTTGACAATCTCATAAAGCACAGTAGTTTTAAAAATTATTGAGCTGAAGATGCATTAGTAGACAAGCGCTGTGAAGAATGAAAAGGGTCCATTTAATATTTTCTAATTTTCAAGTTTCTTATTTATAAAAAATTGGCTAAGACATGATTAAATGGCAATCATATCGAAGCTCTGTGGTTCTTCACTTCTCAACAAATTCTTCTTTTGTTCTCCAATCATTAAAAAAAAATCTGGCAATAATAATGACAAGCTTAAATAAATACCTGGTTCCTCTTTCCTAACTCTGGATCCTGGTGCGCTGCCACTGTTTACATTTCCATCCTTTTTGAAACAGAACAATGCACGAGGTGGTTTACCCACTGAGGCTCTTTGGAGAACAGATGCATCATCCTCAAAGGCAGGGACCCCTTCTCTCTAAGTCCTCAGAGGAATGGATGCCTGCCTCCCTGATGTCATGATTCTCTAAAGTGGCTTGGGTTGGAACATTTCTGTGGCATTTGAGATGGTAATTTTTTTCTAGTTTGGAAATGCGGAGGGTGACTAATGAGTATGAGCAAGAAATGTTTACCAAGACAAGAGCTTCGTGAAGTTCACTTGTTTTCATTTCAGTCCTAGATATAGGTAGAGGAACTATTGAGCATATTTTTGTTACATGGGTTCTAAAACTATATTAGGAATTTAACCATCTGCTAAAAAACTTTGAATTTCAGCTCTACTTCGCTTTTTTCAGTCTTGAAAAAGAAATTCACTTTCTATTTTTGATAGGACAAGATGATAAAATGATTTTACTAGGACGTGCATCATTCTTAGTCTACCTTTTAAAAACATTTTTATTCTGAAATGATTTTAGATATACCAAAGAGTTACAAAGATAGTATAGACGTTTCCATGCATGATTCACCCAACTTTTCCTAATCTTATTTAAGCATGATACACTTATCAGAAATCTTAGTTTATTGCTAAAGACATTTTTTACTTAAGCTCAGGGCAATATCTGTACTCTGAAAACAGTGAAGCTGAGTTTTATTCCAAAAAAATGAGGTATTTATTTAATTTTTGCTCCTAGAAATTTTACCAGGAAGAAGAAAGAGGAGCCATAGCAATCTTAATCTAAACTACCACCATAATCTCCCACCACGGTGGATTGGATTGGGAACATTTCTGTGGCCCTTCAGATGGAACTCTGGAAGCCAAACAGGGAATGTGTCTCCAAACTATAGTTTCGTAAGCTGACATGATGGGTATAATCTATCTATTAACAGAGGATCTCAAAGAGGATACCATCGAACAGAATCTCAATGTGAGCCTGTGCATCAAATCACAGGTGCTCCTCCTGTATAACATCACTGACAGATGATGTTTCAAACTTTCTGGGTTGTGTTTTACTCCCTGGTTTGGGCTGTGCATGCATGATGAATATGTATTTTTTCCTTTCTTTTCCTTTCTTCTTCCTCTCTCATTGTTATCATGAGCAGCTCTTCATCAATTAAAGCCCAGTTGTACCTCACCTCTTAATCTCTCACTACCTGACCTCTCACTACCCCCTCTGACCTGTGTATGTACCCAGTGCAAGCTGCTATCACTAAAAATCCACTGCACTTTGCTTATTGTAACTACTTGTTTGCATGTCCATTTTCTTCGCTAAGTTCAAAATCGTTTCAAGAAATGAATTAGGTTGCTATAGTTTGAATGTATCCTGAAAGCCCATATGTTGAAGAATTTGTTTCCACTGGATAAAGAAGATGTGGTTTTTCTATAAAATGGAATACTACTCAGCCATAAAGAATGAGAAATTAGATTCATTCATAGGAAAATGGATACATATTGGGGATATACTCCTAAGTGAAATAAATAAGTCACACATGTGTAAATACCGTATAGTTTCTCTGGTGTGACAAACTATAATAGTACATAAGATCCTAATGATATAATGGACAAAGTGAAATAGGAAGAAAAGGTCTAAAGGTGTAGGGGAAGTGGGAAGGGTAGGGAAAAGGTAATAAGGGAAAATAAAAAAAATATGAGAAAATGAAAAAATTGGAAATAAAGTGTTTGTATATGGGGAGGGGAGGAGGGGGTGAAGGGAGTGGAGGGACAAGGGGAAAAAATAAGAACCAAGACCTGTCATGTAGAGGTACAAGATCCCAATAGTAAATGTAACTGTACTGTATACCTAAAATGTACCAATAAACTCAATTTAAACAAAAAGAATTAGTTTCCAGCCCAGAGTACTATTGGGAGGTGGCAGTATCTTAATGGGGGTGGCTAGTGAGAGAAAGTAAGGTCACTGGGAGTATGCCCTTGACAGGGATGTTGGACCCACGATATCTTTCTCTTTCTCGCTGGCCATCAGGTGAACAGTCTTCTATTACACTCTCTATGTCATATGCCACCCAAGGCAATAGGACCAAGAGACCATGGACTCAAACGTTTGAAACTGTGAACCAAAATAAACCTGTTTTCCTTTAAGGTGACTATTTTAGGTATTTTTTCACAGTAAAAGAAAACTGACTAATAAACATGTTTGCTATACCTTTAGGAGTTGCCTCATTAAGTGGAACATAGATGGGTGCATTTGGAAGTATCCTGACATTTATATTGTCCTATTTATTCATAAACTCACTTTATATTTAGATTTTTATGATTCATCTGGAATAAAGACACTCCAAGTGAAAACCCTTAAGTCAATGTTTCCTAAAGGGTGGTTCATAAATCACTTGCATGAAGCACACTGGGATGTTACTAAAAAGCCATAACACAGACCTATCAAAACTGAGTCTCTGGGAAATATATTCTGAGGTTATCCTTTTAAGGAGATCTACAGATGTTTCTGATGTACACGGATGTTTGAGAGCCACTTGGAGGAAGAATTCCATTAATATATTAACTTAGGTTTTTTCTATTTTTTTGAAGTTTGTTGTTTTTCTTTTTTGTTTTTTTTTGGTGGGGGGAGAGTTGAAATCAATGACATGACTCCAAGTTAAGTGAAAGAACAGCATATTATAAAAGAGAAGGCAACTTCTGGTCACGTTTAGTATAATATACCATGACTAAAACAAGTTGGATTCTAAGAGAATAAAATAAAATAAATTACACAATATTCACAACAGAAAATGCCAGTTTCCCATGGAAGACCATTTATTTTCCCCAGGTAATTTCTCAGTGGAGATTTACAAGGGAGCAGCAAGTAGTAGAAAGATGAATATTCCAAATCAGGTTTTTGTAACTGTGTATTTCTATAATGAATAAAATGAAAGTTCAGGGTATACACTAAAGTTACTTCCACTTTCAAGTTATTGTGCTTTTTGTGGGGACAGGGAATTCCTTGTAGTTTGCCATAAAGACACAGCTTCATACAGCTCCTTAGATAAGCTTCCCAACATTACTCATCACAGCACCGCCAAACCAAAGTTATAATCTCTAACAAGTACCAAGAATGCAAGTACAAAGCATTGCTGATTGGGGATAGATTTATGTTCTTTGGAAACCAGATGAGCAGTTGGTAATGTTGACATTCTAGTTATGAAATTTGAGAAGCCTAACCAGTAGGCATCTCTGGATAGATATGATCTAGCTTTATAAAAATGTAAACAATAGAAACAATACCAACAACAAGCAATACTTATCGTGGAGCTCCTATGAGACTCTGTGCTTGCTATCGCAGTCCATTTTAAGAACTCTGTGTTCTAAATAATGATGCCATCATTTCATGAATGAGGACATAGACTTGCAGAGGTCAAGTCAATCACCCAACCTCAAATAACTAGTAAGTTACCCAGTCAGGATTAACACCCAGGTCTAACTAATACTACAGCATGTGAACTCTCCAAACTACTGACTTACACAACACACATATAAAAAACAAAGGAATCAAAAGTGGCTGGTGGAAGGTGTCCTGGAGTAGGAATCAAGGTATTCAGGTTCCTTTGCTAACTTGGACCAAGTAATCCTTTAATTGGTCGCAAGTTTCCTGGTCTATGAAATAAGGGATCAAGCCATATGGTTTTGAGAGCCCCTTCTTGATTTTAAGTCTATGATTTCTCTTTGGATTGAATCAAACTATTGAGTTTGAAAATTCAGCTTTTACCATTGAACTTTATTGTTTCTACCTCAAAGAAGGATAACACCTTAGCAAAAGAGATATAATTGTCTTTGTAAGTGCTTTCTTATATCACTATTTCTATCGCATGGAAGTTATATCAACCCTAGAAATAGTGTTAATAACTATCAAGTGATTTCTCTGTGCCACTCTCATTGAGAGCTATAAATTATTGTCTAAATTTATCCTTCTACAACTCACGAGGTAAATCATAATATTGACTATTTTTGTAGGTAGGACAACTGATGCAGAGAGAAATTAAGTGACCTACTGAAAGTTGCACAGACAGCAAGTGGTGGGACCAAGATTTTAACTCAGGAAGCCAGTGAATGGCGAATCTTTCCAAGTTTTCAAGCACAGCAAACAGGTGCTTGTTGCACGGGTGCATAGATTTCCCAGCACCACTGGATTCTTGAGCCCATGTAGCTTTCTTGAGATCCTAGAGCTTGTATGATTAGCTAACACATTCAGTTCCCTCCAAAAATCACGTTTTGTATAGATAATTATTCATGGAAGTGAATATACTAATTAAAATCTCAAAATCATATATTTGATATCTGAAGGAAATAACTGAATGCAAAATTATTTGAAATCCATATTGCCACAGAATTCTAAGAGCTTTCTGGGACATCTTTGCCTGAATCCAAACCTGGGAATTTTACATTTATATTTTGAAATTAAGCCTGGTGAGAAAAGTAATGGTTCTGTCTTACATAGTTCCTGGAACGTTGTGCAGTACTTTTTGGTTGGATAGATTAATTCATTAAAGAGAATGAACTTTCTTTTTCTGTGCATGTATGTTTGAATCTGTACATCTCTCTTTAATATATCTCTTTATTAAAAATTAAAATTGTTTCAATTAAAGTATACCTATCTCAGGTCATAATAACTTTTCATTTAAAACAGAATCATGTTAACATTATCTGAACAGCTTAATTATTTTCGAGTACATTTTCGTTAACACTACAATTTAAGAGGGTCTAACTGGCCTTTGAAGCATTATCTGTTCAGTGCTATAATTATTTTATAACTTTCTTTCAGTGAAGAAGTTTAGTGACAAGTCTTTAACTAAGGCTTGCTTTAGCACTCTTCCCTGAAAGTCCTACAGAAATATTTAAAATGTAACATATTGTCTCCTAAAGTCAAAGCTAATGGGTCAAACACTTCTTTTTGAACATGCACTGTATTAAATCATGCAGGTTTAATTTCCCCAGAGATATAGGCCCAGGGATATCAGAGGTTTATGACTTTTTTTGTTGTTTGGTTTTAAAATACACAATGTATTCATGACAGCAAATCAAACCTGTTAGTGGCATCAAACAAGTAGGACTGATGCCGGGAACAGGACCACTGCAAATTTATTAAAACTGCAATCACTGAACGCACAGCACACGTTGGGGGTTCAAATACCTCTCTCTGTGGCATTTGTCATATTAAGAGCTGCAGCATAAACAAAGGAAAAAGCAAGTCAAATGTGGTGTAAACATTACACGATCACTTCTGCGCTTGCAGATGCAACAAGAAAACTGGATCCTGAGGAAAGAAGACAGCTATTTAAAAAACAATAGTGCAACTCTTTTGTGGTTAAATCTACCATAGCTGCTTCTGAGACACAATAGACCTGGACAGAGAGATATGAATTACAATTTATTATGGTCCCTTGGGATTCTGTTATTTTGACATACTGTAAATGGTTGGAAAAAAAAACTTCAAAAAATAAGTTTCTGAGTGGCCTTGGTCAGCCCCAAATATATGTGGCAAAGCCTTTCAGACTGCAAAGAAATTGTACTGATGGTATTCAGGTACCCTGGCAAGTGATGGAGATGGGTTCATTAAACCCATTTAAATGTTTCACATGGTTTCCCTTCCCTCCCTGCTCTCAAGGTGCTGCCTCTCCCACATGCTGAGACAAGATGCTGTTTTAAAAGCCATGTGGAAATGAGGAATTGTATAAGCATTAGAGAAATCCACAGTAACCCTCTGTGTAGAACAACTCTGTTCTCATTCTTTTTCTGCGTCCAGACCCTTTCTGGCTCTCCTTTGTGGCTTTGTATTGATGCCAAGTCATCTTTCCCCACTGGTGAGTGGTAACTGATAGCCCTGTCTCAGTCCCAACTTCCCTTCTGTCCAATCCTTTTTCTTAATGACTTAAAGCTCCAAGAGCAAAAAAAACAAAGTAATAATCGAAAATGTAATTAACAAGGAATCTGATAACCCCCAACATCTATTTTAATTTGGGTCTCAAACAGTTTCTTTACACAAAACGAGATTCATGTGAATGTGATATTCACAGGGCACAGTAAGAACCACGTTCAGCCCCAAATAAGTAAATTCTTTTATCAAGTTAAGGCAAAGAACATAAGAAGGAAAATGAAACGTTCCTACATTGCTATAGGTCTTTTCCAATGATTAAAATACAACAAAGGCCCCGAGAGCTATAAAAACAAGAATTACATCATCTTACCAAAAAGATTTATTTTCTGTGATATTAGTATTCATTCAACATATATTTTAAAAGGGGTATATGTCACTGGTTAAAAAAAAGGAACATGAACTCAACCTTGGATGTCAGAGGTGGTCCAGAGAAACCACAATAGTAACCTCTTTTTGAGACCCAGCCCTACCGTTTACAAGAACACATTCCATTTTCCTCTCCCTGGACCAGAGTAGCTGTCTTCCTGGCCTTTGCTTGTGCTCAGGAGAAAACTATATCGGTATGGATCATTCTTTGGGCATGCACCGTACCTAAAGTAAAATGTACAGTGGATTGTGGAAGCCAGCAAGACTGTCTCTTGAAAGGAAATTCCTTCTACAAAACCTTCAAAAAGTTTTTAAACTTCTGTTTTCAACCTAACAAACCCAATATAAAGTTAATATAATTTATTCAGGTGGAGAAGAGACTATATGGATTCATCTTACTAAAAATGATGATTTCACTTCTGTGGGGAACTAAGTATTAAAAAATGATCACAAGCAGAAGGAATGTTTATAGTTATAATGAGAAGGTTTTATGAAGCAATCTGGTTGATTTGCTTTTGTTTTATCATTGTATATTCATTTTTAGATTAGGAAACATAACGAATGATTCTAGGTAAAGGTGAAAGCCACAAATCAGGTACAACAGCCTTTAGCATCTATGAGACTCAATTTTAGACATAGTAAAATTTACAACAAAAGAACAAAACACTATCCAATACTGATCATAAAAACCAGTGATTGCATGACACAACCCACATATAGTAAAATATGAAAAATAATTATCTTAGAATTATGTAATATGTTACAGATTTCTCTGATGATGTTAGACCAAAAAGATGTCCCTGGACATATCTTGCTGTGAAACATGTTCTGAAGTCTATTGTCCCGGAGGTACCACAGACAGGGGTTAACATTTCCACAGCTGTCAGCCTGACAATGCTTTTCTGCAATCCAGATGACTACGGAACTTGGGAAACAATGGAGAGTTCCCTGCCAATGTCAAATACTTCCATCCAGCACTGATTCACTTTCTGTGGCAACTTATGTTTTACTTTTCCCTTTACGCTATAATTCAGTAACATCCAACAGAGTGTGGAAAACATTCAGAGAGAAATCAGAAGCCAGACTGAATTTTCATATTGGATCCTCCCACCAAGTCATAAATTCCAGCATTCTGCCCACAAGTGAGAATGCAGAGTCAAACAGAGAATCCATCAGCAGCTGCTGTAGTCTGATTCCCTTTACCTACTCCATTAGTTGGCTCCACTTACTTTCTGTAGAGATCTCACAGCAACTATTCTTACCAATCGATTCCTTTTTATTAAGTTATAGAGCTAGAGTGTCCCTTGTGTGTTCAGAGGTGGAGTTTTTTAAAAGATGATTGGATCTTGGAGCTGCTATACATCAGTGGATCGATTCCCTAATGAATTCATAGCTGAATGTGCTGTGAGGAAATAAGCCTGCTTGGAAGATGTGTATAACAAGGGGCATGGTCTGGAAGGACATTTTCTTGTTTTAGGCTCCTTTCTTCTTTACTCTCTGCTTTCTGGCTGCCATGAGGTGGGAAGATTTTGCCACCACGCCCTTCTGTCGTGATGTTTCTGCCTTAAAGCCAGCTTACCATGGACTGAATTCCCTGGACCATGAGTCATATGGTCTTCTCCTTTAAGTTGTGGGAATCAGGAATTTTTCTCCATCAAAGGGGAAGTGACTAATATACTTCTGTAACGTAGGGATATGTTCCATGTTCTGTTCATCAGAAACCCCCCATTCCAATGTTCCTCACCCAGTAGTCGAGGGCTGTGAATATCTAAACATAGGAATGAATCGCCTTAGACAAAGTTTTTCCCATTCTTCTGTTTGTCTGAGAGAAGAATGGAGCAACAGAACTGCAAACACAACATCTTACATCTACGAATGGCATTTTTCAAAATAGTGTATTTGGAAGAACTATTTTTCTAAGTATAAGCATGTGTATTAATTATTCCTAATTCCAAAGGTCTCTTTATGAAGGTTCAAAACCTATAGAACTGTATAAAGTGTACAATGAAAGCTAACTCCTACCATGGAATTCTAGACAGAGATCACTATTAAGTTTGATTATACATATATAATATATAACACATGCTGTTTTTTTTAACCTTTTAAATTTATGAATATATTATATGACTAGTGAATTAATATTTCTAAAGAACTTAGAAGAGTACTTTGCACTATACAAGTACTTACTATTTGAAGTAAGTAAAAAAGAGGGAAAATTATATAGTGTTTACTGTGTCTATATTAATGGATAATCACATCAACAAAAATGCTTTTATTTCGATTTTAGAGATTTGGAAGCTGAGGCTCATAAATGGGAAACAGACCTATCATTGCATGTGTGATGGATTTTTTAGAAGTCAATACATACAGATCAATTTTGTTCTTTTAATGACTGAATGGAATTTCAACACGTGCTTAGTCAATCTCATATTGATGCAAATTTAAGTTCTTTTAATATTTTACCACCACAAGCATCTTTGTACTAAATAATCTTGAGCACATGCTTATCTGAATGTTCCTTTAGATACGTTTTCAGAAGTTAAATTGTTGTGACAAATCTATATACATTTTAAAGTTAGACCTTTTTCCCCAAAAGACCTCTGCGAGGCTATTCCAAATCATAAGCATAGATGAAGGCAGGGTTTTTCCCACACACTCTGTATGGCTGTGATTCAGATTGTTATCCCTCATAAGTTACATGGCTTTTCTTCCATTTTTAGAATCATCTGTTTAAGCTGGGAGAGGTGGTGCATGCCTGAGATCTCAGCACTTTGGGAGGCTGCGGCAGATGGATTGAGAGTTCATGTTCAGCTGGGGAACTTAATGAGCCTTTGTCACAAAATAAAACAGAAAAAGTGAAGGGGATAGAGCTCAACGTGAAGGCCTGAGTTCAACTCAAGGAGTACCAGAAAACTGTCTCTTTATCTTTTATGCTTTATGATGTGTCTGAGTAAAATTGTTCTCTTATTTTCTCTTTATTTTTACTGACAGGGATTTGGTGTGTTTCCCAGACTGGAGGATTTGAGTTTTCATCAGTGCTATCAAATTCTCAGTAAAGTGTCTGAGTGTTGCCTCTCAGATTTTCTCTATGTTCTCTTTCTGTAACGTATCTGATATTGATATTTGTAACATATCCTGCTATTGATATCATATAATGATATTTCTTAAACTCAATTTCATTTTCAAATCTCTGCATGGAATTCTAAATTCTTGAATCTCTTCTAATGAATGAATTATCTCCTTATCTAATATATAATTACTCATCCATTACATTTTATTTTTAAACATTTTTGGTACTGTGGCTTGAAATCAAGTCCTTGTGCTTGTGAGGCGGGTGCAGCACCACTGAGCTAAATCCCTGGCCTCATCCAATGCATTTTAATTTCAATCATTATACATTTTTCACTTATTAAAATTATATTTAATTCTTTTTCAATATAGCCTCCCTTCCTCCTATGTTCCTCCTTCTATTGTGTCTTTAATAATACAAAGTGATCACTTTATATGTTGCTTTATTAACTTTTTTGCATTGTAGTATCTCTTTTCTGTGTATTACGTCATCTAACTATTACTGAAGGTGGTTGCTTCTTGTAGGTAGAACAAGTTTACATTGTGAACTCATCCTCAGTGTGACTTTATCCATAAAAATCTAGTGTCACCTGGATAAAGTGCATTTTATTGTTTTGTTTGTGTTTTTTTTTGGTACCGGGGATTGAACTCAGGACCTTGAGCTTGTGAGGCAGGTTGGCAGCACCACTGAGCTAAATCCCTGGCCCTAAGTGCGTTTTAAAATCTTTTTTGATGCAGTTAAATTTTGGCCCAGGACCAATTTTTATGTTAAATTTTTCATTGGGGACTTTCAAAACTGTGCTGATTTTATCAACTCAATATCAAACCTATGTTTTGTGAGTGTTCAATATTTATAAAAGGCTTTTATTTCCTCTTGTCACAACTGGAACTGAGATGAATATGATCGAGCCTCTGTGTTATCATTTTCGTGCCTATACCTGGAACTTTTCTGGCTCATTTTGACGCTTCTGTGGTTCTCAGATTTTTACAGGTTCTCAGTGATAACCTCCACTTCACAGGGTTGAAGACTGTTTCCTGCCTCTTTTAGACCCTAAAACCATGAGCACCTCTCCCATTGCCTCCTGGACAATGGAGAACCTACTTTAAAGATTGCTGATCTGTTGGTTCTACTTTATTCGTTTCTGGATTCTGGGGTGTTACATTTTATTCATATGAGTTGCACAGCCAACCCAGAATTTCTGGGTGTTTGTGGGAGGAAGACTTTCATATTACCTTGTCCTTCCATAGTGCTGGAGCAACGTTTAACCCTCGGTTTAATTTCTATTTTATTTGATATTTGGATATTGAACCCTAGGTATATTTGACGTATAAAGGTCCCATTATTCATTGCTTCAGTCTCTTTTGCAGCATTCTCCTTCGTCCTAGCTTCTTCTTGGCAAAACTCCAACTTTCATGTGTTGCCTTGAAATTTAATTTTCCACTTTTTCTGAACTTACGCGTGCACAGCAGAGCAACCCTGGTTGGCATGGGGTGGGAGAAGGACCCTGCAGCCATGCAGACTGGTGACATTTCACATTCATAGTCCTCTTCTTAACTGCACCTTGACAGCCCTTTGCAATCCTAGTTTCCCTTGTGAGTCATCTCTCCCATCTCACAGCTATTTAAAAACCTTTCCACTCTCTTTATCCCCACCCTCTTTTGCTTGGCCCCCTTACAAAAGAATTTTCAGAAGATAACCTTACCTTCTACTTCCTAGAGGAAATAGAGACCATGAGAACAGAGCTTTTTCAAATTCTACTCACTTAACTTATTAATTCATGCTGGAAAATGTACGCGTTCTCTTTCTTTCTATCATAAAGAATAAAAAGAGAATCCTCTCTTTTTGCCCAAGGAGAGTAACCATATCCTTTATCATGGAAGCCTGAATACTTTTGAAAGTAAAAGAGTAACTCTATTAATAATTATCCCAGGACAACAGGTGTAAACCAGAACTGTCCTGGGCAAACCAGGACATGTGGTCACCCTCTGTATAAAGTTTATCATTTCACTTGGCCCCTGGGTCATCCCTTGTGCATGCTAAGCACTACATGCTAAGCACTACATGCCCTTATGCATTTCCCTTATCTTCTGTGTGTTCAAATCTTCTCATTGGTGCTTTAATATTTTCAATATTTTAAAACAACTGCCTCCTTTTTTGACTCATCTCTCTTGACAAATTTAACAAAATCTTTGTCTCTTTCTCCCTCCTATGTTCCTGTTTTGCCCTTCTTTTACAAAATACCTCATTTCTGTCCTACTACTACTCTTTTTTTAGTAGTATATGTTGGCAATACACAATGCATGCATTCATCTCGGGGAATTGGTACATGTACTTAGCATATTTGAATCCTTTTGATTTCCCTTTTGCTTCACATCCCTCCCACCTCCCTCCCTCTCTAGGTTCCCTTCCTGTTTGCAAAAGGTCTACCTCCATGTTTCCTCATGTACATCTTATATTTTGCTCTTTGAATTGTTTATACTTGGGGCTGTCATATCAGAGAAATTATGTGATATTTAAGCTTTTGTATCTGATTTATTACACCTTGCACTATGGTCTCCAAGTGCGTCTGTTGCCTACAAGTGACTCAAATTTACCCTTCTTTACTCTTGACGTCATCACACAGGCCTCTCTTGATGTTAAATAGAACAGAAAGCATGCAGTGTTACTCAGTTTCTTAGATACTATCATCTGTGTGGCCGTTTGTAATTTGCTAGTCTCCATGTTCCCCAGTTTCCAAAAGTAGCATAATAAAGGTTCTTCTCAGAGACACTTAATCACGACTAAATGAGATAATCCGACTGAAGCATTTAGCGTTAGTGGCACACTAAAAAATGTCAGCCATTGCATTGCTCATCCTTTTAGAAAGACATTCATGCTGGAACATCCTGAGAATTATGCATCACAGTTGAAATCATTTGAGACAAGACAGAAGGGTAGAATGTCCTTATGTTCCCGTTCCAGAGGTCCATAAACCTGCAGATGGTAATTTAGAAAGCAAAGTTTATTTCCCCTTGGACGGTAGTGTGTCTTTGATGTTCGTTATGAGAGCTGAAATTCACACTATACCCAGTGTGTTAATGAACCTGCTACGTTTGTCCTTGTCGGAAGCTCTCAGTGGCAAGGCCTCTTTTTTCTTGGCATGCCCACCCATAGTAAGTGTAAGACAGAATCGAATGGCACTGTGGAGCTCTGATTCAAAATATCCAACTCGTAACTCATTCGCAGAGTTACTATATGGTGCACGTATGTTCTCATCAGCCCCAACTGACCACGTTCCAGCCTCACATTCAGTTCTTAACATTGCTAAAGTGGTATCGACATTTACAGGTACCTTGAACAGTTAAACTTTTAGAACTTCCAGTGCCAAAACAGATCTGCTGCAACATTAATGTTTTAAAAGTAATAATAATTATTGTAGATGGAATTTATTAAATGCTTATTATGTGCCATCAGCTGCTAAACATGTCATATTTGGACTATTTTAATAAGTACCAGAGGAGGGGTGGAAATAGACACCTGAGCTAAAATGATCGTCTTACCTATTCTAAATGATATTATGAGCTTTCAGAACTATCATGGCTTAATAAACTCTGTAGTATCTATTAACTGTGAATCCGATGAACAAGGTCACTTAAATGTTAGGAACAAAGAAGGCAGTATTCAGTTTTACGAATAGCCATGATCCAAAAGTAAATGGTGAGGCAGGACCTAACTGTGAAATTGGACTCCAACTAACTGATATTGGTGATAATTTTGGGTGAGCCAATGTTAAAGCAAGTTATTTTAATACCTATGAAGATAGTGGCAAAGGATCATTATTATAATACAGAAAGCTCTTAATGTATGGTTTGATAAGAAAAAACTCAACAGCACTTTATATGAATGTGTAAGACCAATTTCAAGGAAACACTGTACCCAAGCAGATGTTCAATATATGGGAATATGTGTCTAGATGTATTTGTATGTTTATTCATTTTCACTGAAAAAAATCACATCAATTGTTGATACTAATTGTTAATAGAGATATAGTAACTATGCTAAAAATATATTTTTACATTCTGTCAGCCTCTAGTGCCACAAAATTCTTTCCCCCTGAAGAGTTAATGGAAATTTTAGCAATAATCTGTGTAGTGGCATAATAAAATGTTGTGTCAATTAGAGGCAAATGTGGAAAATGAGATCATTAAATTTGTGGGAGGAAGGACAAAGTCCTACTTGGGAACTAAGAATAACTATAAAAGAAAAAATAGTGACTGAGAAAAGAGACAGGAAAAGATAAATTTTGGCTAAAGGAGAGTAAGGTGGACTCAAGGATATCAGAACCCTTGAAGCCTTTCCTGCTAAACTGTGATTTCTTCCAGTAGGCAATTGTGCAACATTTATTAATCAGGTAAGAGAAAAGAAATTAAATTGTCAATTCCCACAGATTCCAACATTTATTGAGTGTGGTCAAAGGACCAGGTACTGCTAAAAGCTGTCAATATCTTATTTCATTAAGTAAAACAAGCCTCACTTTATGGAGAAAACTGATAGCTAGAGGTATTGAATCTGTGGCTTGGAGTGAAAAGCACTGGGAAGGTTTTGTAATCAGTCTACTCACAGAGTAGGTATGCTGGTAGTGTGTATTTTTAAGCACAATGTGAGGAAGCTTTAGATCATGAGGATCAAGTGTTTGGATTCTGATTTTTCAGTGAAGAGCCTTCACACTGAGCTATTGAACTGATTAAAAAACACCAACTTTGGCAACATACTACTTGGTTGACAACCTACTACATGTTAAATGATCCATAGAACTATAATCCTTTTGGTTATGTATCGAGTCCATTTATTTTTCTCATTCCTTTATGACAAAGTACAAATCTGCAAATGATCACCTTTTTTTCTTTATACCACGGTTGTCTCCAAATTTCTAAATGAGATAAAATTGTCCAAGCCAGCAGTAAGTTCTAAAATGTCTATTATTTTAGCACTACACTATTATACTTTAGTATTATTACACATTAGTATTATGGTGATCAACATTACCAACAATTATGGAAAATAGCTAGAATATGAATTTTTATGATACTGAAAAATTCTTTCTTTCTTAAGTTTTCCTCACTGTTCTCGTAGTCTTGACCCATGGAGTGAGACCTGGACAGCTAAGGGACCAGAAACATCCACAATTCTTTCTTAAGCTAAAGCATCCCCAGTAAATGTGAGGTCCCACATCACACTGTGAAAGGAAGGCATGCAGCTTCTTACCCTCAACTTCCAGCTTCACCAGTTTGGAATACGCTGTCCCCAGGCTGTTTTTTGCCACACACCGATACTGTCCTGCATCTTCCTTTTGCACATTATGAATCCTTAAACTCCCAGATTCTAGAACCGCAATGCGGGCATTTTCCTGCCAGAGACCAGAACACAAGTTTGAAAGCATCCAGTCCAGGATACAAGTGCCATTTTCAGCAAGTCATCATCATAAGCATTATCATTAAAAATATTAACTTTCATTAAGTGTTTATTGTACATAAAATAAAATATTAAGTGCACAAATACAAGATGATCTAATTAACTATCATAATGATCCCAAGAGATGTTGTCATTTTCTTTCATCTCAGGAAGACACAAGGGCTTCCTTGACTCATTAAAAATCATACCCACGTCTATTTGATGTAAAGCATTGTTTTTGTTGTTGTTGTTGTTTTGGTAAATTCTATTAATCTAGATTTGCTTGCTAGAGACTTTAAAAGAGATAAATACAAAATATATATTCATTCATTCATTAAAAAATGATAATAACAAGCCCCATTCATGTTAGCACAAATCACATATAATTTATGACAATAAAGAAAGGATTTAGTGAGAAGATTGGTGCCAGTTTTAATTTTATGTTTGCAAATTACTTCTTCAATATCTAGCCTAATTTTAAAAAATCCTGGATTCTCATAAATGTTTCTGCATTCAATTGTTACAATATGTTGTTTTGCTTAAATCAGTTGAGTTAAACTCAGCCTCATGAAATGCCCTATAATTTGCATAATTACAGAAACATTTCTGTAACTAATAGAAATAATTAAGTTTAAAAAGAATAAATATTTAGGAATAAATATAAATTTAAGGATAAATAGAAATGTTTAAGTTAAAATGTACATGGGCAAAATTTAAACTTGAAGTCTGTAAGAATGTAGCTAAATGTTTAAGAGATTGTTAAATTTTAAAATGTGTTCACACAATAATCACTTACCCTAAGAGCACTGTCCCCCTTAATCCAGGACACGGTTGGCTTAGGGTTGCCCATGGTAGTACATGGCAGAACTGCTTTTAATCCCTCTATTATTTTTACATTGATTGGAGGACGAGTTATCTTAGGTTCTATAGGGAAATAAAAATTCAAAATTAGAAAGACCATATCACTGTTTTGAACTTAGTTTTAACTTTGTTCAACTCTAAATTACAATTTCAAAAGTAATTTTAGGCACATTACATTTTAAATTTCATCAAATGCTAAGACAAGTTTTTAGTGACTATGAAGCTGATTTTTTTTTTTTTTTTTTTTTTTTTTTTTTTTTTGGG
>NW_022900948.1:27435616-27452026 GCF_012274545.1 Fukomys damarensis | reverse complement strand
AGTTGTTTTTTTTTTTTTTTTTTTTTTTTTTTTTTAGTATCGGGGATTGAACTCGGGTCCTTGCACTTGCAAGGCAGGTGGCAGAACTGCTGAGCTAAATCCCTGGCCCTAGGTTATCTTTATTTTAGGAAGATCTCTTGTACAAAACAAAATTTTTTGAAACAGTTTATGAGTCTGAAGTTCCCACAGTATTCTTAATTTTAAAAGCTAGTTACTGAAAAGGTAGATCAATATAAGATGTGAGCATTATTTAAATTAAGCCAGTAAATATGAAAATGTTTGAAAAATTGATATGTGTATTCCATATTGCTCTGAATTATGATCTACTTTCCCAATAAGTTCCATTTTAATTTGATGACTAACATTGATGTTTAATGATTATATATATATATGTAATTAGTAACCAGAAAAATTCTGTCATATAATTTGAGGGAACTCAAGTCTGCAAAGTAAATATGTGTAGTGTACTGCTATGTCAAAAATCCAAGTTACCCTTTCAGCAGAAATAGCTAATATCGGGTAATTTTAATTCTCTAATATGAAGTTTTCAAATAAAGATGTTATTAAATCTAACATACAGAATAATTGACATATTAAAATGCTAGTTATTTTAGTACTTCAAAGATTCATAAAATAATTTAAAAGTACATTTATATCATTAGTAATCATATAAAAATAAAATAAAAAGATATCTTTGTTAGATAGACTAATAAGAAATGGAAACATTTTATTTCTTTTAGGTCATATGCCAGAACTAATTTGTGACATTGAGAGAGTAAAGGACTTCTTTTTTTCCTTTCTAATTCAGTGTGTAGGAGAGTAATGGTGGAGAGTGATTGTATGTTATATTTTCAAGCTCTGCATAACATGTTGGGTGCTTTTTTGGTTTATTTGTTTGTTTTGGTTTTGGTACCAGGAATCAAACTTGGGTCCTTGCACTTGTTAGGCAGGTGGCAGAACCACTGAGCTAAATCCCCTGCTCACATATTGGTTTTTAATCTAGGCATTTATCATGATTTATAGTTTGCATTGTCTTGAATTCTGGCACATGTATAACACAGGCTTTTAGGGCTTTATCTATTTCTTTAATTGTGTTCTCTGGACAAGACCCCTATGGAAAGGCCAAGTCACACATAGGTTGTACATGGCATACCTAAGAAACTATTTTCCTGTGTAAATGAAATAATTTCTGTCATCTCATTGAAATAGATGTCTCGGTCATCTGTGAGGTGAGCAGAAAGGTAGAATCCCTGTGCGAAACTGAATATGAAGTGAACTAAGAATGAGTAGAGTATTGATGGTGAATCCTGGATCCCCACATTAGAGAAACGTGATTCAGGTGAGAGCCACGAGTGCCGGCCAATCAGAAATGGTCCTTTTGTTGAAGCAGGGTGCTAGAAGCGGACTGCTGTGCCAGCACTGAGTCCTTAGCTGATGAACCTTAGAAGGTTTGAAAAGGGATGACCTGGGGAAGGGGAGGGAAGCTGGAGTAGTGATAGGGGCCAGGAGTTCTCGGGAGTCTCATGAAGCAGATCTTTCCAGTCATCGTGAGAACATTCCCAAATTTTACCACTTGGCAGATACATGAATGCAAGTGAACTCTCCTCAGGAAGAGGGTGAAAAGAAGAAGAGAAGAGAAAACAGAAGGATTTAACATGGAAACAAGATCTAGAATATTAGCGCTAGAGAGCAAATGAGAAGCATTTCCTAAATGGTAGCACCATAAAACAGGGAAACACTTAAACACATTCCATCCTAAAAATCAAGTCTTCAGCACTGAACAAAAGAGACTCATCTGATTTCTTTACTCAACTTTTGTTGTTGTTGTTGTTGCTGCTCCACAAGTAAAACAAAACCCAAAACAAACAACAACAAAAAAACTCCAGGCATGAAGAAAGAAGGCTGCATTTACTACTGACTGTTTGTACCAAGTCAACATTCATCAAGAGGTGATTCACTTTGTCACTCACTCATCTTCACTTGCAGGGCTCCACAGCTCTCAGCAGCTCCTCCCACTCCATTGTTGGCTGTGCAGCAGTAAATACCATCGTCGCTGTCTTCCACGCTCAGGATGGTGAGGAGCTGTCCATTCTCCCGAATGCTGTACCGGGTGTCAAAGAGCCTGTGGGTCACAGAGGACAAGACAGGTTTGTGCCTCATCTGTGATTTGTTGCCTTTTGCTTAACTGATCACATGGATGACTTGTCGATGCAGGAGCAGGAGAAAAGTGAAATCGGAGTGAGTATGAAGAACAGCTGTACTTGCTACAGCAGCATAAAGCTAGGACCTAATAATCAAACAATTACTGAGTTCTTCAAAATTGCTTTCAATAGATAACAGCTGCTGCTAAGAGCAAGCAGAAAGTCTATTCAGGAAAGTATATCATAATCAAGATCTGAGTCTTCTCCCATAATTAATGGAAGAATTAGCCAGCAAATGAACATGTACACACAAATGTGATGAGCTGAAAGGGTTAAATATTTATAGAAATAACTAAATTGAATATTCATTCTTTTACTAAACAAATACAGAGGGATTAATAAGTGCCAGCTGTAGTTACTTGTGATACATAGATAAGTGAAACAGCTCCAAATTGTAAAAAAAAAATGTGCCTCACATACGTTATCAATTTAATTATGTGCAGACTGTCCATTGGAAAGGAATTAGGGCCACAGAAGGATATTTGAGAAGAATCATCAACAAAAAAGTAAGGTTTTTTTTTTTTAACCAAATAGTTCTTTAGGCCAAATGTGAGACAGTCCCCCAAAATCCATGTCTTAACCTTCAGAGCCCATGGATAAGTTAGCTTACAAGACAAGAGGGACTTTGCAATTCTTAAGATCTCCAAATGGAATACTCTGGATTAGTTGCATGGATCCAATGTACATGCATCCAGTATAATAATAAACCCCCTTAAGAGACGGAAGTAGGAGGCAGAAGAGTCAGAGAAGGTGATACAACAAAGGTGGCAGGGGTCGGACAATTGCTAGAAGTGCAAATGGGGGAAGGGCCAGAGGCTGCAAACTGGAAAGGGCATGAAATAAAATTCTCTAGGGCCCTTGGATTTAACTCAGCTTTGCCAACATTTCATTTTAGTCCAGTGAGATTCATTTCATACTAATGAAGTCTAGCAGTATAATATAATAAATTTAGGTTGCTTTAAGCCACTGCTTGTGTTAATTTGTTATAGCAACAGTAGGAAATAAACATCAATCAATAAATATCAAGAGGAAATAAATATCAGTGTTGATACCCAAAAGCATGCGGTTGCTGCAGCAAATATGTAAAAGTAGGTATGTGGCTTTGCAATTAGAAAAGGGGTAGAACTGTTAGAATTTTGAGGAGCATGATAGAAAAAGGCTAGACTTTGCAAAGCAACTGTGAGTAGAGGGCTGGGGATTTGGCTCAGTGGTTCTGGCGCCTGCCTTGCAAGCACAAAGACCTGAGTTCGATTCCCCGGTACAAAAAAAAATAGAAAAAGAAACTGTGAGTAGAAATGGCATGTTAATGACTGTTAGTAAGGACTTAAAAAGAAGAGAGAGGAATGGTGAAGAAAATCTAAATCATTTCAGAGACTACCTAGATTATCAGGAAAAGACAGTGGTGGAATATGCATGCTAAAAGCACTGGTGAAGGCTCAATACATTACTTGAAAGGAAAGGAAAGGAAAGGGTACCCTTGTTATATACCATGGCAGAGAGCTTAGCTGAATGGTATCCTGCAGTTAAATGAAAAACAAATCTCATCAATGTTTAGCTCAGATATTTAGCTGAGAAAATATCCAAACAAAGTGCTGAAGCAGTGGCCTGGCTCCTTTTATGGCTTAAAATTTGAGGAAGAATTGCTAAGCAAAAAAGAAACCAGGATTTGAAGAAGATTTGGGAAATTCTCAATCTACCCAGACTTTGGAAGCTACTAAAGAGTATTTTACATGTTTTAATTTGGTCTGTGACTCTTCTTGTTTCAGAATTTCTAGGAGACCTTTCCTGATGGAATACTTGAAGGCTATTCCACAAGGTTGTTTCTCACAATACAAGGTCATTTCCCACATCAGAACATGTGCAATAGGAGAAAACATTACATTTATTATAGAGGTTAATTAAGATACAGGTGTTATTTCTCTCATTCAAGTTCAAAGACCCTAGTCTATGGATACCCATATAAACTTCTGTTATAGACCACTTGTGTTACCCCAAATTCATATGCTGAAATATGACCCCCAATATGATAATATTTGGAGGGAAATCCTTTGAAAGATGATTAGTTCATGTGAGTATAGCCTTCATGATTGGGATTAGCAGCCCCAGAAAAGAGACCCAAAGTTCTTTTGCCATTTCCCTCATGCGAAGACACAACGTTAAATAAAAGGCCACCTCGGAACCGAAGAGTGAGCCCTTACTAGACATGAATCTTCTGATTCTTTGGAGTTGGACTTACCAGCCTCCAAAACTGTGACAAATACACTTCTGCTGTTTATAAGCTGTCCAGTCTATGGGTTGCTATTGTTAAAATAGCACAAATGAACAAAGAGCTTTTAGCCTTAATGCAAGCTATAGTGCCTACTAGAAAGCCTGTCGTTTACTTTGTTACAGGCAAAGAGTATTTTCGATCGGATAACTTGTAATGAAAAAAGGACAACACAACCTTTATCTGCCAAATGATCATTGCATATGTTTTTAGAGTCTGTCTCACTCCATCTTGAGGGTCACTTCTAAGTTTAAAAAGAAAAAGTGAGCTGGGGATGTAGCTCAGTGGCGCTATGCTTGCCTGGCAAGCATAAGGTCCTGAGTTCAATCCCTGCTACTAGGGGGGAAAAAAAAGGTGATGTATTAGTCAGATTCTTTGATAAATGTTGCACTTTATTGGGATATTAGGAATATAGGAGATGAGGCTGTTTTCTATTATTTTCTCAGCATGTCCTGGAACACACGTATATTTCCAGGCTACAAAAAAACCACAGTATTTTATAATTACTCTGAAGTTTCTTCTAGGTTCTCATCTGGAGGCTTCCTTGACTTCCCCATGTCAGGTAAATCCCTGACATTTATAAAATGAGACAATTTGCATTTGCATATTCTAGAAGGTGAACTTTAGCCCTGAACAGAGCTACACTTACATTTATGTCAAAAACAAACTGCAAGGCAGCCGCAGATGCTCCTATCAGAATAAAGTGGAATACATACTTAATGAGGATTTTGTTTCTGGTCCAAGAAATCTCAGGCTGTGGATAGGATTCCACTGCACACATGAAAGTAGCCACTTCTTCAACTAAGGCATCGACGGTTTCAAGAGGAGTGGTGATGACAGGAGCTGAAAGGAGAGGAGAAATCAAAGAAGAACATTATAGAAAGTGTTTGCTAAACCTTCCTTACAGCAGTCGGAAGTTACCTGAGGGATAATTACATTTTCCCAGAGCAGAAATTTGCCAAGAGGAGAGGATTTTTTCTTTTTTTTTGGTACCGGGTGTGGAACTCTGGCCCTTGCGCTTGCAAGGTAGGTGGCAGAACCACTGAGCCAAATCCCAGGCCCTGAGAGGATTTTTCTGTAGATAACATTGCTTCCACTTCCAAACAAGGCATTTGAGAATCAAAAAAAGAAGGCTTTTAGGAGAATAAAGGCTTAAAATTTGCTATTCGAATAGAAGCAGACCCAGATTGTGTTTGGCCCGACATCATACAATTTGGCTTCCCTTTTTAAAGAAAAAAAATGAAATATAATTGTGAATACTAAATTTCTGTGGCCAACCCAATACCAGGCAACATGAATGGAAGTGAGTCTGAAGAGAACTCAGAATGGACTAGAACAGAATTCTCAGCAGTTGTTTAAAGTTAACATTTTTATCAAGTTTCATAAATTTACATGTTCACAATAATACATTATTAGGGCCCCTTGAGAGTTTTAGAAGGAAATCCTGCAAATGAGAGAGTTTGAAGCTTAAGTTTCATCAAATTTATAAAGAATTCACATCTGCATGTGAATGGAATAGAGATTCAGTAAGAAAAAGAAAAATAACCCAAATTTAAAAAATGCTAAAATATCTGAATAGACATTTCTCCAAATAAAATACTCAAATGGCTAATAATCATAAAAGAGGCTCAATATCAATAGCCATTAAGGAAATGCAAGTCAAAACCACAAGATAACATTTCATACCCAGTAGAATGGCTATAATCAAAAAGAAAGACAGTAAATGTTTAAGAGGATGTGAAGAAACGGGAACCTCTGTGCATGGCTGGTATGAATTAAAATGGTACTACCACCAAAGAATATAATGTTTCTTTAAAAATTATATGATTGAACATTTTCACTTCTGGGTATATATTCAAAGGAATCAAAAGCTAGGCCTCTCAGCTACATAGTGAGATCCAGTCTCAACCCCCCCACCAAAAAAAGCTGGGAGTGGTGGCGCAGGCCTTTAATCCCAGCACTCAGGAGGCTGAGACAGGAGGATCGCTGTGAATTTGAGACCAGCCTGGGCTACATAGTGAGTTCCAGGTCAGTCTCAACTACATAGTGAGACCTTGTCTCAAAAACAAAACAAAACCAAAAACAAAAGCTAGGACTCAAATAGATATCTGTACACCCCTGTTCATAACAGCATTATTCACTAATCAAAAGTTGAAAGCAACCTAAGTGTCTGTTACATGAATTGGATAAATAAAATGTACTATATCTATGCAAAGGAGTATTTCACAATAAAAGTAAATGAAATATCGTACATGGAGAAATTTTAGAATCAATAAGCTAAAGGAAAGAAGCCCTTCACAAAGGGCCATCTATATTATGAAATTCTGTATGTATGAAATGTCCAGAATCTATAGAGACAGAAAATATATTAATGCTTGCCTAGGACTGGGTGAGAACTGGGGAACAGATGAATTAGGAAGTAACAGCGAGGGATAAAGGATTTCATCTAATTATATTTAATGAAATGTTGTAAAATTGGTTATGGTAAGTAATGTACAACTGTGAATTACATGCCTTAAATGGGTAAAGTACAAAGAGCATGAATTATATCTTAATAAGGCTATTTTATTTTTCAAAAGGAAAGAGAACAGAATGAGAGGCTGTAGACACAGTGCCTTCTTTCCTCCTTCACCTCTCCTGTAAAATGAGAATTGAGAATTATCTAGATTGAAAGTGCAACAGGAAAAAGGAGTTAGGAAGGATAAAAATGTGTTGGTAAAAGAATGACCTCCTTCTTCAGTGTTTCTAGAAAACTGTTAATTCCATAAAAATAAAGGAGTCGGGGCCACAGGTATCTAAAAGGCTGTGTTGTATAAAAAAAATCTGGAGCCTATGTTTAGGTGAGTTTGGAAATCTATCCCATTGCATAATTATCATCACCACTACTGTGTTATCATTATGAGTCAACAGATATTTAGCCTTTCCATGTAGCAGGTACTGGGTTGGACTAAAAGCAAATAAATGACATGTATGTATGCACAGTGGAAAACTACGTAGCCATGAAGTCCTGTCATTTGGGACAATGTGGATCTATGTGACAGTCATTATGTTAAGTGAAACAAGGCATGCGCAGAAAAACAAACACTGTGCTACCTTATTGATGAGTAGAATCTACAAACACTGATCATAGAAGGAGAGAGCACGGCAGTCATTACCAGACAGTTGAGAGAACAGGAAGGACAGAGGAGTGGAAGAGGTGGATAAACTCATACAGTGTTATTGTTTGACAGTACAAATAAATTCTGGTGTTCTCTGGGGTGAATACAATGAACAGTAATACATTGTGTATCGCAAAATAAAAGAGGAATTTGAATGTACTCAAAATAAAGAAATGACTAGAATTTTAAGGTGATGGGTATGTTAGTTACCCTGAGTTAATCCATACTCAATGACACAGAATACATGAATCAAGGCACCACATTGTACCTCATAAACATGTATAAATAATAAGTGTCAATAAACAATCCAAAAATCAGAGAAAGAAAAATTATGAGGCTTATTTTTGCCTTGTAAGGGCCCACTAATGAGATGGTAAGGTAGAATGTATGAAATATAATCTGTAGTAATGTTATGCCTGTTATTATCTCATAATTGTTAAAAGTGTCCCCTGTGTTTCAAAAAGAGCTTATTTGAAGAATACATTATATAATGACTTTTGCTGCATATCAAAGCCAAGTAAGTAGCAAGAATTATATTCTAGAAGTGTGATAATTGGTGATAGTCTTATGAAGTGCCTAGAACAGACTGGCCCATTGTTTGAACACAAAAATGCTTCCATTTTTTGAACAAACTTCATGTTTTTTAGTAAAATGGGTAAGAGTGTTTTATTGGCCTATATCTGTCCAGCTAATGTTCTTTCTTTAAGTTACAGCTTCAGCATTGTCTTCTCCCAGACTCCCTGCCTCTCTAGATAGAACCCAACACTCTTTTCCTTTACATTAGACCATCTTGTATATGTTATCCTTATAACACTTGCCACATATATTCTACTAAAATGATCAGTTTATGTCTCCCTTCCATGCTCAATTTTCAAAATCTTGAGCCTATGGACTACTTTTTAGACATCTTTCAAATCTCAGCATTAGTACAATGACTGATGTGCTGTTTACACAAGCTGGATTGTATTTCTGAGATTTTTAAAAAGAGGAATAAATGAAATGGTGCAAGAATATAGTTGAAATAAGAGAGGAATCTTTAGATAAAATGACATCTTGTGCACAGGCATCAAAGCTCTTTTTTTTTTGCTGACTTCTAATACAATAACCATTAAAAATGTATAATGCAATACATAGAAATAGAGGCAAACATTGTTCAAGAATATTAAAGAGGCATAAAGTATAGAGTAACAGGAATCATTAACAGAAAATAATAAATACCCAATAAAGTGGATTAAATCTTAGAAAGTTAAAAATAAAATTTTAATCCCTACTTGGAAAAAAAGTCAACTACATTTATTAAAATGCCAATTTGGCTGACCTTGAGATTATTCAGGGACAACCGATACCAAAAAGCAATTGACTAATACCTTTACATGGCTGAAAAAAGCTGTTAGCCTGGAATTGTATAGTCAGTTTAGATGATAATTTTAAAGAAGTCAAAATGAAGACACCTAAAAAGAAGAGGTACATATTAAAAGCATATGCTTTTCATAGATATGGCCTAAAATAGGTATCAAATCATATAAACTCAATAAGAAATGACCTGTCCTCAAAAGATAAGAGGACATTATGAAAAACAAGATTAGCACTGATATTGGTAAGATATAATAACAATTTTGAAATCTTATGGAACATTAACACGAAACTCATTATTTTTGGTGTGTTTAAAAAGAAACAGAATTAAGTTTTAAACAAAAACTTACAAGATAAGCATTCAGGAAGAAGTTTAGTGGGTAGTTGACACATGATAAGCTCTAGGCCATGAATAGTAACATGACAGAAATACTGAGTTAACACAGATGGAGTGAAAATCTACAATTAAATGCCTATGTTAAACTTTAATAATGATCACTAGTAGAAGACTAGACTAAAAATGCAAACTGCTAAAACAGCAGAAAAAAAAGAAGGGCTAGAAAATCTATTATCAGTCAAACAGTCCACAAAATAATTAAGGAAACTAAAAACAAGGAGAAAAAGAAAACAAAGAGTTGTGTTTAACAGAACAAGTAAAATCATGTTGATGAAACTAACCCAAATATATAATACACAGCCAACAGCAGCGGCCTAAGCTAGAATATGAAATGACAGATACAAAAGCACAAAAGACATCTAAGTAAAATAAAACAAAGAAGTACTGAAAATAAAGAGAAGTCAAAATAAAAATAAAGCAAATATTACCCAACGTGATATCACACTTGTAAGAAAAAAGTAAGGTGATACGTATTTATAGGTAAAAAGAGAAATATTACTCATAAAGGACAATCCATCAAGAAGATACAACAATCATATTAACTGTTTAAAAATATGGACTCAATGGGCCGAGGATGTAGTTCACTGACACTGTGCCTGCCTGGCAAGCTCAAGGTCCAGAATTTGACTTCCAGTACCGGGAAAAAAAAAAAAAAAAACTCAAAATAATGAAGTTAAAAGTAGAACTATAATCACACAAGAAAATAGGGAGGAAGTTCTAGCATAATGTAAACCTTTAACACATTTCCTTCAGGAAGTCATAAATACAATGAAAATAATATTTTGGCTGGAGAAAACATAAATCTTCAAAATTAACATTATAATTACCTATATAAAACACTGAGTACAGCAATTAAGAAACAGTTTTTAAATGATGTAGAAATGAAACATTTGGAAGTACTGAAAATGCACTAAATTAGAAAGGAGATTTTAAGCTAGCTGAAAAAGTTGATTTCATACAATCAATATTTTAAAATCATAATAAAATCTGTAAAACAAAAATTTCACCTTGATTATAAATCAAGACAAAAATATAAATACACATATAATTAAACAGTGAAATGGAATTAATAAAATTAATTAGATAGATATTCTTGTAAAATTCTAAGCCCTGATAGATGACACAGCTTTTCAAGTTCTAATAAAACTAAAAATTTAATAAATTTTAAAATTTAGATTATATAAACAATACTATTAGATAACAGTGCAATAATATTAGATACTAGTGAGTAAATTATTAAAAAACAGAACTCAAATAATTAAGGTTTTTTTTTTTTTTTTTTACCAGGGATCTAACTCAGGACCATGCACTTGCGAAGGAGGCAGAGGAACCACGGAGCTAAATCCTTGGCCCAATGAAGAATTTTTAAACCAAAATTGTTGTAAGTAGTTTATTGCTGAAAAGGAAATCATTACTGTAATTAAATGCATTCTGGAGGCAAAAACTATACATCAGCACATAGTAAAAATGTTATGAAATTTTCAAGACCAGTAGAAAGAAGTGATTGGATTATCAAAGAATATTTAGGAAAAAATGAAGACCTCAAAGGTTTTCAGGTAAGTTTTTTTGAATTTTTGTAAAAGAATTGTCAGAAAAGCTACAGGGAATATAAAATACAGAAATTTCCTAGCCAACCTTTGGACTAACACATGCAGATGTGAGTTAAAAAAGTTAAACAAGATGTAAAATCCTAAATTTAAAAAAAATTAATAAAGACTTACAAAAATGTAAAAATAATTAGAAATATTAGAAAAGTCTTTTTAAAATAGGATTCTTTATAAAGTTGAAAGGATATGTATAGATGCTAAAGTAGTAACAGAATTTACTGCCCAATACCCATTTAAAAAACTGTTTTAGTAAAAGCAACACACACACACACACACACACACACGCACACACACACACACACATTTGCATACATACAGACAGGGTGATTTGAATTTGGTTTGGTGCAGTAGGGTGGGAAGAGTGCTCTAGACAGACAACACGGCATATGTGAAGGCTTAAAGAGGGAAGAAGACTGGCGTCCTAAGACAATAACAAGAAAACAGGAATATTTTCAAAGAATAGGCAGGAGAATGGAGAGCTTAGAAAGAGAATATGAAGGAATAACCAGCTTTGTAAGCAAAGTCAGCAGAGAATTTTGACAGCATCCAAGACAGCATGTGTTTCAGTGAGCAGGGAGAATCAGATGATGCCAAACAGTGCCTGCTGAGTTTCCTAACAAGGAGGACTCTGGTGCGCGTAGGTTCTGCGGGCCTCGTACAGTGGACGACAGGTTAGGTGGGGTGACCTGAGTGATGGAAGAGGAACCTGTGCCTGAGGGGAGCCATCTTCTTCCAGAAGAACTTGCTACAGAAGGTAGACATGGAGAGCATGGGCCAAAAGATGTGTTTGACTGAAGTATGTGCCGACTGAAGTATGCAGGAGCAAAATAAATGTTGGATAGTGAAGAGAAAGAGAAGATGATTGAAAGAAGCAGATTCTTGAGGAAGCAGACAGATGTGGGATTCAGCTAAGAGGAGGAATTGAAGAATAAAGTTCTCTAATCACACTGAAAGGGAAAGAAGAAAAGATGAACACAGATATATATATATATATCTCATATATATATATGAGAGACAGAGAGAGATGTGCTGTACACATAAATATATGTACAGATATATATATATACAGAGACACATAAACATGTAACATATATGTACATAGACATATATATAAAATTTGTATGTATAAAATACATGACCAACAATCAGTTATAGGTGTGTATATGTATATATAATATAAGAAAAAGAAAGGAAATAGAAGAATAAATTGAATACAAAAATGTTAAAAGTATCTCTATGAATGATTGGGTGCAATTTCATATTTTTGTTTTTGCTATGTCCTGTATC
Source organism: Fukomys damarensis (assembly GCF_012274545.1). Taxonomy (NCBI): domain Eukaryota; kingdom Metazoa; phylum Chordata; class Mammalia; order Rodentia; family Bathyergidae; genus Fukomys; species Fukomys damarensis. Next base: position 27,439,757 of record NW_022900948.1, on the reverse strand, counting down.
ATCTAAGAAATGAATACATATTACCATTGTAATAGAAAAGTTATAGTAAATAAATCAAACTATCACATTAATATTAGTTTTTTAAAGTGCAATGGAAACAGACTTCTAACTGGTAGAGTTTGAGAAAGTCAATCTTTTTGAAGAAGTATATTTTTCTAAACAACTAATTAATGAAATAGTCAACAGTGTTACAGGAAATAATACCAGAGATGTAATATGAAATGTTATATCTCCCAACCTGTTAACCTCTTGTTCTCTAGAAATCAAAGAAGGAGTCCTAGGAACAACCAAGGTTAAGAGTAGGAAGATATTTATTAATAGGAAAGCTTCTGAGGGGCAGGAGGTATCTCAAGTGAGTAACTGGGAACCCCACTTTATAGAGGAATTTTATAAGGTGAAACCAGGTGGGTACAATATGGGCCACAGCCGTGAACATCCAATAAGCTTACAAGCATAGTCACTTAGGTGGTGGTGGTCCAACTGAGAAACAAGTCATGTAACAAGTGTGGATGGAAAGAACAAAGACTCTCCTAGGATGAGGTAGGTTGAGGGGTCTCTGGTCATCCTCTGGGTTGGCTGATGTCTAGCTAGACTTCATTAGGCCCAGTATCCTTCATTCGGCCCAGTGTTTGTTCTTTGAAAATGTATGCGGATCTGGCCATCTTCTCTTTATCTTGTGGCCTGGTTTTTAGCCGATGGATCTCTGGTCACAGCTGTGGTGGGTTTCACCTTTGTTCTAACCCTCAAGAACCTAGCCCTATCTGACTATCTCTAATATTTCTACCTCACTCATCTATTTATAATAATAGGACAGTTACATAGATGTTGAGATAAAAGCTAAAACAAAATTATTTTCAAATTATGGGCTGTAGTAATAGTGGAGCCAAAGGTTAATTGACGATTTTGGCTACAACACTGCTACCAGGCTTTGAGAGGCAACCGAGCACAGGGCTTGAACTCAAATCCCAGTTGTTACTGCCCAAGCCCCCCACCCCGACACTTAGCCACACTCAACTTTGGTTTCCTCAACTATACTTGGAGATAATATTAAAGCCTGAACTAGGCTTTTCATAAGACTTAAACTAAAGAATATATGGAAAGCATTTAAAATTGTGCTTGGTTTATATGGAATACAGTGTAGGTGTTATTTGATTCTATAATTTAGAAACAGAAACCCTGACTTTTAATTGTTCTCCTGGTCTCTGGATTACATTCACATTTATTGTTAACATTTAGCTCCTGGAATTTATGCCAAATAAATAATTTCACGTATAGAAATGGGCATAGGTAACATTCACTGCATAAAACAAAAACAGGTTATTCAAACAAATTTGTACCAACCGCAGTAAAGTGAGGGAAGAATTGGGCACATAGATAGTTGTTTTCCCACTGAAGTTTGTTGGAGCAAAGTTGTACTGGGTTTGAAGAACCAGTTGTTAATTTTTAGGAGTTTTATGAAATAATTATTAAATACAGCCAGTATTAAAAACTAAATTGTATAAATTTATAATTAAGTTACACTAAGAACTCACTATTTAAGAGCATTTGACTATTATCTATGTTCTTGAAACTTGTTTCATCTAATGTATCAGGTACAAACAGTACATAAAGGATGGTATTATACATGCTGTTTCCTAACAGTCTTCAGCCTTTGCTGGCAGCTTGAAATTTATGTGGGATATTACACTGCAGAAATAAATAAGTGTCATAGATGAGGGCCTTTTTTTCTCAGAGAGATGGATATTTAACATATACCATCACACTCTTATCCAAACAGGATATTATAAATCACTGCAAATAATAATTTGAGGAGTATTAATGGTATAGAAAATGTTTATGTTTTAGTGCTAGGTAAAGGTGCATGTAGCTGAATTGTATAAACAGTATTATTGGCACACTGTTTTTAAAGGACACATAGAAAAAATTTAAAGAATATGTGAACATAGCAACCCTGGCTGTATAAGTAAATACCATGCATTATTTTATAAAAACCCTAGTCCCTTTTCAGTCATCACACATCTAAAGAAGTGACAGAGGTAATAGTCTTATTATTAACACAATCTTTATAATGAGATGACACAAAGGTTATTGAGATTAATTAAGACTAAAGACTAGGATTCTAAAGTCTTGATGATCTTTGACATGGAAAAATGTATGCTGTGTTACTCAGAACTTCATTTCCTTAGCACCGTCCATAACATTTAGTAACATGATAGTCTTATGTAAAATTTGACTCTGTCTTAAAAAATACTAGTATGCAAAATTGATAAATAAGCCATTGTGTTCCATGTATTATACTTTTCACTCACTAATCCATTTGTTTATCACAACAAATGATACAGTAGATACTAGGAATATTGCTCCTTGCTGATTAATTGAATAATAATTAAATAACTTGTCTATCAAAAAAGTAGGAAGTGATAGAGCTGAACATCAGGATTAAGTTTGGTTTGACGTTCCTCTCTTTTAACTATGGCGTACTGTGTCATACGATACTAGTTGCACACAGAGGAAGAAGAGTTACATGGGTATCAATTTCTCTAGGCAGAATATAGTTGGTTAGCTCCACATCGCCCATATTTCAAAATTACCCAAATTTGCTTTCAAGTTTTTACTGACACAGCCACATAGTTGTATTTCATGATATTTGTTGATTCTGCAGATTGTCTCTTGTTTACTCTCATTCTGTTACCCAGCTTTCATCTCAGCCAGAGCCTGTTTAAATTAGGGCACCATTTCTTGTCTTGCTCCAAGGATTACATGAATACAAATACATGAAAACAAACACAATACTTTTCTGGACCCAAAATGAATTTAACTTGAATAGTGGCCACTTGATGAGTATGGCACGATGTTACCTTTCCTTTGAAGTTTATGGATAAAACTGGACATGGACATTGACGTACCAACTTCTGATAGAATAGTTGCTGATTGACGTGACCATATGACTGGGTATTTAAAGAAGCCAGGTGTATTTTATGCTTTCTAGTTCAGTAAAATTAGAACTGAGACTTAGAAAATATGCATGTTTCTCTTAACATAAAGAATACAGTATCGCTTTTCAAATCTCCCCAAAAAGGCTATCCGTTATTAATCATTGCCTTGCATATCTTAAGAACTGGCACAAATATTTAACTGACAATGTAATAAAGTTAAAGTTATGTTTTATTATGATGCCTTTATAAGTTGTAAGTTTCATTGGTAATTACACTCAGTAACTACATATTAATGCTGTGTTATCAATTCCTTTTAACAGAACACATTCTTGGTGCTTGCTTTGAGAAATGGTATTTGGTACAGGCAGTTCTGCACAAGCTGTTGATTTCTGAAACTTCCTTTTCTGGAGGTGCTCCCTTCGGTTAAACCATAGTCTTATAAGAACCCATGTAAAGCACTCCAATGCTTATTCAGAGGTGATCATTATATTGATCACTGACAATTAACATAATACTGGATTATGGTAGGCACTTCATTTATGAGGAAATGATACGGTTTCCTGAAATATACACAGAAAGCTGCTGGGGACTAGGAAAAGGAATCTTGATCTCAATATTTTCCTCCGAGCTTTAAGTGTCCTTATTTCCCTTTCTCCATTTTCCACCCTCTGCCCCATGGCATTTTTCCATATAACCCCGACTTCTTTACCCTTTAGTTCTTTAGCCACCCTGACCCTGGAAAGCACCAATCCTCAATTAATCCAACCATCTGTCCTCACTACTTATATATTCATATAGTGCTGTAGGATAAAGTGAGACAGCTGTTTGGGTCAGTATCACTATAAAGCTGCTGTCCTCAGCCCCAGCTGAGTACTGCATGGCCCTTGTAATCCTCTGTCATTTTCCTGAATGGATGGATCCCCTCAAATTCCCTCCTATTCCTCCTTATCACTCTCCTCCAGTGACCTCAAGACCTATTTCTCTTTTTGCAGTTAAGGTAGGGATTAAAGAAATCTTGACATTCTGTTCTTTAAGGTCAATGATGCTTAAAGCAACTGTTTCTCTAAGCACACAATGAGTAATGTTTGCAATGCAGGTCAATATAAAATATTCATCCAGGACTTGCTGTCTTGGACTTCAATGACATCTGGGTCCACACTGATTCAGTCATATGTCCAATCTATGAGTACTATCTTTAATATATA
>NW_022900948.1:27405286-27435464 GCF_012274545.1 Fukomys damarensis | reverse complement strand
ATAAATATATATATATGACTTAAAAGAGGAGAATACTCAAATATATCTAAAGATAAATCTGACTCAAAATTTCTAGGTGTGGTAGTAAAATAGGGTCACCTTGACAGTGGGGTTTTGACAGGAATTCTTTATACATATTAAGTGAATTCAATGCTGTTGACATGAACTCTTATATCCCCCCAGAATTTAATAACCTTCCATATGCTTGATCTCCCATAAAACATTTTAAGAGTTGTTGAAATATGTGGTTGAGGCACATATTCAGCAAAACGTTGCCAACTTTCATGAATGGAGGTTTGTAAAATTCTCCTATGGAAATTGAGCTCATCATTGAAAGTCTCATTAATTGAAATGACCGGAAGGATAACGATCTTCACTCCTTTGCCTTTAAATATTAGGTGACTCATTTAAATTAAAAGCAAAGCAATAAACAGTTAACCCCCACAGTTCGATATTAATATCAAAGCTGAGTGTTAATTTTATTAAGGAAGTTGTAGACAGAGAATTAGAAAAGAGTCCTCTGAATACTCATGTGCTGTTTTAAATATGTCCATTTATTTTATAATACACTAGTGCTGCAGATTTTAATCATGAGACTTCAATCATGAGGCTGCAAGTAAAAGTATGCCACCTAAAAAGTCTTTTTGTTATTACTTTTGGCAACAATAGAGAAAACAACTACGAGAAAATTTGGGTGGAGCATTTTCATTACTTTTAATAGTGTTAAGTTAATAACATATTAAAGTGGTTCTTTTCTATCAATATATGCTGCACAGTTCAACATTAATAATTTTAAATACAATTTCATGCTATTATCTATTTTCTGAACTGGTATATGTATTAAATGAATATATTTTGCCCCAAGCATGGTGTTTTAGGCTAAGGTTGACATTAAATCTACACTAATTCAGATTTTATGATAAACAGATTAGACTAAGAAGAAATATTATTTAATTTGTAAATATTAAATCCTAATTATAGGAGATAATAAATTATGAGAAATAAAGATGCATTAAGAATCTGGTTATTTTATTTAAAAGCCAGGATATTTGTCATAGTTATCTCTAGCCTACAGTATTTTGAAGTTTTCAAAGTGGAGACAGTGCTTATTTGAATTAAGACTTTGTCTGTCAAGTTTGGATACTAAAGACCACCTCCTTCTAGAATATGTTAGGTGTTTTTCATGTAGTGGTTTTGCACACCAAATTCTGATTTGGACCATTAAAGTCAGTTGCCCAGGTTACAAAACTGAATTTCAGTAAAGTTTAGCAGTTAGCAATGTCATTTTTATATAACTGTATGGTGTAGAATAACACAGATGAGACTTATGAGAATCCATAACTTTGAACATGCAGGTGCTACCTTACAGGACATCCGTTGTAGAATCAGGAAGTGCTAAAATAATCTGAAGCTAACTTTGAGTCTCTATGGCTATTATTAGCTATTTGGGAATGTCTAGATTCTCTTTTATCTGAAGACACCTAAAGGAATTCACTGGAAATTACTTGATGTAATATATTTGAAGGTACTATTCTCCTTTAGTAAAATGGAAAGCTGGAGGCACCAAAACAGAAGTGAACCTGTACAATAAGATTAAAAACAATGCTGTTTCTTTTGTGTATGTGAACCTTGACCTTATGGCCACAGAATTTTTAGGGAACTACAAAATCTAAAGGTATGTTTTCCATCTATACACAGCTACATCTTTGTTCACCTATACAATACAAATTTCTTTGACATTTTGAGTAATACAGTGGGAAAATTATTTGAACATGTTCAAAAACACAGAACACTTTTACTCCACTATTACACATTCACTATGAATACTTCTAAATTCATACCATTCAACTTGCTTTCTCATGTCTTTTAAAAAAAAAAAAAACTGTTTCAATGAAGCCTCAGATCACTTTGTAAATCACATAGTTTCAGTCCTTGATTTGAAGTATATTCACTAGTGTCAGTTTCATAATACACTGGCCAGAAACTGTATCTCTGTGGACATTCTTGCTACTGCAACAGGTGTTTGTCAGTTTCTTAAGTTGCTTTCCTTTCCCCTGAGGTGGTGTTATTTCCGGTACATTCCAAAGGCTCTGAAAAAACTTTTGCAGTCTATGTCCTAGCCAAATCAAAACTCCAGCCTCAAAGTTATTGAGAATCTATCGTCTTCAGGCTTTCATTGCCTAGGCAAGTTTATCTACTTCTGATTTTAAGTATCTAAAATATTTATTAAGAATTTGGTAAAACAAAAACAAAAAATGGAAATGATTTTCTTTCAGAAGCCAAGCACTCTGGTTGTGCGGAAGTTGGGAGGATTATATTTCTGGCAAACTTGGTGTGAAAAGGTTTTCATCATCCATTTAGACCACCCTGAAGTTTGACATACACATATACAAAACAGACCTGATAACTTGCAGTCAATCTGCTAATGTTTCCCCTAGAAGGGAGGGCTCTGCTTGCCTTGTATATAAAAACTTGTTATCACAGAATTTAGCTGTAGCTTATCAGAAGGCAAGAGACCATCTACCAATTACTTATGCATTTAGCTTCCTTTTTCTGTATATGTATATGCTACAAAGTAAAACCAAAGCTCACCATATTATGAATCAGCAGTCATCGGGCACACATACACTTTAGGACTCTGATAAGTCAATAAGAAGACAAGATAGCTTGAACTAACCTTTGGGAAGTTTCTCAGTCCCACTGAAGGCAACCAGAGTAAGAATATGCACCAGTGGAATGTTGACGAGCTCTCTCATGTTTAATCCAGGCTCACACAGGAGAAAGTTCCTTCTGGGCAATGCAAGGAAAATGCCACACAGTTTACATTTTAAAGCATAGTTTGTTACAATAGGGTCATCTGCTAATGACTGTTCGTGTCAGCAGCTCCACAGGCTCTAAGTATAATCAGGAATTCTCAGACTTGGCTGCAATGATGGACATGGCCAGCTGGTGAGAATCCACTTAGGCTAGTAATGCAAGTGGAGGGCTGAAGGAACAAGGGAAAGAAAATCCTCTAAGAATCTCTTTTAAGACAGTGGCAGCACATAAATAAATAAATAACTAAAGACAGTTGCAGAAGGACAATGCCAGATGCCTTCTGCAACCGTCACAGTATTCCCTGATGTATAGATTCTCTGATCTGAAACAGCCCATCCTCTTCCATGCAGTCAGACTGAAAACCTGGGTCTAATTTAGCCTCTGACCCATCTCTCGTTCCCTCCACATCAAACTCATTCTAATTCATGCAGATTTGACCAATTAAATCGTCCTTGAATTCTTGCCCACCTTTTATTCATACCAGTATCATGCTCTCTCAACATCTTTTTCAGACACTCATTTTCCATGGATGATAGAGTATCCTGTACCTTCTCTCTGTCTTGAGTCTTATCATTTAATCTCTTTTCACATAACTCTTCCTGCTCAAAAGCCTACAGCATCTCCTCCTCACATAAAAATATATTTCAGCCTATCAAATGTGACATAAAGGAATATATGGAATCTGATTGCCTCATTAGCCTCACACTGTGCAGTCATATTTCTTATTATAATATTCAGTGACCTGCTGATGGTGGCCTGTTCCTGAGCTATCCAACTGACCAGAAGGCCGTCAATTTTTCACACTTAAAATAGACCACATGAGACCACAGCCACCATCTGCTAACAAAAGTATGGGAATTAGACACATTAGAGCAAAATAAAAGATGGATAATAGGAATTAGGGAGATAAGGTTTTCTCAAAGAAGAAAGGGATCAAGAGATGGGGGGAAAAAGAAAGGAGATCAAAAAAAGGAATTAATATGTGTTATTTACATGTAGTAAATCCCATAAGGAATGTGAGCAAGATATACTATAAATATGCACTAATAAAAAGTTTAACAATCTAAAAAACAGAAAGAATTAGATACATTGGGTCTTTCAGTGGGGCGGTCTTGGGAAGAGAGTGATGAACCAATGCACGTAAACCATAGTGATGAGGGCAAAACTGCCCCCTCCCCTCCACTTTATAAAACAACCTGAAATGCAATTCATGTGTGTGATATTAAAATAAACAGACAACCTAAGGCATGTAGTGAAAAGTTAATCTCAACACTTGTCTGAGACACTGTCTTCCTTTCTATTCTGGCAGCAATTATTAATTTTTATTATTATTTTGTTGCTTAACCTTACAGAAGTTGTTTGTTCATATATAATCAATATGAATAACAAATAACAATAAGTAACTCATTTTTACTTATATTGCTATATCACCACTTAATCTAAATTTCCTACCCAGAGGTAACCACAATTCTAAATTTGCTATGCATTCTTCTAGACCTTTTCAGAAACACACACATGTATATGTGCATATAGAAAAAGACAGTTGCTTTGTGCGCACTTTGTAAATAGTATCCTCCCTCATGTGTCACTTTGCATCCTCAAAGAAACAGGTGCCCAGGTAGAATTGGATAAGCCGGAAATTTTCAAGGAAAATGATCATAAAGAATAAAAGGGAGAGAGGGTCAGTGTACTAGCAGAAAATAAGAACTTTGAGACTGCAGATGTTTGTGAAAGGAGAGAAGAAAGGGATTAGGACTGGGGAGGAAGAGATTCAGAATTCAATACAGTTATGGGAAAGTCTCAGTTATGATCACTGGTGAGACAGCAAGCACAGAAGCTCTTTCAGGGGACTCCTTCGCTGGGCAGAAATGGTGGTATTCTAATATTTCCTACCATGCTCAATCATGGGATAGTATATGTTATTAGGATATATGTTCCCTAAGGCTCATGTGTTCAGGGTTTTGTCTCCAGTGCAACAGTGTTCAGATCTGATAAAATTTGGGGATGTGATATAGTCATGAGGGCTCTAACTTCATGATATCGATTAATCCATTGATGAGTTTATAGATCAACAGCCTTATTAAAAGGCAGGCCCTCATTGGGCAAAGCAGCACATTGAGGTCATGGCTTTCAAGGATATATATTTTTACCCAGACTTTTGTCTCTGGCTCTTTCCCTTTCTCTCTGCTTCCTTGGCTGCAGGTGAGCAGCTTTCCTCTGCCATCTCCTTCCATCGTGATATTTGTGCCTTGCCACAGGCCTGAAAGTAATGGATCCAACTGACCATCAATAAATACTCCTGAATCCATGAGCCAGAATGCATCTTTCTTCCTTTTAAGTTGTCTAATGAAGTATTTTATCATAGGAACATGAAACTTAAGGAAAAGTTATACAGAGAAATGTGGTTACGACTGTGACTTTGACCACACAAATTAGAAGCTTTTGGGATTGGTGTGGGAGGAGTTTGGAAATGTCCTGAGATGCAAGCTAGAGACACCTTAGTATGTGTTAAAGCAGAGATTAATGGACAAATCTGGTGGGAGTTCAGAGAACCAAAATGCTGACAAGAATGCAGACAGTAAAAATGGTGCTAGGAAGATGAACTCTCTTGGGAATTGGACAAAAGCCCTTCATGTTATGTTCTGGTGATGAACTGATCTAAATTTGTCCACTGCCTGAGATTTAATGGGAAGCTCAAGGGCAGGAAGGAGAAAGGACCAAAAGGAAGCAGGATGTGTCATGTGTAGGTACAAATTCCCAATGATGAATTTTATCATTATGTATATCTAAAATGTACCAATAAATGAGTGGCTAATTTTTTTTTAAGTGATTAATTAATATGGCAGAGGGAATGTCAATCAAGGCAGAGTAGATTCAGGCATGGGTATTACTGGCTGTTTTAAAGCCAGATTTAAAATGAGAAATGGGATCAGGTATGCTGGTAGGCTTTTTGCTGTTAGAATCCCAATGTGGCAGATGACATCACATGGCAAAAATAGGGAGTGTGTGTGTGTGTGTGTGTGTGTTTGTGTCTGCATAATCTCTTTTCTTGTAAAGCCACCATGATCTAATCACAGGGGCTCTACTCTAATAACTTTATGTAAGACTAATCTCTTCTCAAAGGTCCCACCTCCAAACATCATAGTCTGATTAAAACTCCAATCTTTTAATACCATTAATGTATCACTTTGGGGATTGAACTCCTGCACAAGTACCTCATCATTTCTATTTGTTACACAGCCTTTTTAAGGCATGGATATATGATAATATATTCAATTATTCCCCTATTGATGGACAGACATTTGGGGTTCTTTCAATTGGACAGAAATTGCTTTCAATTTTCCACTATTAAAATCTGTACAATGTTTCTTTTTTTTCTTGTGAAAAGAATTTTCAGGAAAACACTGACAATTGGAATTACTGGATTTAAGGGTTGGCAAATTTTAAGGTATAAAAGTTATAGCCAAATTAGTAAATGATACTGTTATAGTTTATATCTAAAATATATACCAAAGACTTCCATCTGAAGGTAGGGCCTAGTCAAAACAGGGGGCCATGACTTGGAGGTTCTGTCTCCTCCCTTCTCTCTTTGCTTTCTGGCTGCCATGTTGTGAGCAGCTTTTTATTGCCATGTCCTTTCTCCATGGCGTTTGTGCCTTAGAGCCTACAGACCATGGACTGAAACCTCTAAACTGTGAATCAAAATTAACTTCTCCTCTAAACTGTGGGTATTGGGTATTTTGTACCAGTGGTTAATATATACCTAATTGTACCAGATGAATATATACACTGTACTTAACAGCACTATATGGAATCTATTTCTCCACTCTTATCAACACATTATATTTTAATTTTATATTAAATAGAATAAGAATGATATTCTATTGTTGTCATTCACAAATATTTCATGAAATGGTGTTGGCAATAAAAATTTTCAATATTTGTTACCCGTTTCAGAAAACTTCATTAATAAGTGGTCTTCAAAGCATAATTTTTAAAAATTTAAATTTTAACATTTTTAAACTTATATACCATGACCAAGTGGAATTTGAATGGTTGTGCTTATTTGTGGGGGGGAGGTAGTTATTAGTGATGTATTAGGAACGCAGTGTTCCAGAAGAGAGAATGAAATGTTGAACTAGTGTGTGTAGAGAGGAAAGGATGGATTTTAAAACAAAATGAAAGGAGAATCAGAGGGATTTGATTATAAAGTCAACATAAATGCCAGATTTTCAACTTCATATATAAAATGGAGCATTTAATTATATGTTAGCAGGAACTTGCCAAAGGAAAAGTGGCCCAACTGAAATGGAATTAGTTTATACCCTTAGTATATTGGACTGCTATTAGGGCCCCAGAAGGAAAGAGATGGCCTATTCAAGTATAATTAGGGGAGATGTACAAAGGTGCAAGTTGTTTAGAAACCACAAAAATCAGTGAACAATCTATGAACCACTAACAGTTGTTCATCACTATCTCTAGACCTTCCAGTAAAAGAGACAGAAAAAGAGCTGGGCATGGTGGTGCACGCCTGTAATCCCAGCACTTGGAAGGCTGAGGCAAGAGGATCGCTGTGAGTTTGAGACCAGCCTGGGCCACATAGTGAGTTCCAGGTCAGTCTCAACTACATAGTGAGACTCTGTCTCAAAAAAAAAAAAAAAAAAAAGACAGAAAAAAGAAATTATCAGAACCTAAAGGCAGCATTAACTGTGTGGAGACAGCTTCCTAATAGCAGGAAAGACCTTAGGTTGAGGGATTCAGCACCCAAAGATTGCAGTAGATTCTTGGCACTGGCCAAACCCAGCAGGAAATAAGTAGACTAGAAAGCCTCTTGATAGAGTTGATAAAGGCCAGTTCCCATAAGAACAGGGCAAGTGAAGAATACTGAAGAGGGGATTGGGAAGACAATGGAAGGTCAGCTCTGATGGCCACTTTAAGGACCCCCTAACCTTTCTAAGAGCACAAACGACACACTGAAAATCAGAAAGGTGAAGTGTGTGCAGATTCCAGCAAGCAGCAGCAGCAGTGTGAACCAGAGTGGCAAGGCTGCAGGCAGATCCAGCCAGGGTCCCACCCCAACCCCAAGCCCAACAGCTTGGGCACACAAGCCTGAGTGAAAAGCCCACACAGAGAAGAGCTGCACAGGCACACAAACATCAGCCAGAGGCTTACCCAAATACCATTGATAAGTATGTGAAGACCCTGCCAGAATCCTACTCAGACATCAGGGACTGGAGTACACAGCCCCTAGCCAAAGGCCCTCCCAGATAACAGCTACATAGGGGCCCTAGCCAGAGGCACACCTAGATACCATGCTAAGTATCCACAGGCCCCAGCCAGAAGAACAGACAACAGGTCAGCTCAGGGATAAAGAAGGCCACCATTCTGAACCCAGGAAGTAGTTTACTGGTGAACAGCAGAGAAAAGGCTGTTTGGTGGCTTGCTGAGAATTAAAGAACACTAGGTAAGCAAAATGTTGCATAAACAAAGGCATTGTTGGCTGCATCGGTTGAAATGAGAAGACATGGAAGGAAGTCTCAAAACAAGACTTCCAGACCACCTGCGGCAACTCCAAAGGGAAATGAGATGAAACAATCTGATACTCAACCACCTGCACTCCCTGAACTAGCAACAAAAGAGGATCTGGAAAAAAATAAAATCAGAAATAATTTCTCAGATAACAATAGAAATTGTGCCCATACTGCAAGACATGATTAATAAATCCTAGAGAAGGCACAGATTAAAAAAAAAATAGAGAAGCTGAGAAACTTCTCTCAACAATACGAATTCCAACATAGGAAGCAAAAGGAATTCATAAGACAGGTGCAAACAGATTTCCAGGAGATCAAAAACGCCACTGAAAATTTACACAGCAGAAGGAGCCGATCTGAGGACAGAATTTCAAATATAGAAGACAGGATTGCAATTAGTGGCGAGGAAAAGAAAAAAATTCTTTAAAATTGTAAGGGAGTATGAGAAATCAATCCAGTAGCTGCTGGATGAAACGAAGAAGAATAACAGACTGATTGGAGTCAATGAAGAAACAAGAGAGAGTGCACATAACATAAATATACTGTTTACAGAAGTAATGGCAGAAAACTTCCCAAGCAGGAGGAAATAACTTGACACACAGATAAGTGGGACATATAAGACAACAACTAGCCTGCAAAACTATCTTGCAAAATTGATGGAAAAATAAGATACTTTCACGATGAAGAGCACACGAGGAACTTCATCAATATCAAACCAAAAAAGTTTAAACAATAGCCTAGGAAGACACAATGAGGATTACAACCCATGGAATCCCAGAAAAATGAATCCATCAGGCACACAAGAAATTAAATGCAAAGGGAGAGAACCCAACTAAAAGAAAAAGTCATGACAAGCATAAGTAAATACATATCAGTTATAACCATCAATGTTAGTGGTCTCAATTCACCAGTCAAAAGAAATAGATTGGCAGAATGGGTCAAGAAACAAGGTCCAACAATATGCTCCATACAAGAAATACACTTAATTAAAAATAGAAGCTCATAGACTGAAAGTTTAAGAATGGAAGACAATACTCCTTATGTAAGGAATCACCCCAAAAGAGCAGGAGTAACTATCCTCTTTGCACATCCAGTGGATTTCAAACCAACACTGATTAAGAGAGAGACAAAGAAGGACACTATATCCCTGTAAAGGGAACAATCCAAAAAGAAGAGATACCAATCATAAATAAATATGCACCAAATACTACTGCACCCGACAGTATAAAACAAATACTAAATGGACAGGGAAAATCAAATAAGCACTAATGCAATAGTAAGGGTGAATTCAATAACCCACCATCACAAACAGATAGATCAATTAGGCGTAAAATAAACAATGAAACACTGGAACTCAATCAAACTCTTAAACAAACTTAACAGATGCTTACTGAGTGTTCCAACCCACAAAATCAGAATACACATTCTTTCAGCTGTACATGGATCGTTCACCAATATAGATCACATACTCGCTCATAGAACATGTTTAAGTAAGTGCAAAGGAATTTAAGTTATCCCTGTATATTATCATACCATAGTGTGTTGAAATTAGAGAGCAATAGTAAAAGAAACTGCAAGAATTGAAACTGAACAATATACTTCCGAATACCAATGGATCATAGAGGAAATCAAAGAAGAAATCAGTTTCCACAATTGAATGACAATGTCAATACAACATATCAGAATCTGTGGGACACAATAAAAGCAGTCTCATGAGGCAAATTCATAGCTGTGAATACTCATATTAAGAAAACAGCAAGCTCAATCACACAACCTGATGCTGAACATCAAGCTACTAGAAAAAGAAGAATAGGAAAAACCCAAAGTGAGTACAAGGGTAGAAATTATAAAGATCCAAGCAGAAATCAATGCAATGGACACTAAGAAAATAATATAAAAGTATCAATGAAGCAAAGAGTTGTTTCTTTGAAAGAATAAATAAAATTGACAAACCTTTAGCCAACCTTATCAAAAAAGGAGAGAAAAGGCCCAAATCCATGAAATTAGGAATGAAAAGGGTGAAATTATAATGTACCCAGCAGAAATCCAGAGGATCATTAATACCCGCTTTGAGAAACTATACTTCAATAAAATGGAAAACACAGAATAAATGGACAGATTCCTAGATATGTATGAATTACAAAAGTTGAGTGAAGAAAACCTACAAATTTTAAACAACCCAATATCAATCAATGAAATTGAAATGTATTTAAAAACTTACCAACTAAGAAAAGCCAGAGCCCTGATAGTTTCACTGCTGAGTTCTACAAGAATTTAGAAAGGAGCTATTGCCACTACTGTTTAAACACTTCAATGAAATTGAAAGGAAGCAATACTCCCAAATTCATTCCTGGAAGCAAGCATCACCTTGATTCCAAAAGCAAAGACCCAAACAAAAAAGAGGATTATAGGCCAATCTCACTAATGAACATAGATGGAAAAGTCTTTAATAAGATACTGGCATAAAAGAATGCAGAAGATCATCAAGAAGATCATACACCCTGACCAAGTGGAATTCATCCCTGGGATGCAGGGATGGTTCAACATACACAAATCCATAAATGTAGTACACTATATTAATAGAGCCAAGGACAAAAACCATATAATTATCTCAATAGAGGCAGAAAAAGCATTCAATGAAATCCACTATGGATTCATGATAAAAACCCTAGAAAAAAACTGGAATAAACAATCTCTACCTCAATCGGATAAAAGCCGTCTATGAAAAACCAACAGCTAATATCATACTAAGTGGTGAAAAACTGAAATACTTCACACTAAAATCAGGAACAAGACAAAGATGTCCACCATCATCATTTCTGTTCAATATGGCTTTTGAAACATTAGCCACAGCAATCAGAGAAGAGAAAGGAATAAAAGGAATAAAGACAGGAAACAAAGAAGTCAAATTGTCCTTATTTTTAGACAATGTGATACTCTATATAGAAGACCCCAAGAACTCCATCAAAAGTCTTCTAGACTTAATAACCAAATTCAGTAAAGTAGCTGGATATAAGATCAACACACAAAAATCAATGGCTTTCCAGTACACAAACAACAGACTCACTGAGAGAGAAATGGGACAAATAATTCCTGTTACAATAGAATCCAAAAATTTGAAATACCTTAGAATCAACCTAACAAAAGAAATCAAAGACTTTTACTCAGAAAACTACAACACTCTGAAGAAAAGGGATTAAATATGACATCAAAAAATGGAAAGATAGCCCTTTTTCTTAGGTAGGAAGAACCAACATAGTGAAAACAGTCATACTTCCAAAACTGCTATATAGATTCAGTGCAGTCCCAGTTGAAATTCCAGCAACATATTTCACAGACCTTGAAAAAACAATCCAAAAATTTATTTGAAACAAGAAGAGACCTAGAGTAGTGAAAGCAATTCTAGGCAATAAAGACAAGGTAGGGGGTATTACAATCCCTAACTTGAAACTATGCTACAAGATTACTGTGATAAAAACAACATAGTATTGGCAAAGAAAAAGACCTGAGGGCCAATGGAACCTATTAGAAGATGCAGAAACAACTCCAGACACACTCAGCCACCTCATTTTTGACAAAGGAGCCAAATACCCTCACTGCAGGAGAGACAGCCTCTTTAATAAATGGTGTTGCAAAAACTGGGTTTCAACTCACCAAAGATTAAAACTAGACCTATATCTCTCACCATGCACTAAACTAAAATTGAAATACATTAAAGATCTAAAGATTAAAACAGAAACATTGAACCAGCTGGAAGATAAGTTAGGTAGAACTCTTGAAGACATTCATGTAAGAAAAGATTTCATGAGCAAAACCTCAGTTGCACATGAACTGGCACAAACAAACAAGTGGCTTCTCTTCTTATTAAAAAGCTGCACAACTGTGTGAAGAGGCAACCCATAATGTCAGAAAAAAATTTCATCAGCTATTCTTCAGACAAAGGTCTACTATCTAGAATACATAAAGTACTTAAAAAAATCAGACCTCCCAAATTTAAAAACCTAATCCAAAAATGGGCATATGAAATGAAGAGACATTTTTCATACAAAGATGTAGAAATAGCAAATAAACATATGAAAAAATGTTCAACATCACTGGTCATTTAAGAGATGCAAATGAAAACAATGCTGAGATTCTACCTCACTCCAGAAAGAGTGGCTGCTATCATGGGAATCAACCAATAACAAATGCTGGTGGTACTGTGTGGTAAAAGGCACCCTGCTCCACTGCTGGTGGGAGTGTGGACTGGTGCAACCATGTGGAAATCAGTATGGAGATGACTCAAAGAATTAGGATTGGAAGTCCCATTTGACCCAGCTATTCCCCCACTATGTATCTTCCCATAAGAATTAAGAGCAATATGTACCCATGTTCACAGCAGCACAGTTTGTAATAGCTAAAACTTGGAATTAGCCCAATTGCCTATCAACTGGAGACCATATAAAGAAAATGTGTTTTTAAAAATAAAATTGAGTAAAAAAATAAAATAAAAAATAAATAAAATGGAGTACTACTCAGCCATAAAGAATGAGAAATTAGAGACACTTATAGCTAAATGATTGCAGATTGAGGCAATACTCTTAAGTGAAATAAATAGGACACACATGTGTAAATACTGAACAGTTTCTCTGGTGTGAGAAACTGAAAGAGTAAATAAGGACTAAGAGGTATAATAGACAATGTGAAACAGAAAGTAAAGGAGCAAAGGGGAAGGGGAAATAGAAGGGGTAGGGGAAAGGAAAGAAGGGAGTGGAATTAATATCAGAAAATGAAAAACTGGAATGAAAGTCTTTGTAAATAGGGAGGGGTGGAGAGGTTGAACGTAAGGCAGGCAGATAGGGAAAAAAATAAGAACCAAGATAGACTACATAAAGGTAAAAATTTCCAATGATGAATGTCATTATATTTTATACATAAAATGTACCGATAAAATTAATTTTAAAAAACAGAAATGTATGCCAACACTCTAATATAGTGCCACAGTTATTAATTTTTGGGTCATTGAATAAGAAAGTTCCGTCACCTCTCTACACGGTCCCAAATACTGACTGCATTGCTTTCTTATTTTATAACCCCTTACCTCTTTAAGGAAGATCTACAATATGCCATTGTGTTACAGGCTCTTTATGACTGTAGAACAAAACTATTCTTTGAGATACACTGGTGACATCCCTAAATTTAGCACTTATTCCTGGGTCAACAGATCAGTCTGAAAACTGTTCAAGCATCAAGATATCAATCTGAAAAACATATGGAAGATTCTAAGATTCTAATATGACTTTAATTCAAAGACTCTGACATAGGTTAGGTCTTGAATGTCCCTGAAAAGTCTTATCTGTTCAGAGGTGGGGCTTTTGGAATGTGATTAGACCATGAAGGTCCTATATTCATCAGTGGCTTGATTCACTGATGAATTTAGAGCTAAATTTGCCTTTAAAAGGTAGGGCCTGGTTAGAAGAGGTGTGCTACGGGGAGCATGCCTTTGGAGGATATATCTTCCTCCTCAGCAACTTCCTTCTCTCTTTGCTTCCTACCTGCCGTAAGGTGACCAGTCGTCCTCCTTCATGCCTTCTGTCACGTCCTTTCTGCACTGGAGCCAGCTGACCATAAACAGCTGACCGTATCCTGAATCCCTTAGAACTGTCAGCCAAATTATATACCTTTGTTTTGTTGGTGTCATGTATTTGTTCCAGTGATGGGAAATATGATTAACATAAACTTTGAAATTCTCACATCTGGTTGAAAAATACTGAAAGAAGGAGCCCTCCACCCTCTCTACTGGGGATACTAATTTCTTACGAGAGAAAGCTATGATGTTGTTGTGTTTCATTCAGCTTCATATATCGTGACTCAGTCTACAATATGGGGTTTTAGATTCTCAGGGATAACCTACAGAGAATTTTAAGTACTTCTTTTTATCTTATGAAAAATAACATGTAATTTCATAACAAAATAACATGGTAATAACAATACAGTGGTTAGTACACTGTGCATGGTTCAAAGTAGTTACTCAAAGTACATAAATGAAAAAGGATTCTTACACAAAAGAAAAAAGCAGATAATAGCACAAAACTTTGATTTCAATGATCTAATGACAAATACAAATGCCATTTTATGACCAGCTACTAGTCATAAGAACAATAAGAACATCTTTACAAGGAAGGCTTTGTTCTTGCAAATGAATGATTTTTGAAATTTAATATTTGAACATCTCTCTGAGTTTAGATGGGTTTTGGTAGTAATAAGTACATGATCTCTATAAAAACCAAGAAAAGAAAATACTCTTTACAATCCTGAGTTCTTAAGCTTATATGGTAAGATGCCTTTGTAAGGACTCAGAATCTGGAATAAACAACACAAAGAAAGGCAGAATTGGGACTCATTCGAGTGACGGTGGCATCAAGTGTCCAGCGGCATCAAGTGTCTGGTGACAGTGCTGCCAATAGCAGTGTGCAATCATGGCAGTGCCTTCAGCAGTATCCAGTATCTGTTGAAAACAGTGCCAATGGCTGTGCTCAGTGCCCAGTAACAGAGCTGTGTCACCCTGACCACGCTGTTCCTCTGATGAGATCTTGGCTGTAGTTCTAGACAAGTGACTGCCCTTTGCTCTTGCCCAGTTCTCAAGGGTTACCAAAGATGCCATAAGATACTAATATCTTTCCAATAATTCCTATTCCCCTCAGTTAAGCAGAGTCACTCTCTGTTCATTTGCAACAGTAAATGTCTGTTTTGTGGTCAAGAAAATTAAGGCTCTGAAATACCAAAAACTGTGCCAAAAGTACTATAATTAGTAAATGATGGAGATAAATTTCTAATGTAGGTGTATCTTTTGAGCATGATTTTTCTCCTCTAAACCAATGCATGTCACCTATATACTTTATATAATAATGAATATTATAATAGTCTAGAAAACTTAAAGGTTAAACTGATCAAAATATGTGATTATTGGGCTGGACATTTAGCTCAGAGTTTCTGCCACCTGTCTCACAAGTGCAAGGTCCTGAGTTTGAACCCCAGTACAAAATGTGTGTGTGTGTGTGTGTGTGTGTGTGTGTGTGTGTGTGTGTGATTATTTTAGGATCTATAATGTGTCCAACCAGGTCAAACCTAGTAAGAAACTAATGGACAAGGAAGCCCACTGATAGAGTCTGTAAGGATCTGTTGTCATAGGTATGAGGCAGGTGAAGAACATTTCCAGAACCTTCTCTGGAAAGACAATGGGGCTAGTGAGTGCTATCTAAAGATCACTTTGGGCAAGGCCTGGCGTATGTAGGTGAGTTACCCAGATCTCTACAAAGTGGTGCAAACAGTTCTGTCAAGCAGTTGGGCTTAAGTGGTGATGCAATACATACAAGTGTCTAATGATAAAGTCAGGATTGTGGTGGGCCTATGTCCTAGGATAAGTAGGGAAATGACATAAGGATGTATCCTGCTCTCCAGGGCAGTGTAACTTTTTCAGTAGGCATTGAGAAGTCTTCCTGAACTAAAGGAAACCAGGCATTTAAAGCATGTTTTTCTTCTAAGCTACGCTTTCATTTACTTCCTGTCTGCTTAGCAAAGGAAAAACTTCAGAACCTACTTGCCCTCCAATTTAACCTTATCCCAGAGAGTATTCCATTTGTCTATAAGGAGCAGGAGGTATGGCTTCTTGCAAGAGAAAGAGATGATAACAGTAGCTCCTGATCCTGGAACCACAAAGATTTCACCATGGAATCACTAGCACTGGTACAGTCCTTGTTTTTACCACTTATGCATTGTGGATGGGAGATTCTAATATGGGATTTTATTTATTTATTTATCTAGCTGTCATCAAGACTGATTATGGAAATTTTTGGTGTATACTTATCTTGGTATATCACTGATTAAAATGTTGGGCTGGTATGTAAGCTATGAAAAGGTTTGGAGGGTTTTTTCTTAACAGGAAGAATATATTCCTTCTCCCACTGGTACTTCGCACTCACATCAATCCTGTACGTGTAGAGTTAATTCAGGCAATTGTTCTTAAAGCTAGAGATCTAGACACTAAAAGAGAGCTACTTTTAGTGGTATTTCATCTACAATTCAATTTCTTTAAACAGCTTCTAGTGCAGTTTGTGAAGACAAAAACTAGCAATCCATAGTTTTTTTTGTCAGAATTACAATATATAATTTCATTATTCCCACTCTTCAAATTCTTCCGTTTTTCTTTCTTTTTCCCAGTCAAGCTCTTGCTCCTCCACGTTGTTCTTCATCTCCCTTTTTATTACTGTTCCTGCCCTAATTAGGATTTCATCTTTTTTTCTTTTCTTCTCTCTTTTTCCTTCCCTTGATTATTATTTTCAAATGAAAGTGAGAACAATTTATAGCTTCTCTATTACTGTTAAGTTGTTCTATTCTTAACTTTGTTCTTGCACTCTGTCTTTCCCTCCTGTCTTCAAGTCTCCTAGATTTTGGGTGATCATCCTGCATCCTCTGGCTTCACTTGAAACCTTCTATCCTTCTACCTATCTAGTGCTCTCCTCCCAACTACTTCTAAGTCCCCTCTTGAAGTGTAAAGTTGCTATATTGAAGAGTTTATTCACTATAAAAATATTTTTGGCAGGTCCTTGGTTTTTATTTAATTCACATGGTTAAAGGTGATTGATTAATAGCTACAACAAATTATCAATTTCTGAGCTGTGCTTGATGCTACAGTGCTTCTGATTGTATCATTTGGGTAAATGGTTGTGATTGATTTAATCTGTTGTTCTTCCTGATATTATGAAAATGAGAGTATCTCTGAGTCATTAGAGACTGAAAACTTAAAGAGCAGCTATATCAGAAAAATTCAAACAGAAATAATTTCCCAGATAACTACAGAGTTGGTGAGTATAATGAAAGACATGATTAGAGACTCTAGAACAAAAACAGACAAAAAAATAGATGAGTTCAGGATAATGATAGAAGCCATGAATGCCCTGTTTAGGAAAGAAATGGAAACCATGAATTCCCAAACTAGGAAAGAAATGGAATCCATGAAACAATATCCAGGAGATTAAAAACTCTACAGAAAGCATTCACAGCAAAATGAACGAATATGAAGATAAAATTTCAGATATAGAAGATAGGATTGTAGTCAGTGAACATGAAAAGAGAAATCTCTTAAAACCAGTAAATGATCATGAGAAATCAATTCAACAACTCCTAGATGATGAAAAAAAGAATAATATAAAACCAATAAGAATCCATGAAGTAGCAGGAGAAAATACAAATGACACTTAAAAAAAAAAAAACTGTTCACAGAATTAATGACAGAAAACTTCCCAAACAGAGGGGAAGAATTTGACATACAGATAAGTGAGGCATATAGGACTGCAACTAGCCACAATAAAAAAAAAATCTACACCTAGACATATAATAGTCAAGATCCCAGAAACCCAACAGAAGAACAAAATACTACAAGTGGTTAGAGTAAAGAAACAAATCACATGCAAAGGAAGCCCATCAGAATCACAGCAGACTTTTCAACACAAACCCTCAGGTTCAGGAGAGCCTGGAGTGAGGTATTTCAAGCCCTAAAAGAAAACAACCTGCAACCTAGACTGATGTATCCTGCAAAACTCTTTTAAAATTGATGGAAAGGGCTGGGGATTTAGCTCAGTGGATCTGCCACCTGCCTGGCAAGTGCAATTCCCAAGTTCAATCCCTGGCACCACAAAAAATAATAAAATAAAATAAAATAGATGGGGAAATAAGATACTTCTATGACAAAGAACACCTGAGAAACTTCATGAATACCAAACCAGCACTACAAATAATTCTAAACAATAGCCTAGAGGGGGCTGGGGATTTAGCTCAGTGGTTCGGTGGCCTGCCTTGCAAGCGCAAGGACCCAAGTTCAATCCCCGGTACTGAAAAAAAATCAATATCCTAGAAAAAGACAATGAAGGTCGCAACACCATGAGGTGCAACAGAGCAAATCAATTGGGCAAGGCAAGAAACTAAGGGGAAAGCCGGGCATGGTGGAGCATGCCTGTAATCCCAGCACTCGGGAGGCTGAGGCAGGAGAATCACTGTGAGTTCGAGACCAGCCTGGCTACATAGTGAGCTCCAGGTCAGTCTCAACTACATAGTGAGATCATGACAATGATTAGTCAATAGATATCAGTTATAACTGTCAATGTTAATTAACAGTCAAAAGAAACTGACTGGCAGAATGGATTAACAAGCAAAATCCAACAATATGTTGTGTACAAGAAAGACACCTAGTTCAGAAAGAAACTCATAGACTGAAAGTAAAAGGATTGAAAACAGTTCTCCATGCAACAGGAACTCAGAAAAAAGCCGGGATAGCTATCTTACTTGCAGACAAAGTAAAATTCAAACCAAAGTTAATTAAGAGAGACAAAGCCACTACATACTTAAAAGGGAATAATCCAAGAGGAAGAGATGACAATCATAAATCTATACGGACCAAATATTAACGTCCCCAACTGCACAAAACAAATATTAATGGACATGAAAAACCAAATAAGCACTGATACAACTGCAGTGGGGGACCTAAATACCCCACTGTCACATATAGACAGATAATCTAGAGGAACGAATCAACAATGAAATACTAGAACTTAACCAAGCTTTTGAACAAATGGACTTAATAGGTGTCTACAGGGTATTCCACCCCACAAAATCAGAATATGCATTCTTTTTAGTTGCACATGGGTCATTATCCAAAATTATCCATGTACTAGCTCATAGATCATGTTTAAATAAATGCAAAGGAATTGAAGTTATCCTATGTATATTATCACACCATAGTGCAATTAAGCTGAAGCATGGGAAACTGCAAGAACTTCACAAAAACATGGAAATTGAACAACATTCTCCTGAACAATCAATGGGTAACAGAGGAAATTAAAGAAGAAATTAGTCCATTTTTACAAATAAATGATAATAAATAATAATGCCAATACAACGTACAGGAATCTATGGGACACAATGAAAGCAGTTCTATGTGGAAAATTCATAGCAGTGAATGCCCACACTAGGAAAACAAAGAAAACTCCAATAAACAACCTAATGATGAATCTTAAGCTCCTAGAAAAAGAAGAGCAAGAAAAACCCAAAGCTCATATGAGGGAGGAAATTCACAGATCAGAGCAGAAATCAATGCAATGGACACTAAGAGAATGATATAAAAAAATCAATGAATTAAAGAGTTGGTCTTTTGAAAATAAACAAAATTGATAACCCCTTAGCCAACCTTGTCCAAAAAAAGGGAAGAAAAGGCTTATATCCACTCAATTAGAAAAGAAAAAGGTGACATCACAACAGATCCAGCAGAAATCCAGAGGATCATCAACACCTACTTCAAGAACCTGTACTCTATTAAATGGAAAAAACAGGAAATGGAGAGATTTCTAGATACTTATGAATTACCAAAGTTGAATGAAGGAGATAAAAAATTCTAAACACCCCAATTATAATCAGTGAAATTGACAATGTAATTAAAAATTTATCAAAAAAGGAATGCCCAGGTCCTGATGGCTTCACTTCTGAATTCTACAAGACATTCACAGAAGAACTATTGCCACTACTCTTTAAACTTTTCAGTGAAATCAAAAAGGAAGCAATACTTCCAAATTCATTCCTGGAAGCAGTTATTTATTTAATTCCAAAACCAGGGAAAGACACAACCAAAAAAGACAACTATAGGCCAATCTCACTAATGAACATAGATGCAAAAATCCTCAATAAGATACTGGCAAACAAAATATAGAGGGTCATCAAGAATATCATACACCCAGACCAAGACGTATTTATTCCAGGTATGCAAGGATGGTTCAACATACATAAATCAATAAATGTAATACACTATATTAGTAGAATCAAGGACAAAAAACATTTGATCCCCTCAACAGATGCAGAAAAAGCATTTGACAAAATTCAACACTCATTCATGATAAAAAAAAACCTGCATAAAATTGGAATAGATGGTCTTTATCTCAACTTGATAAAGGCTATATATGAAAAACCAACAGCCAACATCATATTAATGGCCAAAAACTGAAAACCTTCATACTAAATCAGGAATAAGACAAGGTTATCCACTATCACTACTCCTGCTCAATATAGTTCTGGACATTAGCTATAGCAATTAGACAAGAGAAAGAAATTAAAGCAATAAAGATAAGAAAGGAAGAAGTTAAACTGTCATATTTTTTGCTGACAATATGATACTCTACATAGAAGACTCAAAAAAAAAAAAATACTACCAAAAGACTTCTAGACTTAATTGAACTTTCAGCAGAGTAACTGGATACAAGGTCAACACTCAAAAGTCAATAGTATTCTTGTACACAAATAAGAGTCACTGAGAGAGAAATTATGGAAACAATTTCATTCACAATAGCATCCCCACAAAAAAGAAGTATCTAGGAATCAATTTAACAAGGGAAGAAAAAGACCTCTACACTAAAAAGTACAGCACTCTGAAAAAAGAGTTAGAAGAGGATATAAAAAAATGGAAAGATATCTCTTGCTCCTGAGTAGGAAGAATCAACATAGTGAAAATGGCCATATTATCAAAACTGCTATAGAGATTCAATGCAATCCCAATTGAAATTCCAACTGCGTATTTCACTGAACTAGGTAAAGCAATCCAAAAATTCATTTGGAATCAGAACAGACCTAGAAGAACAAAAGCAATTCTAGGCAACAGAGGCATGAGAGGGGGTATCACAATCCTTAACTTGAAACTACGCTACAAAGCTACTGTGATAAAAACAGAATGGTACAGTAAAAGATCCAAGGACCAGTGGAATAGATTGGAAGATGCAGAAACAACTCCAGATGTACTCAGCTACTTCATCTTTGACAGAGGAGCCAATCATCCTTAGTGAAGGAAAGATAGCCTCTGCAATAAATTGTATTGGAAAAAGTGGATTTCAAACTGCCAGAGATGAAAACTAGATCCTTATCTTTCACCATACACTAAACTAAAATCCAAGTGGATTAAAGATCTAAATATTAAAATAGAAACACTAAGCTTGCTGGAAGATAAGTTAGGTAGAACTCTTGAAGACACTGGCATAGGAAAAGACTTTATGAACAAATCCTCAATAGCACAGGAACTAGCACAAAGAATTAACAGCTAGGATCTTGACTGGTTCAAAAGCTTCTGCTCTGCAAGAGAAACCACCAACAGAGATAAGAGACAACCTATAATGTGGGAAAAATATTTTATCAGCTGCTCCTCAAAGGACTATTATCTAGAATATATAAAGAACTTAAAAAAAATCAGGTCCCCCAAATATATAAGACCTGATTAAAAAATGGGCATCTGAAATGAACAGACATTTCTCAGACAAACAAGTAAAAGTAGCAAATAAACATATGAGAAAATGTTCAGCATCACTAGTCATTTGAGCAATGCAGATGAAAACACTGAGATTCCACATCACCCCAGAAAGAATGGCTGTTATCAAGAAATCCACCAATAACTAATGCTGTTGGGGTTATGGGGAGTAAGGAACCCTTCTCCACTGTTGGTGGGAGTGCAGACTGGTACAACCACTATGGAAATCAATATGGAGATACCTCAAAGAACTAGGATTAGAGGTTCCATTTCACCCAGCTATCTCTTTTATGGGTATCTTTCCAAAATATTTAAAATAATCATACCCTGGTGATATATGCACACCCATGTTTATAGCAGCACAGTTTGTAATAGCTAAAACTTGGAAGTAGCCCAATTGCCCATCAATTGGAGACTGGATAAAGACAATGTGGCTTTTCTATATGGAGTATTACTGAGCCATAAAGAATGAGAAACTAGAATCATTCCTAGGAAAATGGATGCGTATTGAGGCCATACTTTTAAGTGAAATAAATATGACACACATGTGTAACTAGTTTTTCTGATGTGAAAACTAAAAGTGTAAATACGATCCAAATTGTATAACTGATAATGTGAAATAGGAAGAGAAAGGATAAAGGTATAGGGGAAGTAGGAAGGGTAGGGGAAAGGAAATAATAGAAAAGAAAAAATATGAGAAAAGAAAAAAATGGAAACAAAGTCTTTGTTAATAGGCAAGGGTGGGGGATGAAGGGAGGCCAGGGTTATGGGGAAAAAATAAGAACTAAGATCTGTCATGTAAAGGTACATGATCCCAATGATGAATGTAACTGTACTGTATACTTTAAAGTACCTATAAGCCAAAGAAAATAAGTACATCTATGCCATATATTTACCAAAGTAAAATTCCAGATCAACCAGAAGTACTAGAAGAGAACAGGAGAGTATGCGCTAAAATAACATGCATATAAAACATATATATATATGTAAAATATGTATGAAATCCTATTGTTTGGAAAGGTTAACATACAACACAAAACTTAAAAGTTACATAAGAATGAATAAATTTAACTATGAAAAGTCTTTATATGTTCTGGCAAACATATTTGCCAAAAGCCAAATTAAAAAAAAAAAAGACTTGGTAAGCTAATAAATATCTCTGTATCTATTTTACCTGAGTTTTCCTGAACATATGACAATACTAATTCTTTTTGCTTTAAGCTTTTTTTGAATTTGCACCTGGCTTCTTTGATAGTGCCTCAGTTTAAAGGGTCACTGACCAGTTCACTAATAGGTCTTCCTGCCAATAATTTTTCCACACCAGTATCAAAGAGCTCCATGTAGCATGTAAATTTGGTGCCATTATTGTTCTGCTTGGAATGTTTTGTGATTCTCCATGATTTTGGGAATAAATTCTACATAGGTTCTCATGGCAAATCTTTGCTCCCCTATCCTTTCTGATCTTTCCTTTCTTACACTTTTCCTTCCAGGTATAACTGTAGTTTTTTGAAATCATTATGCTTTTTCTGAACTCCACACTTTTTATTAAGCTTATTTGGGGTTCCCCTTCCCTTTCAATTTTTACCCAACAACCTCTGTACCTTAATAATCTTCCTGGCTTTCTCTTTTCTGAGAGATTTTATTTTGGGCTTCAGGATGTCTTCTCTGCTCTCACTCAGAGGCCCTACTGTACACCCAACTTTCTTAAGTCACAATGCACTCTATGACAGAATTATTATCTGCACAATAATGCAAAATTACTGAGCTTGTTTTAGAGTCTTTGTATCTGTTTCCCCTGTCTAGAAAACCCCCTCATGCCCTAAATATCTATTTTATGATAAAATTGTACAAATGATTCCCTATCTTCTTTTCCCTCTAAGAATTTTAGGCTTTGAAGATGAATTTTTTTGATAGAGAAGTGAAATTATTGCAAGAGATTTTCTTGATTCACACTCTCATGCTCCACTTTTTTTCTTTCCTTTCAGATTTGCAGTATGTGACAGAATTGTGTTTTACAGCTTATGGAAGTGAATGTTTGGAGGGGAAGGTACGGTCAACACAGAAGAGAAAGAAAGACTGGAGCTGCATAGTGCTACATGGTTGAAGTCTATGTTTCGGTACAGAAAAAAGGAAATTATAGTATTAACCCAATTCACTGGGAGAAAAACTGATAGAAAGAAATCACAGAGATACTACATATACAGGAAAAAGGTGACTACTATTTGAACTTTCTTTAGTTTGTATCATTTGGGATCCTGGGGGCAGTGGTACAGAATGTCCTTGTTTAGTTCCTTGTGTAATACAGTTGGTAAATGGTACATGAGAGCCCTAAAAGCCTTCTTCCTGTATCTTCTCTTCTTCTACCTTACTACCCTAATCCTCATTCAGAATTTCCTAAAGCCTTATGGAGAGAGAGCAGCCTGGAAATCATCTTCCGAGCCCTTACCAGGATTCATCCCTATTTTTATCTGTTTATCTCTTTCCTCCTTCTTTATTGCAATAGTCAGTGTTCCACACTCCTACTGTGTATTCTCTGAAAACAATGGATGTGTTTTTAGAGCACTGTGGAAAAGTGGTAAAATACTGAACTATAACATCTTCAAAAGAGGCATCCATGAAACGAGTCTATTTCTTAGTTTAGTTCCAGTGACCACCACTGTTTGTATATTCTGGCCATGGCTGAGAGTTATACAACTCAATCCAGGTCAGCGAAACATTGCTGGGCCCCAAGCCAGGCAGTAGAATCCAAAAGAAACATTGACAACTGCGTCCACCAGGCCATACGGCTTTGTGAGGAGAGGACTTGGCCGGACTTGGAGCACTGCAGAAGGATGAGAGAACTCCTTGCCAAGGCTGCCCTAAAAGTAGTTGAATGCAGTAGGAGTCTCTACAGTAGCCCCAAGGTGGAGCCTCCTAATGCAATCCTCTTTTCTGGAGTGTGAGCTGGATTTAATGGCTCACTTCTAAAGAACAGATTACAGAAGTACTGGTTTATCATTTCCAAGATTAGGTTATAAAAGGATTGCTGTTTCCCCTCTGGGGTGTTACAGCTATAGGATTTGGTGAGACAGAAAGAGGAGGAAAAAATTATGCCCGGATGTTTGGATTGCTTTACTTGATGGATGTGGTGTGTTTCACCAGCAGGCAGAAGGCTGGACAACAAAAAAAGTTTAAGGAGGTAAAAGGTCTTACTCATGATTTGGATTTGTATGTTAAGCTTGATGTGTCTATTTGACATCTAAACCAAAACGTGTGTTCAGAGGGTCAGATTTGGGTTAGAAATCAGAAATGAAGTTTGGACTTTAGAATAAATTTGGTTTTTTTCTGGTGGTTGATACTGTTTACTCAAAGGGCAACAGAGATCAGCATGGAAAACATAGATGGCACAAAAATGAAGATTGAGGCCTCAATAATACCTGCTTCTGAGGCTGTACTGAGGGAGAAGAGCGAGTTGAAGCAAAAGAGAGTAAGAAATAATTGCCAATGAAGTTGGAGGAAATCCAGGTGTTTACATTCTTGTGGGCAGAAGGGATACAAAGTCCTTTGAGCGAGGGAGAGGTCAGCATGGTCCCCTACTGCCAGTGGAGGGAGTTAAGGAATGAGAAGTGTTAAAGTTGCCTGGAAAACTGAAGAGTTAACATGACTTTAACAGAGAGTTAACACAAATACACAAAAAAATTGACCAATCTCTGCATTAACTAGTTTTAGCTCAATTTGTTTTACAGGGTCTTCATTTCAGAAGATGAAAGCATAATATATTTGGTCAACACTGTATGTAAAGTAGCATTGAAGATTTCTTCCGCAAATAACTGGCCCCTTTTGTTGTCAAGTAATTGATTTAAAGAGACAAATACATTCTCCTTACCTAGCAGTTACTGCTATTTGCACACACAGATTATGAAACTACTTTTTTTATACGACCAAATCAATAATGGCATCTTCTAGCATTGTGTATGAGTAGTTGCAGTACAGTTACCATGAGTATGCTTGGAAAATAAAGGCTCAGATGTGTGTAACTTAGTGTAAGGCTATCCAGGAAAGAATTTTCCAGTTTTGAAAAATTTACGACTTCAGGTAAAAAGAATTTACAGCTTCAGATTAGCTCCTCAACAATTCAGTGGCTCAGAAATACAAAATAACACTATGAGAATTGCACTAAACAACTGAATCAGTATGACCTGCTCAATTTATTTATAGTCTATTTTTACAACAATCTCTGAGCTGATGCAAGATAAATAAATGTGGTCTCTGCACAACTCTGATGCTCTCAGGAGATTTAACTTAATAAAAACATAAGCCCAGATATAAGACTTGCTTTTGTAATGTCCAAGGAATCACCAGGATTAGGGAAGGCAAAGCAACCATGCTTCTGGCCCTTTGTTCCAAGCCTGGGTGTGTGACCCATGGGCCAGACTTGTTGCTTTAGGTTAGCTCGGGGCAAGAACCAGGTAAAACTGTCCTGACTAGGAAAAGTCCTAGAAATTCTCAGCTGTAATTTATAGCCTTGGATGTATTATTACAAAATATACCCAAGAAGACCTTTTCTGTGGATTTCTGTCTTCCTGAGTGAAGTGACTGAGATGTCTCTTTGGCAATAGCCAGATTAAAAGAGGTTGGTCGTGTCTCTCTAGATTAAGGAATATTTGGATACTCTAACAAATCGATGTGACTTTTGGGCACTCTTTGTACTTTCATATTTTCTTTTAAACCTTTTTCTATTATAACTGTTCATTGTCAGAAGAAAAAAGGTGAGTACAACCACAAGGCAGGAGAGCAATAAGAATAAAAATTATTTAACAGTAATTCCAAAATAGAAAACATATTATTACTATATTTGTACATTAAATTCTCATCTGCCTTTATGTTATATTTTGAAAATGTATGTTAAATAGAATTTGAAGCTCACTACATACAAATGGTTTTGTGTACATTTCTGCCATCGATGATTGTTACAAATTTTATTGCAATATATAGGTATGGTATGATCCGTGTAATCATTCACTGTTTGGTATTTTCAATTTCTGTTACAAATGAAATGCCTGTATCTCATTATTTTTTGTTGTCCTTTGATTATAGCCTTCACATAATATAGAATTAGAAAACTGAGTCAAAGTCTATGAATATCTATGAAGGCTTTAATCTGTTTTCAGATTTCCTTTCAGATATCCGCCCCCATAAAAGGCAGTATGGCATAGTGAGTAAGAAGCTGGCCTCTAGACCACTGTGCATTCTGTCGCATTGCCATTTTTTACCTATGAGGATTGATATAAAGTTATCCAGTGTTATTTTGTTATTAATGTGAAATTTAACCTCTTGTGATTTTTGTTTTTGTCATTAATACTTTTGTAAATTATGTGAATTTGTTTTTTGTCTATTTTTCCTTCAGGATATTTGTTCCCTCTTAATGTATACTATCTTTTTATATTAAGAACCTTTAGCGTTATATACTCATACATTGCCAAACTTCCCAAACATTTGTTGAATCTGTCGTTTGTAACTAAAAAAAAAAAAAACAACCAAACAATTTTTAACTTTGATATAGCATAATCTAGAATACATTTTACTTCTACCCTCTCCCTGACCCATGCTTTTATGTTCATGAAAGCTCTCTGGATCCCCCAAAATATGACAATTATTTATATTTTCTTCTAGATGATCTGGGAGTTAATTGTTAACATTAAAAATTTCCACAGATCCAGATTATTTTTAGTATGTAATAGAAAGTAGAAATATAGCATCTTTTTAAAAAAATATCAATTATTGCCACATCATCAGTTAAATAACATTTTATTCTTCCCCTTGATCTGAAATCACATCTTAATACATTCTATTCTTTAGGACAATATAATGGTAGTGAGGCATGAAAAGGCAAACAAGAAATACCTCAAGTGACAGCTGAGATGACTGCGCAGAAAACTGTGTTAGAACCTACACTGCAGCAATTTTAGGACCGGAGTGGCATTTTTGATCACTAGCGTCTTCCATGAGCATGTAAATGAGAAGGGAATTGTAAATATGCTTTATACCAATACATTCTATTTCTTTGATGTCTTTGTATTCTAGACCTACCAATGTATACTGTAGTTATGTTCCTAATAATACAGTCCATAAAAAATAGATATGTATGTATAATGCAATTTATAGAATCACTCTTAGAATGTCACAAATCACAATCATGGTGAAATATTTCTAATATGCCTCTCTTAATAATACAAGTGTAAAAACTGTACAGGTTTCTTTTTTTGGTCTGGAGCAGTTGAGCTAACAGATGAATAATTGTACAAGGTATTTTAGGTTTTTCCAATTCTGAAAGTCAGTGCACTGGCTTATTGGAATAGTCATGCTAAAATCTTATTTTATAGCAAAAAAAGGAGAATTCCTGTGTGATAACGATAGGAAGATAGACGTTCCAAACAGGGAGAAATTGAAAGATTAAGGCTCAAATGTTTGAAAACACACAGGAAGGACTGATTTGGAGTTCAGTACCATAATGACTATAAAAATAAGGAAAGGGTATATTTTGACATAAATATAGGATAATTTCAAGTAAAAAGGTTCATTTTTGAATGGAAATAATTGCTTTAATAACAGCTATAGCTAATGATTAGAGAATGACCTTTGTGTGTATAGGGTTACCCTATAAAAGATAGTGACTTGTTTTTGTTGTTTTTTAAAATTAATTTTATGGAAACATTTAAGGTATACAATATAAAGACATTCATTGTTGGAAATTTGTATCTTTACATAATCAATCTGGGTTCTTGTTTTTCCCCATTCCTCTGCCCTTCCTTCAACCTCTCCACCCCTCCCTATCTACAAAGATTTTGTTTCTATTATTTTTCATTTTGTCATATTGATTACATTCCCTTCTTTCCTTTCGCCTGTTCTGCTCATTTTCCCTTCCCCTTTACCACTTTTCTTCCTATTTAACATTATCTATTATACCTTTTAGTCTTTATTTACACTTACAGTTTCTTGCACCAGAGAAACTATTTGGCATTTACACATGTGTCCTATTTTTTTCACTTAAGAGTATGGCCTCGATGTGCATCCATTTATCTATGAATGTCTCTAATTTCTCACTTTTTATGGCCAAGTAGCACTCCATTATATAACAAAACAAAACACATCTTCTTTATCCAGTCTCCTGTTGATGTACAATTGGGTTGCTTCCACATTTTATCTGCTTCAAACTGTGCCGCTGTAAACACGGGTAAGCATATATCACCGTGCTATGATGCTTTTAATTCTCTTGGGAAGATACCCAGCAGGGGAATAGCTGGGTCAAATGGGACCTCCAATCCTAGTTCTATGAGGCATCTCCATGCTGATTTCCGCAGTGGTTGTACCAGTCTGCACTCCCAAGAGCAGTGGAGCAGGGTTTCTCTTTCCCCACAGCTCCACCAGAATTTGGTACTGGTTGGTTTCATGATAGCAGCCATTCTTTCTCATGCACTATTTTTGTCAATATTTTATCATTGAAAATAAGACATCAATAAGCAAAAATCTATTATTTATAAAAAATTTGGGGGAGCAGAATATCAATTGATCACAGTGGCTTTGTGGTATAGTTTCAAATTGGGAATTATTATACTTCCTGCCACGTCTCTGTTGCCTAGGACGGCCTTTGCTATTCTAGATCTCTTCGGGTTCCAAATAAATTTTTGGATTTTTTTTTTTTTTTTAGTTCTGTGAAATATACTGTTGGAATTTCACTCGGAATTGCATCGAATCTATATTGTAGTTTTGGTAGTATGGCCATTTTCACTATGTTGAATCTTCCTACCCAGGAACAGGAATATCTTTCCATTTTTTTAATATCCTCTTTGAACTCTTTTTTCAGAGTGCTGTAGTTTTCAGTGTACAGGTGTTTTGCTTCTTTAATTAGATGGATTCCTAAAGGGCCCCCAAATATAAGGACCTGATTAAAAAATGGAGATCTGAAATGAAGAGACATTTCTCAGAAAAGAAGTAAAAGCAACAGATAAATATATGCAAAAGTGTTCCACATCACTGGTTATTCAAGAGATGCAGATGAAAACAACACTGAGTTCCACCTCATCCCCCAAAGAATGGCTGCTATCAAGAAATCAACCAATAACAAATGTTGGCGGGGTTGTGGGGAGAAAGGAATCCTTCTCCACTGTTGGTGGGAGTGCAGACTGGTGCCACCACTATGGAAATCAATATGGAGATACCTCAAAGAACTAGGATTAGAGGTTCCATTTCACCCAGCTATCCTTCTACCGGGTATCTTTCCAAAAGAATTAAAAGAATCATATCACAGTGATATATGCTCACCCATGTTTATAGCAGCACAGTATGTAATAACAAAAATTTGGAAACAGCCCAATTGCCCATCAGTTGGAGATTGAATAAAGAAGATGTGGATCACCCGGCGGCGTGCGCGTGAGCTCCCGGCCTGTGCGGGAGCCCCCGGCCTGCACGACAACAGACCAGGAAGGCCCCAAAGACCCCAGAGGGGGTTTTTTTCAGCTGCCTGCCTGCCTGCCTG
>NW_022900948.1:27399430-27400237 GCF_012274545.1 Fukomys damarensis | reverse complement strand
AGCCATAAAGAATGAGAAATTAGATATATTTATAAGAAAATGGATACATATTGAGAATGTACTCAAGTGAAATAAATAACATATGTGTAAATACTGAATAGTTTCTCTGGTGTGAAAAACTATAATAGTACATAAGATCCTAATGATATAATTGACAATATGATAGGAAGAATATATTACTCAGCCATAAAGAATGAGAAATTAGAGTCATTCATAAGAAAATGGATACATATTGAGAATGTACTCAAGTGAAATAAATAACATATGTGTAAATACTGAATAGTTTCTCTGGTGTGAAAAACTATAATAGTACATAAGATCCTAATGATATAATTGACAATATGAAATAGGAAGAAAGGGACTAAAAGGGTAGGGAAGTAGGAAGCATGGGGGAAAGGTAATAAAGGAAAAGAAAAAAATATGAGAAAATGTAAAAATGGAAACAAAGTTTTTGTAAATAGGGAAGAGAGGAGCGGGTGAAGGAAGGGCAGGAGTATGGGGGGAAAATGAGAACCAAGACCTGTCATGTAAAGGTACAAGATCCCAATGATGAATGTAACTACACTATATACCTAAAAAGTACCAATAAACTCCATGAGAAAAAAATATTTAAGAAAAGAATACCAACTGATCAGATGACAGAATCCTATTTGTATCATTTTTTAGTTCAAAGCTCCAAAGTGTCATGTGCCTAGTTTAATTTTTGGCACCTGTTAGGCATTTGATATTGAATTAATTAATGAGTGACAGGCACTCATAACCATGTAAGTTTTTTCCTTACAATATAATAATATACAACTGTATAAA
>NW_022900948.1:27386337-27399369 GCF_012274545.1 Fukomys damarensis | reverse complement strand
TATATATATATGGCTTTTTCATGTCTTACTATGTAGTCCAGACTGGCCTCAAATGCACAGCAATCCTCCTGTATCAGCTTCCTGAGGGCTGAGATGATAGGTGTGCATCACCACTCCCAGATGAAACAATATAAAACAAATACAAATAATCACCTCTGTTGTTAGAATTGTGCTATAGTTATTATATTCATTTTCTTTTCTAAATTTTGTAAGATTCTTTACCTTGACTGTTGTCCATTATTGTATGTTACAGAGATGGACCCCTGAAGAATTGGAAATAAGCATAATTCAGTTGCCATCATAATTAATTCTGAAGTCTTTGTATAACGGATCAATACAAAGATATAAAATAACATGAAAAGAACTCAAAATTGGCTCCAGACCAGAATGGCATGTTTTAAAATATTCAAATATTCAATTTAAAAATTTTTGTAATTAAAAAATTTGGTTCTGCTGAACCATGAAAATATAACTGAGTATCTCCAGAGGTCAATTACTGATAGGACTCATGTCAGTAGCACTGCGGGGAATGCAGTCTAGCAATCAGGCTTTCCTTCTTAAAATTATCTTTTGAAAGATATTCACAGCTATCTCCACTTGTGTGTTTATTCTCTGCCAGTCATTTTGATAAGTATTTTATATCTATGAATGTATTTATTTCTCATTAGAATGCTGTGAAGGAGAAACTGTCACTGTCCTCATTTTACAGAAAGGAGGGCTAATTTTATAATATGTTCAAGCTCCCATGGTTATCAAAAAGCAAAGCCATGATTTCAGTCAAGAAAGCCTGAATTCAGCATCTGTGCTTTTAGCCACTACCCTGTACACTCATTTAGGCATTCAACAAATATATTCAGAATGCTTGTAGATGTGGCAGGCACTGAGAACCTAGTGGTGCTCAAAACAAACATGATACCTGCTCTCCTGCAGCTCACAGTGTACAGGTTGACAGAATTTAAAGCAACAAACAGATGTAGGAACATACACTGAGGTGAGTACTATAAAGAGAAATTACATGGTGCTCTGGATTTGCTGCAGGGACCTTTTTAAAAATGCTTTCTTAGAAAAGTTCTCTCTAAGAAAGTAATAATTAAGCTGGGATTAGATGGATCGGTAAAAGTTAGTGAAGGATGGGAAAAGATCGTCCCAGGCTTTAAGAAGAACATGGCAAAGTATTTTCTAATCCATTTAGCAAGATCTCATAAGGGAACAGGTGTATCTATCTTAGGCTACTGCCATTAAAAATAAATTTCTCTGTTTCACCTTGTTCTGACCTGCATTCACTAAAATCTTTTTATAAATTGGCTTCCCATTTAATTTGACCATAAAAGGATAACACTGATTGCACATTGAATATTTTGCTCATTTTGAAAGTCTTTTCTTCTTATAAATTAATAAATTCACACTTCCTCCAGTCTCCAGTATGCACTTTTCTCATTCCCAAGTCTGTCCAACTTCAAACTCAGAACTTTCAAAACAAAAAAGATCCTTAAGTGGAATGACTTGGATTCCAAATTAGGCTTCCACCCAGCCCTTAACCGTTTCCTTTCCTTGGACAGTTCAAATGTTTGTTTCTGATCTTGCTCACCCTTTCACCTGTGTAGTTTTATAAATATGCAATATTTGATAAAGTGAAAAAAATGAGTACTTTAAAAAAGACTGGATCAAGACAGCATGTAATCCTTGATTATTCCCATTATTATCACTGAAAAGAAAGTCCATCTGGAAGAGACTCTGAATGAAATCATGTTTTGAATATTTAGAGAATAAAACAGACACCATCTTGTCTCAGCAGTCATGTGCTGATTGAGTAATGCTGGTATCCTTTTATGAGATTGTTTTAGTATAAAACTGTAGTAAACTCTGCTGGTAAGTGTTTCCCCACTACAAGCATGGAAACGAGACTTACTCATAATATTTATTTCTTCTCCAGAGTGCCTTTGCAGACCTGAAACATCTGAACTAACAAAAGTCCTCCAACTTATAATACAACACAGCTGTTCTGCAGATGAGTATGTGCGTGTGTGTGTGTGTGTGTGTGTGTGTGCACGAATGTGCCATTAGAGGGGATTTCCTTGTATTTATCCATTTATATGCCCTCTGGAAAAGAGGTAAATTCAGTCCAACTGGAATTCTAAGTGTCTTACTGGGTATTCGTAAGACATAAAAAGTTAGTTCATATCTAAACTATCTCCCAAGCAAAGTGCAGCTGACAGCCATAAAAGAAGAGATTGTATATTGTTTAGGATCAGTGATGTGAACAGTGGCATTTTCACAGTGAACAATTCATTTTTCGACCAATGCTGAATAATGTATTTTTATGAAGAATTGGGTATTAGTAGAAAGCATTATCCATTGATACATTTATGCTATTGTTTTTATTAGTAATTATTTAAGATCATTAAGTTAACCTCCAATATATGAATCATGCTTTTTGGTTTTTGTTTTGGTTGTTTTTTTGTGTGTTTTTTTTTTTTTTTTGGTACCGGGGATTGAGCTCGGGTCCTTGCAAGGCAGGCCACCGAACCGCTGAGCTAAATCCCCAGCTGAATCATGCTTTTTAAAACAGCAGAAACAAAAATGATTGTCAGTTCTGTAATTTAGTTCTTTCTTTATTCTGCACTTTTTTCCTCCCAAACTGGTTGAACAAAGCATGAAAGATCTGAAATGCTAACAACTTAGGAAAAGTCTTGGAGGTCCTAAGAATAACTTTTCTTTTCTATTTCTTTTTCCAAACATGTACCTTAATTCAGTTAACTGAACTTGATCCTGGAATTACAGTAATGGCTAAATTTTATCAGGGAGCTTGCAGTCTGGCTAGGAAAGTGGGCAGTGGTGTCAACAATTATGAGACAGTGCAGTAAGTGTTGGAGAGAACACTTGGGAAACAGAGTATGGGCACCAAGGGAGTCAAGCAATGGAAATAGAGTCTGGGATGGCTCCCAGGAAAGACAGGATTGGAGCTGAGCCACTGTTAGGTAGATGTGAAGCCAGGAAGAAGAGGACTCTATAAGATGAAGGAATGTGAGAGATTTTCTTGTCTCATTTGTTTTTAACCTCATACCTTTTCATTGATACCAACAGAAAGCAATAAGACAAGGATTCAAAGGAAGAGGTAGAACAAATGGAGATCACTTTGTGTTCGGGGGGAAAGTGGTACTTGACAACAGATGTCTGTCATTTTTTTCCTCAGTAACTGATGAAATCACACAGAAAATGGTGAAACAACTACATTTGTGGAAAGAAACTAGAGAACCACTCCAGGGCTAGAATTTCTCATAGATAGATGGGGCCTGTTTAAAGAAGGTTATTTAAGGACTGACTTGCAAATCACTTGCCTTAGAAAGCAGAGCCTTCCAAAATTAGGGAAGACATTGGGAATATCATAAATCCCATAGTTTATATGGTCTCATACTTGAATTGGAAACAGAGAATCAGATCACAGAAAAATCTTCCTTTGGGCATTGGGCAGCTACTGCCAGCCAGACTTGTGTATTGTAGCTGCCTCCGGGGAGTCCAACAGAATTCAGGAATAGCTATCCTGAGAGGTCAGGGCCATAGATGGCTTCATCAAGTCAGAGGCTGCTGGCAAGGATGGCACTGGACAACTTTTATCAAGGCCCAGGCCCCAAGCCTGGTAGTAAATGGCAACACTCAAAACAGGGGCCCAGTGTACATGATACAGTATCTGCCGTGCAAACGTTGAGAGATCGCTGATGAGTCCCTCTTCAGAAAGTTTTACCTGCTAGGCCTGCCCACTACCATTTTAATTCTGCATTCAATTTGGGCTCCTAGAACAAGGTGCTTCAAGAGAGATATGGAAAAATATCTCCCAGAGAGATAGATCAGGCCTATGAACAAGAAGAGATCCTTTTCATCAAAAAATGGAAAAAAAATCAGACTTTAAGAAACATACTTTAAAAAAATTACCATAAAATGAAACAAATGTTTATTATATAAGTAAGAATATAGAATTTTTTTTTGATGCTCAATATCCAGACCCTTCCTTCCCTTTCTGTACTTAGGGATTTGCTCTGAAGTCAAGGTGCTATCTCTCACTAAGACCCTGAAAGCTCCAGATTCTCTGTCCCCTATGGCCAAAGCCAGGTCTCATGTGAGTGTGAGACCAGGATCAGCCAATCAGATATTTCTAACTAGAACTTTGAGTCTTGAATGCATCAGCAAGAACAAAAAGACACTTTGGAATTCATGTACCATCACAGTGTGTGCAGCAGCAGGATATTTGGTTGTGGTGCTTGTGATGAGATGTCATCAGAATTCAGCTTTTGTTTTTTATCCATATTTGGATAGCTTTCCTGTTGAGTTCTTAAGCTTCACACTATTCTAGTAATCTGTTCTTCAGCCCAAGTCAGGCAGTGCTGGTACTAAATGGTAACAGCTGATATAACAGGTAGAGAAATTTTTTTATATCTGCACTGTCCCATAGCATTTAGAGTTTTTATAAACATAAAAATGTGAGCATTTCTTTTCATTACACATGGAGGCTCGGTGCTATTATCTCCCAAAAGTGAAGACTACTGGTTGGTTCTCAGCTACCCTGTATTACTTACGACCATCATGGTTGGTACTTTGCTCCCCATAAACAGATCTTATCAATCACAGGTCCTCTTTCAATATACTCCTTGTTATAAATCACTTTCTTCATTTTTAATTAATACTACATCCCTCTTACATGGTTGAAAACTCGATTTTCAAAGATTTTCATCGTCATGATATAAATACTAGACCTATGGTCTACCTCACATTTCAGTCAGATTAAAAGTGTGCACTAATTAACTGTGTGGTTCAATCAGCTTTAAATTCTATCGAATACAAGCCAACTCTTATCTCTCACACATGGATGTTGTAAAAGCTTTAGCAAGACCTTGTCATGGCTCAAAGAGAGACATGCCTAATTCATGAATTCTTGATAGCACTTAACATTTTATTTGGATTTAGAGATAACTCTGCACACATCAATCAAGCAAGTTGTTTTCAAGTCTTTCTTGTCAGCTGTTCCTGGTGCCAGCTTGTCTAACAAATAGAGGCATAGACAGATGTAACTTGTGACTGGTGGAGGCCATTCTGTGTCATGCAACAGGCCAGCTGGTGGCACAATCCAAGATACAGTCCACAGCCTCACTCACAGGCATCAGGCTTCTCACTCCTCAGGCACATAAACAATGTTGAAATATCATGTATATCAAGTAATAAAAGTATTGTACAAATTTATTTTAAACATTTGCTACATAGTTTATCACTGAAAATGGTATTTTATTATAGCATGAATCCATATAATCACATTGTTCTTACTTGATTAAAGAACATGTAGCTATGGCAGGTTTAAAAATAGAACTTTGGGGAAAAAGTCAAAGGGGTGTGTGATAGCTCAGAGACATAAGATACATTATATATTCCTAAGCTCATCAATAAAACAATGCTTTCTCTCCACAGAGAGAAAAACAGTGCAATCAGAAAATGCCTGGGATTCTTAGGCAAATAAGGTTTATAGATAAACTTTAGAAATAAAGTAGAACCACTCTCACCACCTAACCAAATTTAAAGGTAAATATTTGTTACAGGATTTACACATGGTTACCAATTAGAGTGCACAAAGAGTTTCTATAAACTAGTAAGTTCAAAAGAATAATTTCAACAGAAAATTCATCAAAAGACGATGACAATATAGAATTTTAAATTCCTAATATAAATTCTGAATATTCTCAAACTCATCAATATTCAAAGAAACACAAGTAATAAACATAATGTACCTATAAAGTGTTATGTTTGGATAAAAAAAATCCCCAAAAGGTTCATGTGTTTAGAGTTGGAGCTTTGCAAGGTTAGATAACAGGAGTAGTGACTTCATCGATGACTTAACCCATTGATGAGTTCATAACTGGATGTGCTGTAGAAGTAGGTCACTGATGGTATAATTTAGAAGGGTACTCTTGTCCCCAGCCCCTTCCTCTCTCCCTGGCTCTTTCCATCCCTCTCTATTTCCTTGTTGCAATGAGGTGAGCAGCTCTCCTCCATCACGCCCTTCTTCCCTAATGTTTCAGCCTTGCAGGCAGCTTACCATGGACTGTAACCTCTGAAAACATAAGCAGAAATAAATCACTCCTTCTTGGAATTGTATATGACAGGTATTTGGTTACAGAACAGAAAGCTGACCAATGCACAGAACTTCTTAGAATTATCATTCATTTAATGCTACAAGGAGAAAAAAGCAATTTCCATTTGCTAATATGGTGATAATCAGGTAAAAGAAGCCTATTAGCTAGTGGCGAGCATAGGAATGTCTTAATTTCTAATGTTACTAAGGTGTTTTCTCATCAAAGAAGTTAAACCAACTGCATAGGTAGCAAGTGGTTGCCTGTTTCTAATTAGCAAACTGTAGAAGAGTATTATATCATGCTTCTAACCCAAGCGCTGCTGACTTGCTATACTCTGGTCTTCCTGGGAGATAGTCTGACAATACGACAGCAGCTAAGGGCTAGAAAGACAGTAAAAGGAAGAGCGTTAGTTGGGAATGGTAGAAAGTGGGTCTGGTGTGGTTGCAGGATTGGTGCCATTAGATAGGCACAGTTTATTGAGGCAATGTATTGGGATAGACCATGGTCTGCTTTACCAATCATACTTATCCCAGAGAGAATTCCTCCTTTCCTAACCACACTCATCTCAGAATGCCTGATTTGGATGACAAAGAGCCTCTGAGGAGTAAAATATGCCACCATTTGCCTTTAAAACTGGAAAATAATATTTTCTAAGGATAATTATTATTGATGACAGATTAAAACTTTTATTCACAGATGAAGATTGTATAAATCCATTAGAAGTTTTTAACCAAGAACTTCACAAATAAAATACACTTGAACCAACTAATCTTGCATTTAGGACTCTATCCAATGCAGAGACATAAAAGAGATTTGTACTTATGATATACTCGTTGTGATCAAAATATACAGTGAATGATTTCTTTAAAAACTGTACTACAGTGGGGACGCATTGTAATTAGCCCCCTCAGAGTACCCCCCCTTCACTTCAAATACGCCTCCCAGTTTCTCATTGTTTCTGTCACTTTCTGAAGCAGATCCGGACGTCCTTGTTCTTGAGTGTGTTTATGAAGTGTGATTTTTTAAAACTACACTAAGTGCCACTGCCAAGTGCCAGCCAATGGAAAGGCAGACTTAGGAAAACACTACAGTGAATTTTCAATTCACCATGCGACTTCTGGCTCTTCCTCAGTAAAAGTGACATGAAAGGTAAATGATTTGCATCCACTGAGGACACCGACGCAGCCAGGACAACACAATTAAAGACACAGGAAGAGAACGTCCAGAACTGCTTCAGAAAGTGGTAAGGCGATAGAATATCAAAGAGAGGGGGAATATTTGAAGGGGATTAATGGCAATGTATCTTTTATTGCAACAAGTGTTTAAAAATTTAAACACGCACTCTATTTTTCTACCACAACCCATACATAGTAGATGCAATTATAAAAACTAAAACTTATCTAAACCCCTCCAAGAGGAAATATTCTGAAATTATATGCTAGCTATAACACTATGTAATATTTTCAGAATTTAAGAATATTGGATTTTGATCCACTATTAAGTTTTTAAAATATAAGAATATTTGTTTAACCAATGTGGTTTCCACACAGATGTATACATTGCAAGATAAAGTACTTTACGCTAAAATGCTAAATTTCCAGAGTAACAGATTTCTCTCAGAGATATAATTACAACTGTGCTTTTTTCTTTAAGCTTTTTTTATCTCCTAAATTATCAACTGTTTATATTATTTACAAATATATTTTTAAATATAAATTTATGAATAATTATTTCTATATATTTTTTTATTTACGACCAGTTTTTAAGCTATTCTTACAACATTTTGGACAACTTTTAACATTATTCATCACTTCTAATGTGTCACAAAATCATCTTGATCTATACATTTTAATTAATTTTTCTACTGAATAAAATATTAGTTTTCTTTTTCAAAAAGGGTAGATAGCAGTTATGTTCTGTAAGGCTTTGTATATCGAAACTTTTCTATTGAAGGCTCTAGTTATAAAAGGCAACGAACTGAGTGCAGGATTTTCTTCACTGTTGCTTGATATTTAATGTCACATAAATCTGAGGCAAATCTAACTTTTGAGCCATTATAAATGACCTTTTTTTGCCTTCTTCTATAGTGATTTTATTATCATTAAAATTAGAAAGGCTTTGGATCCATTTTCCACTAATAGTGCCTATCACCAGAGACTTGCTTTAATTTGAACGTCAATGTCACCTTGAATATGAGATGTCTGTGGTCACCCCTAGTGGCCATACCATGGCTCTGTACTCTCTCTCTTAGGTCAGAAAAAGTTCAGAGTAATTGTCAGAGCTAAGGCTACAACTCTATAGGTGAAATTATAGGTATTCAGGCTGACTAGTTCAGTAGTATCATAGGCAGTTTTCTGTTGGTAGGACAAAAATACCTGAAACAATCCATTTATAAGATGAAAGATTCATTTTGGTTTCAGGGTTTAAGAAGTTTCAGTCCATGGTTATTTGGCCTCAACAGTTTGGGTCTATGGTAGCATAGTAAGTCAAATCAAGAGTGTGTGGTGAAAGAAGTCTATTCACATCATAGCCAAGAAACAAAGAGAGTCAAGAAGGGGCCAGAGTCCCCATATCCTCCTCATGGGCCCTTCCCTGGCCTAACTTCTCTCAACTAGGCCCCTACACTTGAAGGTTCCATCACCTCTGGATAGAGCCTCAGGCTGGTGACAAAACCTTTTCCATATGACCTTCTGGGAGACTTTTAAGATTCAAACTGTTGTATGTAGCCCTCCATAAAAATCTGTGGAGAGTAAGGCTTAAATATTATATGTTTCTCTTATGTGAGAAGCCCAAAAAATAAATAAAGTGCAAAATAAAAGATAATAGGAAGTAGGGAGCTAGATCTTTTGCAAATGGGAAGAAGACCAAGAGTGTGGGATGGACTGAGATATGTTATGTACATGGACCAAATCCCCAAGATGAAGGTGACCAATGTATACTACAAACTTGTACTAGTAAAAAAATAAAAATTAAATAACAACAAAAGTCTGTGGAGTGTAATCTCTGAGTGGATCTTTCTAAATGTTACATTAGCTTTCCTGCAGGTCTTGTTGAGTTTTCACCACGGCAGATTGCTTTAGTCGAAGGAGCAATGAACTGAGAAGG
Organism: Fukomys damarensis; assembly: GCF_012274545.1. NCBI lineage: Eukaryota > Metazoa > Chordata > Mammalia > Rodentia > Bathyergidae > Fukomys > Fukomys damarensis. The sequence continues at coordinate 27,390,148 of NW_022900948.1, read as the reverse complement.
GAAGCTTACTAGATTCTAGCTGTCACAACAGCATTGCAGGCCAAGTGTGAATTGGAGCTACACAAACCAACCCTTTGATGTCATGAATGTCATTCTTATCATGTGAGTGACACTGACTTTTCCATCCCAACACAACTCTCAGTAGCAACGTGCTGTATTTTTTGTAGGCCACATTAGCAGAGAGGAAAAATAGGACATTCATCAAGGAATATGCAGTTACTTTTGCCTTCATCTCCTTCGCTCTATGAAGGTGTTTTTGCAGAACTTTTCACCTTTACTGGGTCTCCTCAGGCTAAGGGACTGTGTGGGGGTGCATTCAAAGTCGAGTCTGTTCTACTACCCCCATATCTGTTATCATTTTACTTTGTTGTATAAGCCTTTCAGTGAGGAGTTCTGCTGAACCTCAGTGCTAAGCTCCTAATCACCACCACTGCTTCTACTGCTCTCTGTAATAATCAGACCTGCCAAGGAGACAATCATCTAATATTCCTTAAGCAATTCCCACTGCAAATTCCTGCATGCTGTTACCAAGGACCTCAGCCATAGAGCAGCAAGCAAGGTTATGTCACAAACAACATCTTACAGAATTTTAAGTAAAATCAGCTCTTCCAGCTTTTTGTTTTACCTTCCCCCTAGCATAGTTGTGGAAATAAAACCACAAATAGATATTTTTTGCTGTGTGGTTTTAAATTCTGTCTTACTTTGGGCAAGGAACTTAAACTCTCCACTTCCTCCTTCTAAAAATGTTGTAATAGTAATAATAATAATAGCTTATGTGTATGTTTTGATGTGTACATGCATTTATTTCTTGCTTGGGCTGGGGATTTACCTCAGTGGCACCACGCCTTCCTTGCAAGTGCAAGGTCCCAAGTTCGATCCCTGGTACCAAAAAAAAAAAAAAGTTTCAATCTTCCTAAAAACTGTCATAAAGTGAATAGCCATTATTTTTTAAATTCCATTATTTTAAATGGGAAATAATTATATTCCAATTAGTCACCTCTCTAAAAATTGAGTGTATGTGAGGCATTTGATACTCATCTTTATAGCACGTGTGGAATGGAACTGAAATCCCAGCAATGCTCCGTGTGTGATGATGTAGACTTGTGGTTCACAAGACTGCCCTTTAAAGGAGGCTGTCAGTAAAAGATAGGCAATGTTATCAAAAGGAGGTTTAAAGCGACTGACAAGATCAAGCTTTCCAATAACAACGGATGGTCTATTCGTATATTAACAGATACACAAATTGATATGCCGATTAGAAGTGTGCCTCAGAGAACCCGAGTTAAGTGCCGAGAACTTTTTAAAAAACCAAAATGCACAAATCACACTGAAAATATAAACTTTATAATGTACAAAAAAATAAATGAATCAAAACACAGTTCTTGAAGATTTTTGCATTGCTTCACCTTGAGAAAGCTGGTGGTAAAAAAGTACATAACATTTTCTGGAGAATTTGAAAAAAATTTTAACATGATTGTAAAATGTATATTCTGCATCATGTAAATATAGACTAACTCTTTTTATGGCCCCTTAGGAGATGTTTATCAAAATTAATGATAAAATAGCTTTCAAAGAAAAATTAATAAACTTAATATAAAGAAATACAGATATATTCTAAATAGCACACTAATCACTGGCATTAACATATTTGGGATAAACTTAATGGCAACAACAAATTTAATATATAAAGAGAACTCACAAAATAGTGATATTATTAACTGTTCTGTTTTCTAAATACATGATTACTAAAATCAAGTCCTTGTCAATGACCAGTACAAAAAAAAATCAAGTCATTAATACACTTATAATCAAATATATATTACTTTAAAATACTTATCATTTTATCTATTTGAGACAAATAGTTCTTTAATGAAAGATATATGTTGGATCTCCAAAGAAAAAGGAGAAGGCAAATTATATATCCTTTGGAAGAATAAATATGAAAATAATACTTTAAAATTTATTTGAATACAGAACTTCATATGAGGACAATTAAAAATGAGACCTGAAACTAGGGAATTTGGCACAAGGACATTCATGGCAGTGTTGTTTACGATAAAAAATATTGGGATGACATGATTCCTCTAACAGACCATTGGTTACCAAAATTTTGATATGTTTATGTAGCCATAAGAAATCATGTTGCCAAGGAAGATTTAATGGTACGATAATATATTTATAATATACTGTTCATTTAAAAAGCCTAGTTATTAAGCTCCTATAAGCTCCCATTCCATTTTTTAAATGTGTATACAAAATTTAACTGTATGCGAAATTCTTAATTTAATTTTAAATTTGAATAATTTAAAGTTTTTCCATCTGCTTTGTTTTTAAATTTTTCATAAGCTACATGTGTAATGAAAATGGTAACCACTAATCTTTTTCAAAAATCTGTCTCCAATTTTACTACATTTAAGAAATGATTCTTCAAATTAGCAGTGCCATCTGCTGGTCATTTTGAAAATGTTTCTTCAGGGAAAAAAGTTCAGAATTTAGACATGTCAGTAATTGTCAAAACTAAATATTATAAAACATTTAACAAGTAGAACTGAGAAGAAGAACTCTTGGGACATTTACCAGTTTAACTGTTTTATATTATGCTATTAAAATAGTATTCAAAATCTAAATATGGACTTTACCATTATTTTATCCCTTCCTTTTACCTTGTACCTTTGTCATATTCAATTTATAATCATTGTTTTTATAGAAGCTATCAAAGAGAGAGTACGAATTACAGTCGAGCGTACATCTTGGCTACCAAACTGTAATGAGCAACACTTCCAAGGCCTAAAGTAAACTAAAATACCCTAATAAGAAAATGATAAGTGAAAAAAATGAATTGAGTCAGAAGTTGGAGAACAAATACGGCGAAGTCGTCCTGGACACAAGCTCAGAAGAAAACGTGCTAGTTGGTCTCCTTCATGTGGTGAGGAGAGCGTAGGTTACACAGTGTAGTCTAGAGATCAGCACAGCTGGCCAGAGGGGAAGTAGTAATGGAGATGTGCAGAGAAGAGTCACTGAGAATGCAGGAATTATGAAATGTGTGTGGGGGTGCTCACTATGAAATGAAAAACTAATAGGAAAATGATATTTGTAGATCAAACAAAACACCTGGATAGTTGAATGAGGAAGTGTGCTTTCAGGGCTGGACTGTCTAATGTGAACCCCGCTCCTCTGGGGAGCAGACATTAAGATCGTGTCACGCATAGCCTTAGTGACCAAACTATCACTGCAGAGGCCAGATTCCCGGGACAGGCTCTGCATACAACGGATCGTCCTGCCCATCCTACTCCCTGCAGACCCTGAGTAAAGCATCCTTCAAAGCTCTAACTCTAGCAAGGGAGACCCTGCACTGCACTCTGGCCAGAGAAGATAAACATGAACATATCCCAGGAAGGAAACATCTAATAAAAGAGATCTTACAAACACACACACACACACACACACACACACACACACACACACACACACACACACAGGATTATGAGAAACAAGCCATCAAAATACCTGTGAGGTCACTCAATTCTCCCACTGCAGATCTAAGGGGCACAAAAGCAAACCTCAGCTAGCAGAGCTTTATGAACTAATTAAGAAGAGATAAAGAAATCTGTCAAGTTTAAAGAGGACAGGTACCAAAGGTTCATAGAATTAGAAAATGACCACTATGGGAGAAACATATTAAAAATTGGAAGAGTTGACCAAAACAGTGCAAAATCTAAGTGACAAATTTTGCAAACTATAGACCCTGTGAAAAGGTATCAGACATAAATACTAGGCATATACATATAGTGTATATATATATATATATATA
>NW_022900948.1:27354209-27386301 GCF_012274545.1 Fukomys damarensis | reverse complement strand
AAAAAAAAAAAAAAAAAGTAGAATTCAAAATTGCAGAAATGCCCAGTATAAAGACAGGATTTCTGTTCTGACAAAGTGGTAAATTATGATGTTATTCAGAGAAGCCTTAAAAACTCATCCAACAGCTGTTAGACAACACTAAAAAGCCCAATCTAAGGCTAATTGTAATTAGAGAAGAACTAGAAGATAGCACACACAAAACTAAAATTTTGTTAACAGAAGCCATAATGGAAAACTTCCCAATTGCGAAGAAAGAGTTTAACATACAAGTTAGTGAGGATTGCTTATGAACACCAACCAAGAACAATTTTAAAAACAGCTCCCCCAACATATTTTAATCAAAGTTCTGGATGTCCAAGAACAACGACAACAACAGTCTTAAAAGCTGTCAGAGAAAAGCAAAAAAATCACATATAAGGGTAAACCCATTAGCAGTGCAGCAGATTTCGCTACACAAATTTAAAGGATAGGAGAATCTGTAGTAAAGTATTCCAAGCCGTAAAAGCAAAGAACTGCCAGCCCAGATTAACATTTCTGGCCAAACTTTCTTTCAAAATAGATGGAAAAATAAGGATATTCCATGTAAAAGACCAACTTTAAGGGCTGGGGATTTATCTCAGGGGTTCTACCTCCTGCCTTGCAAGTCAAGGACCTGAGTTTGATCCCTTGCACCAAAAAAAAAAAAAAAAAAAAAAAAGATAAAAGACCAACTTCAGAGATACTGTACATGAGCACCAAACAAGCTATTTAGAAAATACTCAAGAATGTCCTAAATAAAGATGACAAAGCCGACAAAGCCAATGACCCAAATGAAATGAATACACCAAGTGAAGTTAATAGATAAACAAATAAAAAAAGGAGTCATCAACAGGGAAAGAATGAAATGTTAGATGTAAGCCAGTTTTTTCAGGAATAACTCTCAATGCTAATGGCTTCAACTCTCCATTTATAAGAAACAGATTGGCAGAGTGCATCAATAAACAGAATCCAACAATCTATCGAATTCAAGAAACTCATCTAATCCAAAAAGATATTCATAGACTGAAAAACCCAAAGGATTAAAAGCAATATTTCATGCACCAGCATCCTGAAAACAAGCAAGGGTAGCAACTTCGCTCTCAGAGAAAGTAAACTTCAAACTAAAATTGATCAGAAGAGACAAAGAAGGTCACTACTTTGCATTTAAGGGAAAAATTCAACAGGAAGAGATAAAAAGTCTGTTATGAATAAAAATAAAATAATGAAAATAAGTGAATTAAATTCCCAAATCCAAATTCAAGGCAAAGAACAAAGTAAGGCAAACATTAAAATAAAGAAAGAAATCCCAGGTAAACCACAAAATAAATCAAAGAAAAAAAAAAGCAAGGGCATAATAAAGATAAAAGCATAGTTGTTGAGAATGAGAGTAGAAAATAATAAATCTGCTTCATAGATAAATTCCCAGGGGGTTAAATAAAACAATAGACAAAATACTAGTAATAAGAAAAAAGGAAAGAAAGAAACAAAAAAGAACTGAGTGAAAACACAAAATGAGTAATTCGCTAAGGAAATTGTATCCATTCCCTAAGTGCTGCTTTAGCAAGTGCCTTATACTTTGTGGCGCCAAACAACAGCAATTTATTTGCTCATAGTTCTAAAGGAAAATCTGAAGTCAATAATTTCACAAGGTGACATGCTCTCCCCGGAGACTCTAGGAGAGTCCTCCCTTTTCTTTTCCGGTTTCTAACAGCTGTCAGTAACCCACATTCCTTGGTAGATAGTAATTCACTCTGGTCTCTGCCTCTGCCTTCACAAGAGCTCCTGCCCCGTGAGTCTCTTTATCTCCTTTCTTACTATTTTGGCTCCACGTATGTTGGGTTGTGACATCCTGCACATTTCAAAGGTTAAAAGAGTAGATGATCTACTTTTTATTTTCCTAAACCGTTTGTATTTCTCTCATGAATTGCCTGCCTCTATCCTTTTGTTTTAGTCAAGTTTTGCTTTTCACTTACTGATTTGAAAGATTTATATTTGTCTCTCATGATAGTGTCTCATAACAAGCCCTCAAGTGATGCAAATATTTTCTTCCGATAGTTTGCCTTTTTAGCTTTGTTTATAAAAAAAAAACCATATCTCAAAATAATTGTACACTTAGAATCCACCAAAACTTTTTCTTTATGGCTACTGGATTTGAGGCTCTGTTAAAGAAGGCTTTCTCTCCCTGACATCAAAAAACAAATCTTTGAGTTTTTCAGAATAGTTGTAGAATCCTAATTTTTAACTTCTCATATGTAGGGCAGTTGGTATTTCATTTTATGTTCAGTTTTAGAGATCTAATATATCTTTCCAAGCAAGGAGTCAGTAAGTTACACAGCCACTGAATGAATAAATTTCCAACATTTTCTGCTCCCAAATTTTTCCTCATCAGAAATGCTGATGCGAAGAACAGGTGTGATAATGTGGCTGTAACTACACTGTACTCAACGACATTGGAGGACACAGGAATATATGATATCGAAAAGCTCTTAAACACAGATGTTTAATCTTACCATTCATTTATATAACAAATTATTTTTTCGTAACTTTACCTTTGGCCTACAACAAACATTTCTTGTCAATTCCCCTTTAATTTTTTTTTAAATGGAACTACACAGAATATATATGACTCAGTCTTTATTGCTTATGATATTTGTATATGTTTTATTGTCATTAAAATGTCATTGTTATAGAAGTGGGAGCCCCTTACCAGTACTGGAAACATTATATGTCCAATTCAGCTTTTGGAAAAACTTTAATTCTATTTGGTCAAAGTTTTTATTGTGTTCTTGGTTCATTCTTATGTCAACAAGGATGGAATGCATTGCACAATTTATTTGATTTATTTTCTTTTTGTGAGTCTCTCTTATCTCAGTGACAAAAATTGTTTTAATATTTTTACTTGTTTTTTGTCTACTGACCAAGCTTGATAAGTTTTGCTTTTGAAAGTGTTCTGAAAATGTCATCCCAAAATATGGTGCTTTTGTATATTGATTATTTTGAACTAAAGACACTTGAGAAATAGTAAATGCAATGAAGACTGTCAACCTTCCCCTTTCTTGCTAAAAGGTCATAAACTTCTCATGAGAAATGTGCCCTCCTTGAACCAGAAAGAAAAGAATATTCTTATCACCAGAGACTGGGAGTCAATGCCAAAACAAATCTGTACCAACAGGTCTATTGATAATCTTCATCTTCCATTAATTTGCTCCATATATTTCCTGATCACTGTCCCACTGACCCATGGCCCCACACCCAAGTCTCTATCCTGACACATCACCACTGTTTATTATTCTTTGTTTTAAAAATTGCATACATTTTTGTACCTTTGGCTTTGCACTTTTTTTTTTGCATCTTTTGCCTCTTTTGGTATATTTTTCCTTATAAATACTCCCATGTGCATGGCACACTATTAAATAAAGCTCCCATGCTTTTCTCCTGTTAATCTTTCTTATGTTTGTTTAATTATCAGGTCCAGTCACAGAATCCAAGAAGTTTAAGGCAAGTTTTTCCTCCCCTACACTTCTTGGATTCAGTGTGTTATGAGTTGTATTGTCATAGATTTTTTTTCCCCACCTCAGTTTTAAAGTTTCTGTTTTCAGAGTGACCATAAGCCAAGATAGACACTTTGTATGACATTCCTGGAGAGGGTGGGTTGGGGGAAGTTAGTTCAGTGTGTCAGTCAAGTGAAGCACAGTGAGGAAGAAAAAGCTAAGCACAAGAAACAAAAGTGTCTTAATCAGAAGGCCCAGAGAAGTCAGGGGTGTCAATGGGGGGGGTAAGGGAAATACAGAGGCAGGGAACAGAGACGCAGAGGGGCAAGGAAAGGGGAGGGAAAGAGAGAGGTGGAAGGAGGAGGAAGAGGAAGATGAAGAAGAAGAAGGAGGAGGAGGAAGAGGGGGAAGGGAGAGGAGGACAAGAGGAGAGAGGAGAGGAAGGGGAGACTGAGGAAAGGATGGGGAGAGGCTGAAGAAGAGGGAGGAGAACAGAGGCACAGAGAAAGAGACACAATGAGCCTGCGGACCAGGCTTATGGTACACGGATGCAGACTCTTAGGCTTTCCCTCAGGGGTCAGGATTGTCTAATTTAAAGGAAACATATTCACTTACCTGACTCTGATGTTTACTGTAGTCAGCAACTGTAAGATATGTTAGTCTTCACATGCCTAATAGCACATGATACTAACAAACACCTTTCCTCACTTTGTATGTTAAGTGGCCCAGAGAAATTACCAAGAGAAGCATAGCGATCATTATCACCATTCTATACTCGGAGTTTCATGTGATAACACACATGAAAAATCTCTGTGAACTACGAATGAACACGGGTGTGTACTGACATCTATTATTACTGTGCCAGCGAAATCTTCTGTAGGTACAAAAAGATGGATAATGCATCTGGTCTTGGGTACTTGGTCTTGACATGCCAAGATAATATCTAGGAGGATGAATACACAATTCTGTCGAAAAGACATTTTCCTCCCCTGAAATAGAGATTTAGGACTGTAGGCCGCTGGAAGTTTTTTGAAGTCCTTCAGAGATCGGTGTATGAGCCACTGGAGGGCAGCAGAGACAAGATTGTAATAAAGAAAATTTCAATTACTACCCACGACCGATTGATGGGTTTGTTTATGTCATATACGTATGCCTACTCTATGCAAGGTGTTCAATTGTTATGACCAAAACTTATCTATGTGGAGGAACATTTGACAGATACTTCTATTTGAATCTTTATGCATCGAGCATGGATTAAAGTTAATGTTTTTGTATAGTTTAATTGAGAACTCACAAAATTAGAGAATTTTAAAGCTAGCAAGAAATTTTTAGAGCAACCATATCTACTAACCTCTTTTGGAATTGTGTCAGCATATTTTCTGCTCTTTCCTTTATGGAAAAATCCTATCAGTTTGCTTTTTTTTTTTTTTTTAACCTGCTCAATCTCAACAGAAAGTTCAAAGTGAAAATCAAAGTCAATCATAGATACGTATCATTATCATAGTGCTATTTAAATGTTATACTATATGGACCAAAGAAATTTATCAAGACAAATAAAATTCTCATCTCTCTATTGAACATATTTATTTTTCTAGCTTTGTTAATTTTTGCTTCTCACACTGTTTCCAAAACAAGAAAAAAATATTCACTTTGATTTTGGAGTTGCCTTGCATTTTGATGCATCAAAATGTATCAAAGGAAGAATAAGCCACATAATCTTTATAAAAACTCAGGCATTGCTGATTTCCATCCAAAATATTTTAATAGTAAGTTGGAATTAGAATGTGTGGGGAGAGAAAGAGCGTATGATCAAGTGTACACATTTACCATCGGATACATTCCCTCATGTAGTCAAGCAGTAGATGAAGGCCACTCCCCTGGACCTCACACACCTCCCTCCAATATAGGGGAAGAATTCCAGGTACTCATTCAGCAAATTCTTGTTAAGTTGTGTCAAAGCACTATTTCATATACTGAGGATTTCAGATTAAATAAAGTGGATTGTCTGCCACCAAGGGGCATACAATCTAGTAGTGGGGCAGAAAAATAAGTGACTTGCTGTGCTGGATACCATGAGGTGGAAAGCACAGTTTCTATGAGATTTGTAAGAGCTTCCCCGAGGAGTCTTTGTTCTTCAAAGGTTTCCTTGAGTAGATGATATTTAGGCCAGAATGGAAGGGCAAGGAAGAAAAGAGATAAAGCAGGAAAAGGAAAAAAAAAAAAGCAACAAAAAACAACAACCAAGAGCAGGGGAAAGAGTATGCACATACCATAGAGTGAGCACAGAGGGGCAAACAAAGCCTAAGAGGAAAGCAAAAAATAAACAATAGAGAGCACTGAACACCATAGAAAGGAGTTTGAACTTTATCAGATGATACTATACTTTTTTGTTTTCTTTTATTTGTTTATTTATTTATTTATTTTTGGTACTGGGGATCGAACTTGGGTCCTTGCACTTGCGAGCCAGGCAGCAGAACCACAGAGCTAAAGCCCCAGCCCAATACAATTTCAATTGTACAAAATAAATTCAGGTTAGTATGGGAGAGATGGACTAAAGTAGGATGTACTAGAGGAGGGAAGTCCAGTTACAGGAAGATGGCTAAATTTTATCTAAGGCTGATTAAAAATTATTGATTTAATTCAGAAGCTGATATAGAATCTAGACATGGCAAGTGTCTGATGTATATTGAATTAGTGATTGAGGGGCTGAAGATATTTGTAAACAGGTTAGCATCTCTATTTGGAAACTCTGGGGAACATCATTGATCTATTTCTACACTTTTTCCCACAACTTAAGAATCATTACCTTAGTACCATTTATTTATATTTCCAAATCAGTATCAAAGACTTGAGGTTGTACACATAGCAAAAGTGAACCGCTTGATCTTCCATTTCTGCTGTCAAAAGTTGGAAAAGCCTGATTTTTTTATCTAAATGTATACTTCAATTCATAGAGAGGAAACATTTATTTCTTGGAAATCTTTTTACTACTAGTACTGCTTTAGGTTACCAAGTTTCCTCGGAGAATTTGTTTTGGTAAGCTAACTCACTTATCCATGAAATGTATGTGACTATGTGAACATTCGTCACATTTTATAATTCAGATTACAAAACTAGATCTACAAGTTTTAAAGAGAAATCATTGTATAGGTTGTGTACATAGCCATAAAATATTGTTTCCTCGGGTTTAATGTAACATTAGGGTCTAAGGGAAAACTGGAAGGGGAGTGTGTAATTATAACAAAAACTTAATGCAGCTCTATGTTTCTTGAGTAAATTATCTGCTGTTTATTAATAAGCAAGATGGGAGGAATGGAAATTTTTCCAATTTGTCTTTAAGAAACTTCCAGGGAGGTATTTCAAAACTGCAGAGTCTAGATATGAAAAATTTTAAGCATGCCAAAGCATTATAGAAGCAGATGCTTTTTAGAAAGTTTTTTAAGTCTGGAAGGAAATTACATCAAAATACAAGGATTCAAGTCAAGGAAATATTTGAGTTATGTACAGTTAATTCATGTTTAGTTTGATCATTTCGTATCTGTGATATTCACTTAAAATTGTTTAAGTGTGTCTTGCCAAATTTTTTCAATTACAAATTAGCAATACTATCTTCACAGAAAAATAGAAATTATAAATTAAGCAAATAGCTTTACTTAACTTTAAAAGATACAAATAATAATTTTCACATATAGTTATCAAAAATACACGATAGCTCCTAGAGCCAGATGGCTTGAGTAAAACAATATTAACACTTTCTAAGTCAAAAGTAAAAAGCTTATAAAGTTGGAAAATGTTGCATTTTGCTCCTAAATTCATTCAAAGCACGTCCATCATTTCAATCATCCAAAAATATATTTTCAAAGGCCTTAAAACAATTGCAAACTCCTACTGAGATAAGCGGATGCTATTCTTCAAACTCACTTATGTAGAAGATGATGATGAATGAATGAAAATACCACATCAGTCAGTGAACGTATATAGCTCTGGATTTCACTTGCTCTAAGTAACACAGGCAATCTTCACGGGGAGGTCAGAAACATCAGAAGTTAATACATTATGGGTATCTTCTGAAAGACACATCATCTGTTATCATCCCAAAGAACACTGCTGTTTTGTTTTCCTGGCCAGGAAGCTTTATCCCCCAGATCATACAAGAAAGGGAGAGAGATGACTGGTTGGTACAACTCATAAACAACCACTTTTGACTGAAGGTTGTGAAGGATAATCACATTATAAAAAGGTGTAAGTCTTGGCCTTGAGGAGATGTCCTGGCTCTTGGACTCCAACATTTAGGTCCTATGCTGAATGTTGATTCCATGATGGTGCCTCTTGCTAGATAAGTCTGGAAAGGACAGTGGTTCAGATTTCACTCTAGCACTTACCAAGCTAGATTTTTTTTTTTTTTTGGAGTCCAATGAAATTTATCTTTATTTCAGGGTTCTTGGCATTTGTGTTTTCCTTCCAAGTGAAACTGCTTGGTAGTGGGTCATCAAAAACCAGGTATACCTTTATAGAGAGCATGGTGTGTTTTATTAAGGTTAAAAATTTTCAAGGTCAAATTCTACAAAATCCATTTAAATGCCATGTAAACTTTGAGTTCAGTAAGAGAATTGGAAGTGATACTATGTGTGACACACCGAGAGATAGATTTCAGGTCCTTGTGTCTGATGAGCAAATGATTTTAAGTGTACCCCAGTGGTAAAATAAACAGCGGTTACATTTATTAAAGTTAACAAGAGGATGTGCTCAGCTCAGGTCCCTGCCAACAGAAACAAAAGGTTACATGGACAGTAAAAGTGCTGGGATGGCAGAAAAATAGAAAAAGTAAAGATAAAGTAGGCTTTTGGATTTTGGAAAATGCACGTCCTGCCCTGGGAACCTCTCATTTGATCTCTCTGAATATGATTGACAGGAATTATTAACGGGGTGCTGAGTTATTTTAGGGGCCCCTAAATGCATGACTCTCCCAGAACTCACTGTTTAATCACATGCATTGACATGCAGTCCCTCTGTATGAACCATAAATGAAGTTTGAGTGGGAAAAATGTTACCAAAGGTCAAGCCACAGGATCTAACACTTACGTGCTCTGGGCGGAAGCTTCAGAGAGTTCCTGGGTCTTTGTTATTATTATTTCTGCTTCTCTTAGGACAGTGAAAAGAGGACTGTCCATGGGGTGTTGCCCAATTTGAAGTGGGGTGAGGGGAGTGGTCTCTCAGTCTCATCGTGCTACCATACTAGAAAGATATACCATCATGATAGCAAACCAATTCACGAACAGAATCTTCTTCCTAAATTTCCTTGCCAGAGATAAATCTGTATCTGTTCTTTGTATACTTGAAAGCAGAAATGCGAGATAATGGCTGTGTTAACCTGTCAACACTATAATGCATTACCTAAGATAATCAAGTTATAAAAAAGTGTATTTTGGCTCACAGTTTTAGAGGTTTTAATCTAAGACTGGTACTATTGATTCATCCCTGTGGGAAGGCAGTACATCATGCTGAGAGTACTTGGTATACAGAAGAGAACTGCTCATGGCCAGGAAGCAAAAGAGGTTGAAGAGGAAAGGTTGGATCCCATAATCTCCTTCTTAGGGAACTTCTTATGACTTAAAGACTTCCCATTAGGTCCTACCTCTTAAAGACTCTATCACCTTTCAATAGTGATACTGGGGAGAAAAATATAACTTCCAACCGGCTAGATGTCAGATATGTGGACTTTGTGCTCCCTGAAGCCGAAGAATGAATTTTAAGGAACAACAGGGATTAAGAGTAGGACATTTTATTTGGGAAGTAGGAATGGGGAATAGGAATAGCTCCTGAGAGACAGAAGGGGTGCTGAATGGGTTTCCAGGAAGCTCCCTTCTCTGAGAAAGTTTTATAGAAGCAAAGCTGGGGTCAGTGAGCTGAAGGGAGGCCCGGTCAGGAGAGGTTCCCAAAGAAAAGAACATGCATGGAGCAGACTTCACAAAAAGCCAGATCCAAATTTATTTTCCAGCACAGCACTTACAGCAGTTATTATCAGTTTACTGAGACAAAGAAGACAAAACATTCTGGGCAACCTTGCAGACTGGCGAATGTGTGGTTGTTTATGCTGAATCATTATTATTATATAATGATACCATGTGCACCTGTGCTGAACGACAGGATTGTGTCCTCAGGTGCCCTCAGACACACCCAGCACCCAGGCTTTGACACATCTCACAGTGGCCCCTTCCAGTACAAAGTGAGCCAAATTGTAATAAGATCACAAGTATAGTTGCTTAGCTAATATGGATCCAAAAGTAGCAACCTTGGTTGATAATCTATAGATTTAGCATTGTCTTTAGTCTTAGTCTTAGTAGTCTTAGTGGGTGGGAGAGGACGGCCTAATTCTAATGAGATAATGGTTTATTTATATGGGAAATCTCAAAAAGGTGGTACCAACAATATCAAGCTTCCATTTTATCCCTTAGGGGTATATGTAAATCTGACCATTTTGACTTTCATCTTTGGATGCCTCTAGCCACAGTTCCAATGTGTTCTCATCTTCTGCACTGACTCCCTCAAATTCCTAACTCTATCTGATTGCCTATTATCTTTCCACCTAATTTAGCTATCATAATAGTACCACTGTAGTAAGGAAGCCGTTAACAAATGGCCTTTGGAAGGCTCTCAACAACCAAAGTATATTGCTGACTTGCTGCTACATTCTTGGTTAAGACTGATCATTTGTACTTGAAAACAATGAATAGATGCAAAAACTGAATATTAATTTTAAAATGTCAATAGAAAAATGTAATACTTACAAGGCAATATAATAGCAGAGCAGATATTGTTCTAAATAAAAGAAGCCAGGCACAAAAGACCATATATTGTAGGAGTTCATTTACATGAAATGCCTAGAACCAGCAAATTACAGAGCAGAAAGTAGATTAGACTGTATAAGCTTGAAGAGTAGGGAAATGGGGGAATGACTGCCAATAGGATTTGTTTTTTTTGGGGGGGGTACCAGGGATCGAACTCAGGTCCTTGCGTTTGTGAAGCAGATGGGAGAACTACTGAGCTAAATCCCCAGGAAACAAAGGGATTTCTTTCGGAATGGTGAAAATATACGTATGATAAAAACCATAAATAATTATGTTGCAGCAAAGCTGTTAAAACATGCAATTGTTCAATTATTTTGAAAGAACATTATTGAACACTACTTTTACCTTAAAAATACTTGAGTAATTTTTCATTATGCAATATTATTCATAAATTTTGATAGTTTCTCAATGATCAGGAAGTGATATTTCAGTTGAGGTTAAAACATCCTTCAAATGGGTTTAGTGGCAGCTTCCTTTCTCAATGCTTTCACAATTATTATTTATTTAATGCCTTCCATGTCTTTAACAGCTGACCTCTGGCTCCAATCTTCGACTGTATAAATTAGGGTTCACGCATCAGGAACCCTGGCATCACTTGACAGCCTGTTAAAATTGCAGACTCTCAGATCTAACCTCGAATCTAGGAGACCAGCACTGCCTTTTAACAGGATCCCCATGTGATTCACATGCACATCCATGTGCTCTAAAGCAGGGCCTCTCAAAGTGATCTCCAGAGCATCAGCACCAGGTTTAGCTGGGACTTCGCTGGAGATGAGAACTGTCCTCATGAATCAAAACTCTAGCAATTTGTTTTGGCAATTCTGATCAATCTGGTGATTGTGATCATTCTGAAAACTTTGCTGTATTAGAGAGTCACCTAGGGAGCGCAGAAAAAATCTTGAGGTCCAGGTTATAATTAAATTAGAGACTTTAGAAGGGACTTAGGTGACAGTATTTTTTAAAATTCCTCAAGTGATTCCAGTGTACCTTCAAGTTTGAGAATCAGTGTTCTAATGGAGAAAGGCTATGCAGTTTCATTTTATTGATGTCTACTGTTGTTCTCAGATACTATTACACTCATCACAATAATCATTGACTGGAATTTTGCTGTACCTGTTACAGGAGTGATTTGCATACATTGTTCTCTTAACACTTTTTATTCCCCCTTCACTTTGCTTACTGTAACATTAGTGCCACAGATGTGGGAAACATTACAGAGTGAAAATCAAGCCCTAATTTAATACTCCTAGGGATTTATAAGAGGAAACAGGCAAACAAAAAGAGAATACCTGTTCTGAGAAAGGGTAGCGCACAAAGAAAGGGATAATTAGTTACACGACAGGGGGTGGTAGGCAGTGCCTGTTACCGCTGAAAGGTACGGGACAAAAAGTCAGATTTGTTTGAAGAAGCAAGGTCAGTACATGCCACCGATTCTAGCCATGGCGGAAAAAATGGAGGCGATCACAGCTCAGAGAGGTCATGGTGACCACCACACTCTGGTGTTTGTGGAAAGTTGGGGATCGCAACATTGAGAAACTAGTAGTCAACATGCAACTAAGATGAGGAGTCTGGTTTAGGAGACACCACAGAGACCGTGTCTGTTTCATCTGAAATCAGAAGAAAGGCTTGGATGAAAGTCAGAATTCCCAAGAAGTGTGGGAGAGGAACCAGGCCCAGCTCTGGTGGTTTAAAGAAATCCATATTAAATATGGGGGTGGTTCTTGGGAGTTTTGAACATTATAATTTTTTGGTTATTTCACACTCTTTTGCCCTCATATTCTCTCACGACATTGCCAGGAATGTACTCCTCTTATGCTTACCAAGCTACTAGCAAAATACCATCTGGCTCTTGAGGGACACATTGTTTCACCTCACTGGCAGCATTAGTTTGGGGACACTACTCCCAAATAAGACATTGACAGAAAGTACTTAAGCAGTTTCAGAGATTAGAGCTATGCTTTGAGAATAGATGTATTTCTCCCTTACAAACCAGCTGAGATGCTGAAAAGTGAGGAATCCTAAATGTTAATCCACAACTAGAATTCACAGACCTATATCGTATAAAACACACTGTTCTTTGCATTAGAAAAAAGATCTATATAGGATGTTCTTTAGTGTGTTAACCTTGCCATAATTATTTGGGCAGGAACTTGGTTGTTCTGAGAACTGTTGGTTATTTACAGTGGGAAATAAAGCTCGTGAAACAAGCCACATGCTACTGACAACTGGTTGATTTTTGTGGAGCAGAGTTCCAAGAGCCAAAGGAAAATGCTATTCTGTGACTATAGCCATACCACAGAAAGGTTTGCCAGAAAGGCTTGGGGGTGGGGTGAAGGCCTCAAGCAGATGCGATCCAAAGTCTCAAATGCATCTATTATGATACTGGGTGCAGAAAGGTTTTAAACGGAGATCTTGGCCCCACAGAAAGGAGCAGGAAAGTGCTCTGAACCTTCTTGAGTGCATACTGATACTACATACACTGTTGCTGAGAATTTTGGTAGAGGGTAATGGGGAGAAGGGCTCCTAGAAACAAAAGCTAATCAGAAAATCTTCAAAATGTTTTGTGCAGGCTAAGCTTTTCCACAAAGGTTGTAATAATTCTCACTCTCGGTAAATGTAATATGGGAAAAGACAACGGGATAGAATTATAGGTTCCTAGGGGAAAAATGCAGACCAAAGAGTCAATAGCCAGCTACAGAACTGAGTTTGGGTAGGAGTCAGCAATGTCCTGAGTAAAGCCTAGAGAGTTTCCTGAAACAAACTCTCTAGTCCCCAAAAACTTGGTTTGGGTTGATTTTTGGTAGTTTATAGTTTTCAAGAAAGTGGTCTTATTTAAATCATCAAAATTTTATACACAGTTATTTGTAGTATTTCTTTGATTTCCTTTTGATATTCATGGGATCTGTAGTGATAATCCTCATCCTCTTTTTTTTTTTTCCAGGCAGGCATGACACTGCTAACCTAAATCCCTGACCCTGTTATAACCCTCTTTTAGTACAGATTCTGGTTATTTGTATCTTATCTCTTTATCCCCTGTGTTAGTTACATTTTCATTGCTTTGATGAAACATATGACACTCACATGTCAAAGAAGGAAAGGATCATTTTAACTCACAGTTTTTAGAGGTTTCTGTCCATAGTCAGCTGGGTCCAAGGTAGGGCGGCATGGCAGAGGGCACGACAGAGCTCATGGCAAGTCAAACAGGAAGCAGCACAGGGTCAAGGGAGATGGAAGGGTACACACATAAACCCTTCCACCCACCACATTCACCCACCTCTTTCCATGAGGTTTCACCTCCCAACATCACACTCTCAGTGAACTAATCCAGCATCACATGCCCATGATCCAGGATCACACATCCACGATCCAGTCACCTCCCAAAAGCCCCACCGATGAGTGCATGAGGCTTTGAGGGACAATTAGATATAAACCACAGTATTCTCCGACTCCATAGACTGCTTTGCTGAAGTTTTCATCGAGAACTATTCTTTGCTTTCATTTATTTTCTCTATTTTTGTTTGCATTAATGTCTGCTCTTATACATTGCTTTAGGTTTAATTTGTTCTTTTTTACTGGTTTGTTAAGGTGAAAGATTAAATTATCAATTTGAGACCTGCTTCCTTTTAACTATGAGCATTTCATACTTTAAAACTTTTCTATAAGTACTGCTGTAGCTGCACTACATAAACCATGAATGTTGGATTTTCATATTCATTCGGTTTAAGTCCAATTTCCTTTAGAATTTTTTATTGCCCCATTGTTTAACTTGTATTTTGAGATATTTCAGATGTTATTTCTATTGATTTCTAATTTAATTTCATTATAGTTAAATATATGCATGACTCTACTTTTCTTCTTGTTTTTATTGGTACATTTTAGATATACAATACAGATACATTCATCATTGGGATCTTGTACCTTTACATGATGTATCTTGGTTCTTATTTTTTCCCCACTCCCCTGCCCTTCCTTCACCCTCTCCACCTTTCCCTATTTACAAAGATTTTGTTTCCATTTTTTCCTTTCCTCTTATTTTTTCTTTTCCCTTCTTAACTTTCGCCTACCCTTCCCACTTCCCCTACACCTTTAGACCTCTTTCTTCCTATTACACAATATAAATTACACATTTTGATCTTTAATTACACTTTTAGTTTATCATACCAGAGAAATTATATGGTATTTACACACTTATGTCCTATTTGTTTCACTTAAGAGTATGGCTAAGTATACACTTAGTAATAAATGTCTCTAGTTTCTTGTTCTTTATGGCTGAGTAGTACTCCATTTTATTAAAAAACAAAAACAAAACACATATCTTCTTTATCCAGCCTCCAGTTAATGGGCAGTTGGGTTGTTTCCAAGTTTTAGCTATTATAAACTGTGCCTCTATAAACATGGGTGAGCATATATTGCTGTGGTATGATTATTTTAATTCTTTTGGAAAGAAACCCAGCAGGGAAATAGCTGAGTAAAATGGGACCTCTAAACCTAGTTCTTTGCGGTATCTCCATATTGATTTCCACAGTGGTTGCACCAGTCTGCACTCCCCCCACCAATGGAGAAGGGTTCCTTTCTCCCCACAACCCCAACAGCATTTATTATTGGTTGACTGCAGATTTATTATTGGGTGAATTGGAATCTCTGTGTTGTTTTCATCTGCCTCTCTCAAATGACCAATGACGTTGAACATTTGTTCACATGTTTACTTGTGGCTTTTACTTCTTTGTCGGAGAAATGCCTGTTCATTTACTTCTTTGTCTGAGAAATGCCTGTTCATTTCAGGCCCATTTTTTAATAGGGTCTTTATATTTGAGGGCTCTGATTTTTTTTGAGTTCTTTATACATTCTAGATTTTACTTTTTTTTTTTTACACTGGGTCTTGATATATAGTTCAAGGCTGGCCTTGAACTCAGAGTGATCCTCCTGCCTCAGCCTCCCAAGTGCTGAGATCGCAGCCATGTGCCACCCAACTCAATGATTAATTCTTATAAATCAACTAATACTTGTTTTTATGTCCCAGAATATTGTCTTGAATGAAGTGTTCAATCAGTATCAGTTCCTGTTTTTTAGTTTTTTTTATATTTTTGCTGATTTTTCATCTAGTTCTCTTATTACTTACTGGGTGTATTTCCAGTTTGCTAACTTGCTTTTTTTTCTTAATTCTCTAAATGTTTTCTTAATTTAATTTGATCCCTATTGTCAGAAGCATACAATTTTGGATAGCTATGTCTTCTTGGAAAATCCATCCCTATATCAGTATTTAGTGATTCTTGTTTTTGTCATATGTTTTTAAGTTTCCTTTATTTTCATCTATTTATATTTTAAAGTAGATTTATTATAGTTAGCATATAGTGGAATCTTTAAAAAAAAGCTAATAGGACAGTCTCTGTTTTTTAATCAGAGAATGTAGAACTATAGCAGCCTTAGAAACACATAAGCCACTTTATACTCTATTGTTTATATTATATTTGTAATATATACTAATTTCCTCACCTCGAAAAAGCCTCCAGAGGGGCCAGGGATCTGGCTCACTGTGCCTGCCTCGCAAGCTCAAACTCCTGAGTTCAGTGGCAGGTACTGGAAAAACAAAAACAAAAAAGAAAATGCCATCAAACAATATTTTAATTTTTGATATTGGTGGTTATTCTTACTTAAAAGAAAAAAAACTATGTTTACTGTTTTGTTGCTTTTTCTTTCCTCATGGAGTTACTTGTCTCAATTTGATATTATCTCTCTCTCTCTCTCTCTCTCTCTCTCTCTCTAAAAGCTCCTTTCAACATTTCTTTCAGAGAAAGCCTGTAAGCTACTAATTCTCTGTTTTCCATAAGGTATAAATGTCTTTATTTTGCTGTGTTTTGGAAGGACGTTTTTACTGGATATACAGTCAGAAGTTAACAATTCCTTTTGTTGCAGCATTTGAAAATTAGTAACTTATTTTCTCTGATATCCTTGGTTTTTCATGAGAAATCTAATCATTTAAATTGTTTTTCCCCTAAATGTGGAATGTTATTTGTCTGTTTTCTATCTTTTCGTCTATATGCATATTTTAGTCTGTATTTCAGTGGTGTTTTCAGGTGTCTGGACATGGTTTTCCTTGAGTTTATCCCATGTAGGGTACTCAGAACTCTTAAATATGAAAATTTATGCATGACATTCACAGGGTTTTTTTCTATTTTCTATTTACTATTTTATGTTTGTAGTTACTTTTGCTCAAAATTTTTACCTTTCTATTCATTTAAAAGGTTTTTACATTTACCTTACGGCGAATGCTTATAATAGCTGTTAAACATTTTCGTTTGATAATTTAAATATCTAGGCCATCTCACAGTTTTCATCTATTGACATCTTGCCCTTGAAAAGTAATCATTTTTCTTTTTATTTCAAGTAAGTTTAGGTTGTATCTGGAATGTTTGTCTAACATACTGTGAATCTTTTAGGATCATTTAAGAATCCTCTGGAAATCACAATTTTGTTTTCTTTTGTTTTAGCAGGCAATCAACCCAGTTAATAAGTTTCGACCACAAGCTCTGTCTCTCCTGTGGGCTGCAGGTCTAATCTTCCAACCCTTTTATGTTCTTGTTTAGGTAGGCTTCATGTGTGCATCTCCCCGGTTTAGTCTCTGATATGGGTGGTTCGTTTTTCAAAGCTATACTTCTTTTTGTTTCCCAGTCACAAGGACAAGTGCCACCTCACACACAGAATTAAAAAACCCCTTCTTCTAGCTCTCTCCTCCCTGGAATTTCCCCCATACTCTACACCTTCTACCTTTCTTTTTACTGATTCTCTGATTTCTAAAGGGAAAGCCTCTCTTGACGTTTGAGCTCCCACTCTGGGCATAGCCTACATAATGAGTCTACCCTCAGGATGAAGTAGCAAAGGGAAAGGAACAGAGAAAAACACACTGGTGATTCCCTCAATATTCTTTGGGCATAAGTGTCTCTTTTCATCGTTTTTTCTAGACACAAAAATGGGGTTTGTCTCTAAGCTTTCAACGCCCTCATTGCTGCTATGATGGCAAATTTCCTCTAAACCTGGTGCATAGGAAAAACCTGGTGTATAGGAAACAGCCTCTGAGTTTATCCTCACCCAGGAGGGACATGCTGAAAGAACAATGACAAATTCTTAAGAAAAGGAGAACAGGGAGCCCTTGCCTCAAGAGGGCAAGAGCACAGGAGGTCTGGAAAGTCCCATTTTTATCAGTAGAACAAGGCAATGTAGCAAACATGCAATTCAAGGAAAAAAGAACTGTAGATGATTAACTAGGAACATAACAAACCCATACCTGGACATGTAATTTTCCTTGTTTAGCTCTTGGCTGATGTTGTTCTGGCCCAGAGGTATTTCTGGCTTCAGGCTTCAGTATCCCTGTGCAAAACCAAGGGAAGAGGCGGTCCTCTACCTGCTCAGCTGTCCCAGGGAGAGGTTAACAAGGCCTAGGTATCTGCAGCTGATCACGTAGCCCAGTCTCTCACGTTGGTCGCTTAACACAAATATTTAGTATCTGAGATTTTCTCTGGTGCCAGATTTCAGGTGTTGTCAGTTTTTCAGGGCTGCAGTCACAAGTTGATGGGGAGAGGATCTGCAAGGCAGTCCTTTCATGTGGCATTGACAGGCTTCGGAAATTCCACCTGCCAGGGCACATGGGCCACGGGTACATCACAAGTCCTCGTTGGCTTTTGGGCAGACATCAGATCTTTGCCATGTGGGCTACTCACAGGGCATCTCATAATATGGTACTTGGTTTTCCTCCGAGCAACAGAGTATAACAGTGAAAGACAGCAGAAAATATATAATTATTTGTAATAAATTGATCTTGAAAGTGATACCTGAATGATTTTACTTTATTGTATTTGTTGGAAGTGAATAATTTAACCCAGCTTTTGTTGAAGAGGAAGAAATTCCACAAGGGTATGTATGCTGAGAGGCAGAGATAAGCAGGGGCCACTGAAAAAGTTGTTCATAGCATTATCTTAAATGAATGGCCATATGTCAGAGTGTATTACACCTTCAGACCTCCATATAACTTAGAAGAATATAAAATGCTATCACATGTCCCCCTCTCCCCTGAAAAACATAGATTCCATCTGGGTTCAATAGAAATTAAGGATGTTGAAAACTGCAAGGCAGATCTAGAAAGAGCCAAGCATATGGAAAATAAATCTGGATATGTTTGGTGCATCATTTCCATGCTAGAATGTTTTCCTACTTTGAATATGGTTAAGCACATTGAGTATAAGAAGCATCTGGCTGTAGAAAAACAAGGTACAAATTCATGGGATGTATAGAAATGAGTGGACTTTGTTCCTTCATTTTAATCTGTTTAAGTTTGCAGAGACTATATCAAATTGCATTACCTACAGGATAATTAAGCTACTGTGAATGATCTGTTTTCAAGCATTGATAGTTAGGAGACAATGGTATTTTTTAGACTTTTTATCAGTTTAAGACTCATTGAGCACATTAAAGGTCTTTGAAGAAATGAAAACGCTATTATGGGGCTGACCCGCTGAAAGAGCAGTATTTACTAAGAGTGACAGACTTGTCTTTAATACTGAGTGACAAAGTGTATTTTCCAAAGTCAATAGATCAATAGCAAAAGATTTTCATAAACACATGGAAATTGAACAATACACTCCTGAACAGCCAGTGAGTCACAGAGGAAATTACAGAAGAAATCAGTTTCTACAATTAAATGGCAATCCCAAAACAATACAGCATAATTTAAATGACAGAACAAAAGCAATCTTGTGAGGGAAATTCATAGCAGTGGATACTCATATTAGGAAAACAGAATGAGATCAAATAAACAACCTAATTCTGGACCTCAGTCTTCTAGAAAAAGAAGAGCAGGAAAAACCTAAAACTCATCTAAGGGAGGAAATACCGTATTTTCCAGTCCCCAAACTTTTTCGCCATGTGACCTTCCTACTTCTCTGTCTAGAGGTAGAGTCCATTTCTTTATATCTCAACCTAGCCTGGAATTTTTATTGAGTTCGACCATCATAATACGGAGGAAATGATGCCATGCAAATTCCAGCCAACACAGCCATCGCTCTTAACAAATCCACTCATCTCCACTTTGTCTCTTCAAACTGTGAATAGTCATTTTAAAAGTCTGGGCTACTCTGCGGAGGTTACATCACATGAAGATGCAATGGATTCCCTATAGGAGAGTGAAGGAGCCACCTAGACATCCATTTGTTGAGCCTATAGGTAGCTCCAGATGCAGCCTCTGATTGCAGTCCCATGAATAATTCCAAATGAGAAACACTACGGATCCCGGTCAACCCACAGGATAAACACAGTAACATGTTATATTTTTAAGTTTCAGTTTTACATACAAGAGATAATCAGAAACTATTATTTGCATAAAGAGAATTTGAGAAACATTGTTAAATTACGTATAGACATCTCAGGAGGCTTACCGTATTAGGTTATTTAAACCTAGGACACATTGATATACATTGTATAATATTTCTCTATCTGGATATAAACACGTATTCATATTTTGTAGTCTAAAATGTGAATAGAAAAGGCCACTAGTAATGGCTCTAGCCTGAGACAAACATTATCGGTACTTGTATGTTTCTTTCCATCATCTTTCCTGGGTACCTATTTTTACAAAAAAGTCTTCTACAGGTGTGTATCTGCCTTCTCTCTTTCATTTTAATAGGATGCACTGAGCATTTTTATAATGTTAAGTACTTTTGAAATCGCATGCATAATACTACATAAATGCATACCTGATTATTCCAGCTTCATACATAAACGTGTATGCTCATTTTTTACTATTTTCTTGGAAAGTAGTATATCTGACTAAAGAACATAGCCATTATCTTTTAAAGAACATAGTTGTAAAGAAAAAAATCATATTATTTAATAAGTCTGCCAAGTGATAGCCATGTAGAACAGCTCTACAAATTTTCGCCCAGGAGATATCACCTGGAATACCAGCAGTGATTAACTACCAGGGGTGACCTGGCACTACTTTGGAGAGAGAATGCATCTGGGAATAGCAGCAAAGATTTTGAAGATAGACTGATAATGCTTAACTTCAACGAGGAATGGGAGGATGGAAGCACATATGTTTTTTGTCTGAAAACTCAGATATATTCACTAATTTTTGTCAATATGAAGTGCAAAGGAAGTCTTGTTTTTATTATAATGCATTTTCTATTATTATAATTGTAGTGGAGTGGTTTTTCATATGCTTGACATCTATCTGAATTTATCCTTTGGTGAGTGGCCTTTCCAGTATCTTTTGTCTAATATTCTCAATTCTTTTGCTAATGCAGATTCGTAAGAATGCTTTATACACAAGGATACTAAGTTTTTTTTTTCTATCATTTTCCAATTTGTTATTGGATTTTTAATTTTGCTTATAGCATTTTATGATGAGCAAAAATATTAATTTCTATGTGGTAAAATTAATTTTCTCTTTGTGGTTTCTTCCTCTGTGTGCATGTTTAAAAACATCCTTCCCTGTCCTTTGATCTTATAAATATTCATCTAGATATAATTTTCTGGATTATATATTTTTTAATTTCCTTACATTTGTCTCTTAAATTCTCCAAAACTCTAACTATATTTTTTGTAATGAATCATCTTAGCACATTTATTAAATAATCTTTTCCAGTGATGTGAATGCCATCTTTATAATGTACTAGATCCTCAACTATTCAGTTGTTTCAGGAATTTTATCAAACTTTAGCCTAATAATAGCAATAGTAATAAGCAATAATATTAACAACAGCAATAATAATGCTGATGGGGATAATAGTATCTTTTAACTCACTAAATTAGTGGGCTGGCAACTAGTTCAACTGGGATCCAAAGAACCTGTTTGTTTCCTCATCGACTAATTTAATTTCTTATTGCCCTATAAAGAGAGCAACAGATTTGGGTCCCTTCATTAGAACAGTCCTACCTACCACATGTTTAGCACATTTCTGAGATGATGCGAATACCAGTCTTCTGAGGTTTTGCTTGATGCTTTTGACTTATCAGTTTTGCCCATAAACATTCTTTCCCACTCCATATTCTGAATCTGTGGAATGTCCTTTAATTTATTGTTACGTAATTACTACTTCTAATGAGTAAGCCATATACAAACTTGAAACTTCCTTGAAGAAAATTAGCCTAACTACTCTGCCCATATTTATATATTTTCTGTATTTCTTAATAGTAAATTTCATGCTTTTTTCTATGCAATAATTTTTGGATATTTTTACTGAGACAAAGAACAAAATCTCCATCTCTCCCTCTCCCTCCCTCCGTCTCTCTCTCTCTCCCTCCCTCTGTCTCTCTCTCTCTCATACACACACACACACACACACACACACACACACACACACTTTTCAATTCCAGTGTATTTTTCATCCCAGCATTAGGAGGTTGAGCTTTTTTATTCATATTATATATTTAAGAGGTGGGATACAGGAGAAGAACATGGTGAAGCGTGATTGGTAGCAAAATTCAGCTTCTCAGAGATTCATGTTCCAGACATCTGGAAAAATACCAGTTCAGCAGGAGAAAGGGGGAAGTACATTGCTGGGAATTGGGAAGAAACTGACAGGAAAATTAGAAGCTACAAAGAAGTTGGAGAGATGGACCACAGTGCAGAGAAAGCAATTAGACAGTCCGGGCTCATGGCTCTTGGGGAGGGGAATCTCATTCTGCACATGTAAATCCTAGGGCTGGGATAACTGTACTAAACGGCAAAAGTGAAATGGAGTTTGGCTCTGGGGGGCCCCTGCACACAGCAGCCGGTAGCTGAGGCCAGATTCCAGCACAGCACTAGCCGTATCACCAGAGAGTATTTGATGTGGTGCCATTTTGGGAAGAGGTTAGTTATTTAATCTGGGACTCAGAACAGCTGAAGAAAATCTTCACTCCAGGATCCCAGTGTTGCCCTCCCACACTGACTGGATAGGAGACAGCTGTGGGAGAGAGCCATAGAGAAGGAGTAGCAGACCAGACAGAGAAACCCTGAGAAGTTTGAGTTCCAATGAAAAGGACACAGGCCCTGTCCACTACAGGGAGAAGCTAGGCCCAGGTTCAGACTGAAAGTGGAGGTTTAAGTACTTGAATTTCTGCCTTGCTGCATGGATCCAACACAGATCTGGGATCTGACTGCCTTCCCTTCCTACCAATATGAGGAAGGCTATGCCTCAGTTTGGACTGGGGTAAACAGAGGGGCCTCTGGAACAAACTGTGGGCATCCCACAAATCCACGCGACGTAAAGCTAGGTGGAGAAATTATGACACAGATCTTGGAAGGAAACCAGCTATTTAAAAATACAGAGACTCTCTCTCTCTCTCTCTCTTTTTTTTTTTCCTATTTTTGAACTTGTTTCTCCCCCACCCCCACCCACTTCTTTGCTCTTTCTTCTTCACAGTTTTATTGGGGTTTTGGGAATTTTTCTTTGTCCTCTTTCCTTTCAAATTTTTTTTCATTTTCTTATTTCTCACTTACTTCTCTTTCTCTTTTTTCCTCTTAACAATTTCCTCTTAATGTCTTTCTTGTTTTTATTATCCGTATTTCTCTCTCTCTCTCCAAGACTTACATATCCTGCAAAACTTTCCTTCAAAATTGATGGACATAAAAGTATTTTCACGATAGAGATATTTTCAAGAAATTCATAACTACCAAACAAGTACTCCAGAAAATTCTCAAGGATACCCTAGAAAGAAACAATGACACCAACAATGCCAAGGATTGGGGGAGGAATTCACCAGGCAGGGTAAGGAGTTAAGCAAAAAAAGAGGGTGGGGTTGGGAGGAGAGAAGTCAGTAACTGGAAAACAGATACCTCAGTTCATGAATTCTTCTGCTTGCAAAACATTTTAGTTCACAAACAAAAGCATTCAGCAAAATTTTGCTTTTGTTCACAAATTCCACATCAGGTTCCAAATATGAGCACAGCTATCTTCCCCATACAAACTCAAATGCAGAAATCTTACCCGAAATCATAAAGCAAATTAAGTTTGTAAACCAAGCTACCATTGTAATGCAATGACAGGAACAGTCGGTACCTTTTGCTAATAACTTTTGATGAGGATGGCTTCAATTCCTTCATCAAATGACACAGATTCGCAGAATGGATCAAGAAACACAACCTAACAATATGCAGTATACAAAAAATGATATTAAAAACATATAAAAATTCATAGATTAAAAATCACAGTCTAGAAAGCAACATTTCATGCAACAAGAACTCAGAAAAAAAGCTGACTTGAGATAAATGTATTTTGAGTCAAAACTAATCAAAGGAGGCAAAGAAGCTCACTATATATTGGTTAAGGAAACAATTCAACACAAAGAGATAACAATTGTAAACATATGTGCACCAAATTTCAGCATGCCAAACTTCATAAACAAACACTGATAGAGATAAAACATCAGAAAAACACCAACATAATTATAATGGGGAACCTCAGTACCCCACAGATAGAGAGATCAACTAGACAAAAAATAATGAGAGGAATGTTAGTTGAACCAGATCCTCAAACAGACTTCATAGATATTTAGAGATTCCCAACACCAACAGAATGCACAGGGAGTAGTATTCCGCCACACGGACAAACCTAAACCATTTGTAGGAAAGTGAATGCACCTTAAGTTCACGGTGTTGTCGTATGTTTTCTCTTAGATGAGAAACCCTAAATAAAAATGAAAAGCAAAATAAAAGTTAGATTATGGGAAATAGCAAGGTAGTAGATATTTTGCAAATGGGAAGGGGACTAGGAGATAGAGGGAAAGAGGAGGGATGGCGGATTTAAAAAATGAGTTGAAATGTGTTATGTACAAACACCACCTCTCCACAGGGAATGTTATCCTTAGGTACTAATAAAAAATTTTAAAAAGAAAAAAATGTTAAAAAATGAATCAGTATAGAAAAGATAGAAGGAGAAGATGAAAACTGAAATGAGTTGAAATTTGCTTATCCTTTCAATGGGTAGAGATTAAATCATTCCTCAGAGCGAAGCACTGAATAAGGACCTGGGAATAATGTACTCAAAATAATACACACGTCTTTGTCAGAATTGTAAAACAAGACTATATATTTTTAATCAAATATATATCCCTTTAAAATGATGACTTTTAAGCCTATTAATGTGGTAAATCATATTAACACATTTTCTAAGCTTAAAACAAGTATTTCATAATACGTCTCAATGAATACTGCTTGGTCATATGCACTATTCTGAAAACTATTGAATATTAGCTTTGAATTCAGCTTTTTAACCTTTCAAGCTATTTTTAAATGGTTTAAATAGTTTTATTAACCCTGAAACCAGCTAGGGTCCTCACCTGTTGCTGGTGGCTGGGAGGCCTGGATGGGGATTGGTAGTAAAGTTACAAGATCCCAATGATGAATGTAACTGTACTGTACACCTAAAAACTACCAATAAACTCAATGGAAAAATTTTGATATTGAGTAATAAAGAATATTTGCCATATTAGTTTTAATTTTTTTCTTTAATAATGTTTTACAATACAATCTATGAAATTATTCACTTATTTCCCTTTCATCAAGAAAGTCAACTCATTTATTCTATTAACCACTTCTATGAACCTCTTCAGAATTATTATACTTTATTTCCGATGAAGTTAGAATGGGCACAAATCATTTGACAATTATTAGTAAAAACAGAAGTATATTTTCTCTAATTTCAATGGCTGAAACATTTCTTAATTACTAATATATATTTTACATATGCACACAATCCACATATAGAGGGTATATGTTTGCATACACACATCCTTAAATACATTATTCTGGAATTCATTTGGATGATATATTTTCTCACCTCTGATGGAGGATGAGAGAGATGAGACGTCGGGGGCACTCAAAGTTGCCTTCTTTATTCTCTCTAGGAGCCTGTCTATGGCTTCTAGCCATGGAGGAGACCCAGCAGAGGCTGCTGCACATCTTCAAGAAAGAGGACCCTTTTGAGATGTAATAATAGAGGCAGCCTGGATTTATGAAACACTTGGGATATTCATTTAAAAGCAACAAGAAAATGACTGCATAAGATTAGAATACACCAAGAATGACATCCTGAGAGAGACAGTAACCAGAATAAATCTAGAAAGACTGGTAGTTGGTAAGACAAGTAACTTAACTGAAGCAACACATCCCAGCACTGAACACACAGCAGCTCAGAGGAAGAGAGGGATCTTCCCTTCCCATGCAGCAATAAAAAGAAAACCAACATCCCCTTCTAAATATTGGCTCCGACTCAGAGTGAGGAAATGCCCTGAGCAGACAGGAGGTCAGACTACAACAGCCCAATGAATAAAGTCAGGAGTGATCATTTCCATTTTCCTCTAGAATTTGGGCAGGATCAGACCAGGAAGTCATTATATTCCTCCTCCTCCCCCTGCCCCTGCCTGACTAGCACAACAAGCTGGAGGCAGATTCCAGAAGAACCCACCTGGAGTAATTCATTTTGCCTGGGTGTGCTAAATCTCCATATTTTTTATAACTTTAAAATGCAACTACCATTGTGCAACAGGGAGGAGCTGGCTACCAGCTTCAATCATTAGCGTGAGCTCTGGAAAAGGTGACTGCGGCACAGTAAACTAAAGTCACAAGAGTAGGAGAGGGAACCAGCACCCCACCAAGGTCCTAAGAGATGAAATTCGGAGAGAAACCCCTGGTGTACATGTGCTAGTAAGAGTCTACAAGGGTGAGCTACTGCTTTACCACTGTAGAATCTAACCATGTCAATCAGGTTCTCCCAAGCCAAGGATTATTTCATGGAGTTTGCTAAATTAGTTTCTCAGTTAGGTCATAAATTGGACTCAGACTCTCTGTATCCTCTTTCACTTCCCATTTAAACTCGCTGACCCTTCTTTTTCTTTCTCTCCTCCACCCACCTTCTTAAATCTCCGTTCCCTCCCCACCTTGATTTTTGGTGTATGAACACTATCAGCACAGCTTATTTTTATTCTCATTTTTTTTCTTTTCTTGCTCTTTTAAAAAACATAAGTAAGGTGTATGCGTATATAAAATTGTGTAGAAGAATTAATTATTGCTTTGCTTATATAGTGTCTTAAATTGATCTCACCAAAGCTTGTGTCTGGAGTCTTTGAACATTAAGGTTTTATCAACTTAATTGGCCCCAGCCTTCTTCAAGCTTCTCTTATTTTCCAATTATATTTCCTTGTGTTTCCTTCTTTCTTGTTTTTTCCAACAAACAAGTTTGCAAATACCCTCTCCTCTCTCTATCTGTTATGAGTATAAAAATAATATTTAAAAACCTATCTTTTTCTCTATTTTATTCTTGTCTCTTTTTTCTTCTCCTTCCTTTTAATTTTTCTTCTTTCTTTAATTCTAAGCCTGTTCTTCTGCCTTTGTGGGTTACTAAAAGATTTGCGAACTTTTTAAACAAGTTTAAAAGTATATGTTATTATATGGTTGGTTCTGTGGATTCTAATATAACTCGTAGATGTTCCCTTCTCATAGTTCAGTGATACAGACTGGTTCGAATACTTTTAATAGGTTAAGTAGGTGTCTGTATACTGAACACATCCAAAACCAAGGACATTCCACAGATAGAAATCCACTTACTAAAGAGATCATGAGAGTAGTAAAGTTTTCTACCCTAAAGTAGAAGGTTTCTGATCTACAATCTTCAATGCAAAAACACAAGAATCATAAGAAAACAAGACAACATAGTACCTCCAAAAATTCATAACTTGCCAAAAGGTGATCACACAAGCACTGAAGTAAATGAATATCCAGACAAAGCATGCAAAAAAGGAATAGTTAAAGCAAATGAAGGCATCAAAGAGACAAATATTAGGTGAGTGAAGCAAGTACTAAGATCTTCATTGAACTTAAAGAAGATGTAAATAAGCAACTGAATAAATGAATTCATAAAGTGATTAATGTCCTTGAGTATACAAACAAGTAACTGAATGAATTAAGGAGCACAGTACAGGATATGAATGGTTCCTTTAGTGAAGAATTAGAACTTATGAAAAAAAAATCAAGTGGAAATGAAAAACTCAATTGAAAATTATATCAGTAGACATGATCAGTGAAAGGATATAATATCAGTTCTTGAGAACAAGGTTAATGAAATAGAATATTTATTCAAGGACACTGAAAAAGCAAAACACTCAGAAGATGATCTGAGAGCTCCTAGATTACTCAAAAAGAACAAAGTTAAGGATCATTGGAATTGGAGAGGAGATAGATCATTCTAAAGGCATAAAAATGTATTCAATGAAATGATTACAAAAAATTTCCAAATCTAGGGAATGAGATTAATACCCATGTAAATGAGGGATTTGGAATCCCAAATAGATCTGTCTATGAAACACCATTTTTAAAATCTCAGAAATTCAGAATAAAGAGAGAATGCTAAAAGCTGTTAGAAAGAAACACCAAGTAACTTATAAAGGAAACATCAGAATAACAACAGATTTGTCAACACAAAATTTAAAGGCCTGAAGAGCTTGAAGATTTTATGACCCTCCAAAAAGTAATTGCCAAATCATTTCTATGTCTTGCAAAACTGTCCTTCAGAATTGAAGAAAGATTTTTTACAATTACAAACTAAAAAAATTCATGACTTCCAAAACAGCATTGAAGGAAATACTCAAGGGAATCTTAAACAGAGACAAATACATCAACATCACCAAAGAGCACAAAGGAAAGAATAAATGAAAACAATATAATAATCCGGCACCAGAAAAATAATATGAGAGGAATCATTAGTAATATATGTATATATGCTACCAACTGGTAGCACAGGAATTAGCAGCAGCAGTAGTAATAATGATAATTATAGTAATAATAATAATTTATTATAATACTTTCAATAATAATACTCAGTATAAATATCTTTCAATCAAAGGAGACTAGAAGATTGCATCAAAAACCAAAGGATGGAAAATGATAATATATGCAGTTGAAGCTTGAAAGCAAGGAGTAGCTATCTTAATTATTGACAAAGTTGATTTCATACCAAAACTGGTCAGAAAAGAAAGGTCATTACAAATGGAAAAATTCCCTAAGAATGAAGGGAGGACAGGGACAAGGGGAAAAAATGAGAACCAGGACCTGTCGACCTGTCATAGGTACAAGATCCCAATGATGAATGTAACTGTACTGTATTCCTAGAATGCACCAATAAACTCAATTTTTAAAAAATCATAAATATGCACTGAATGTCAGCAGACCCAATTTCACAAAACAAATATCACTTGACATAAGACAGACATCAATATTAGAGCAGTTTAATACCATGCTCTCATAAATAGGTCAATTGGGCAAAAAAAAAAATCAACAAAGAAATATCAGAGCTAAACTGCACTGTAGAAAAAAATGATTTAATAGATATTTACAGGATATCTTATTCAATAATACAGAGTACACATTCCTTTCAAGAGTCCACAGTACTTTCTTTAAAATAGACCATATTTGAGATCTTAAAGCATGTTTCAACAGATACAAAATAAATGAACTAATTTCTTACATTCTATAGCACAGATCACAAAGGAATAAAACAGAAATCAACAGCAAAGGAAATTACACAAATCCATGGAGATTGAATAATATATTCTTAAATAATCAATAGATCATAGGAGAAATCAGGGTAGAAATTTTAAAATTCTTAGAATTAAATGACAGAGAAAATACAATATATCAGAATCTGAGACTCACTGAAAGCAGTTCTAAGAGGGGAGTTTATAGCTATGAATTCCTGCCTCAGAGAATCAGAGCCATCCCAAATAACCTAAAGATCAATCTCAAGATCTTCTGGGTGAAAAAAAATTAACTCAAACTGAAAACTAGTAGAAGAAATGGAATTATAAAGGTCAGAGTAGAAATCAATAAATTAGAAACAAAAAAAAAGTGCAAAGGATCAATGAATTAGTTGCTTGTTTGAAAGGATGAATAAGATTGATAATCTACTGAAAGAGAGAAAAGACCTACATCAATATTAGAAATGAAGACCGGAGAAATCAAAACAGATACCACTGAAATCCAGAGGATTATAAGAAACTATTTTGAAAACTTATATTCCAATAAATTGGAAAATCTGGAAGAAATAGATAAACTCCTGAACACATATGAATTAAAAAATTTGAACCAAGAAGATATGACTTCTGAACAAATCAATAACAGGCAATAAGACTGATACAGTAGTCAAACTCTGCCAACTAAAAAAAGCCCAGCCCCTGATGGATTCACTGCTGAATCCAGAACTTTAGAAAACAGTTAATACCAATACATCTCAAATATGTCTGTGCAATTGAAAGGGAAGGAGGAGATCCAAACCCTTTATATGAAGCACATATTATCTGATATTAAAGCCATATAAAGACTCAACAAGAAAAGAAAACTGTAGAACAATATCTTTGATGAGCATAGATACAAAATTCCTCAGTAAGGCATTTGCAAACACAATTCAATAAATCATTAAAAAGATCATACAGCTAGGCGTGATGGAGCACACCTGTAATTCCAGCACTCATGAGGCTGAGGCAGGAGGATCGCTGTGAGTTTGAGACAGCATGCAGGCAGCAAGGAGCTCTTGTCTCTTGTGGGAAGAACCTCATGCCCTCATGCCTAGTGAGTTCAGGTCAGCTTCAACTACATAGTGAGACCCTGTCTCAAAAAATAACAACAAAAAAGATCATACATTAGGAAAAAGTTGGCTTCCTCTGAGAGATGTAAGGATGCTTTAACACACGTAAATCACTACTAAATGTAATACAATACATAAATAGAATCAAGGATAAAATCATATAATCATCTCAATGATGCAGAAAAATCATTGAACAAAATTCATATTCCCTCATTCTAAAAATCTTGGTGAAGGGCCAGGGATTTAGCTCAGTGGTTCCACCGCCCGCCTCTCAAGCCCAAGGTCCTGAGTTTGATCCCCAGTACAAACAAAACAAAGCAAACAAACAAAAAAACCTTGGTGAAAATAGGTGTCAAAGATTTTATCTGAATCTGATAAAAGCTACATATGATAAATTCACAGCTTCATACTGAATGGAGAAAAATGGAAAACATTCCCCTACAATCAGAAATAAGACAAGGGTATTTTTATTCACCACTTCTGTTAGATATAATACTACTCAAACTTTCAGTCAGAGAAATTAGTCAAGAGAAAAAAATTAAAAGGATACAAATAGGAAAGGAAGAAGTTAAATTGCATCTATTTGCAGATGACATGATCATTTTTAAATTAATTTTATTGGCACATTTTAGGTACACAATATAATGAAATTCATTATTAAAGATTTGTACCTTTACGTAATATATTTTGATTCTTTTATTTCTGCTTTCATCTGCCCTCTGTTCAATCCCTCCATTGCTTCCTATTTACAAAGATTTTGTTTCCATTTTTTTATTTTCTTATATTAATTCCATTCCCCTTTTCTTTCCCCTACCCCTCCCACTTCTCCTATTTGCAGATTACATGATCGTTTACACAGAAGACCCCCCAAAACTACACCAGAATACACTTAGAGCCAATGAACAAATTCAGCAAAGTGGCAGGATACAAAATCAGTGTACAAAAATCAATATTATTCTAGTAGACTAATAATGAACACAACCAAGAATGAAATCAGGAAAGTGATTCCTTTCATGATAACTTTAAAAAATTCAACATCTAGGAATAAATCTAACCAAGGAGGCGAAAAGTCTCCATTACAAAAACCCTGAAGAAAGAGATTGAAAAAGATGTTAGAAAATGAAAAGACACTCCCTGTTCCCAAATTGATAGAATTAATATCATTAAAATGGCCATATTGCCAAAAGCACTGTATAAATTTAAAACAATTCATATCATGATACCAAGAACATTCTTCACAACAGTAGAAAAATCCTAAAATTTATATGGAACCAGAAAATACCCGAAATAATCGGAGCAATTTTGAGCAAGTTGAGCAAAGAGGAAAGCAACACAACTTTGGATTTCAAGTTTTACTATGAAGCTATAGTAACACAAACAGCATGGTACTGTGTAGCCAAGTCTTGTCCCCAGTCCCTCTTTGGGTGCCAACTGTAGCCGACCCACCTGACCAGCCTTTCAGCAAGTCTCAGGTCCCTCCTGCCCCACACCGCCATGGGGAGCCAGCCCACTCCTCCAAGCTTTTCTCACCCAGTCACCATTTATGGAAGACCTAAATCTGCTACCTTGTTCTCTCTGATCAGACAGCTAACGAGCATGAATGATGAAGAGACAGCACGCAGGCAGCAAGGAGCTCTTGTCTCTAGTGGGAAGAACCTCATGCCCCCTCTGCCTCCTGCAGACTTTTTCAGAAGTGGTTGAATCTAGAATGTGTGATGCTTGGATTAAGGGTGTGTGATTACTAACTACACATGAGTGATTGGTTTGACACCGCCCTAATCCCAGTAGTCTGGATGGGATAAAAGGGGCAGAAAGATGCTATTAAAGTCTCTTGTTGCTTTTGCTGTCTTCTGTCCCCATGAACTATGCCCCTCTGCCACCCTACCTGGAAGCCAGACAATTATGGACTGATACCTCTGTGGACTGTTACCAAATAAGCCCCTTCCCCTTTAATAATAGGTGTTGGTATTTTGTCTCAGCAGTAAAAGAAAAGTTAAGACAAGTGTCCACCTCATAATTGTAGAGGCCAAAGGTAGCTTCTATTAATCTCACAATGTCTCAATAAATTTAGTATCAAGTATTTATACAAGTTTTTCTTTTCCTACTGTATACATTTTGGTGGAAT